>NC_084489.1:86281730-86587115 GCF_030035675.1 Rhineura floridana | reverse complement strand
CCAGAGACATTCTGCATGCAAGGCAGATGTTCTACCACTGAGCTACAGCCCTCCCCCATATTCTCCCATGTTCCTCCTCCACAGAATCACTAAACATCATAAATTTGGAAAAGGTACTGCAAAGGCTAACCAGAATTACAACAGGACTTTCTTTTTCTTTTTAGTACCTTCCTTACAATTAATGGTTAAAGCATTAGAGAATTTCAAGGAATACCTAATCACTTTGAATGAGTTCACATCAGCAACAGATAAAATGCATCCTAGAGTATTGAAGGAACTGGCTGAAGAACTCTCAGACCCCCTGACTATTACCTTTGCAAAAACATGGAGGACTGGTGAAGTGCCCGATGACTGGAGGAGAGCTAATGTTGTCCCTATCTTCAAAGAGGGCAAAGAGGAGGAACTGGGGAACTACAGACCAGTCAGCCTAACATGAATCCCTGGAAAAAATCTGGAGCAGATTATAAAGCAGTCAATCTGTAAGCACCTTGAAAACAATGCAGTGGTTACTAGGAGCCAACATGGATTTATGAAGAACAAATCCTGCCAAACTAATGTTATCTCATTTTTTGATCGGGTAACCTCCCTTGTAGACTGTGGGAATGCTGTGGACATAATATATCTCGACTTCAGCAAAGCTTTTGACAAAGTGCCCCATGATATTCTGATTAGCAAACTAGCTAATTATGTGGATCCACAGTTGGCTCCAGAATCATACTCAAAGAGTGCTTATCAATAGTTCCTTCTCAAACTGGGCAGAAGTAGCAAGTGGGGTACCACAGGGCTTGGTCCTGGGCCCAGTGCTTTTCAACATTTTTGTTAACGACTTGGATGAGGAGGTACAGAGTATGCTTATCAAATTTGCAGATGATACAAAATTGGGGAGCACATCTAATACCATGGAAGACAGAAACAAAATTCAAAGGGACCTTGATAGGTTGGAGCATTGGGCTGAAAACAATAGAATGAAATTCAATAGGGATAAATGCAAAGTTCTACACTTAGGAAAAAGAAACCAAATGCACAGTTATAAGATGGGGGATACTTGGCTCAGCAATATGACATGTGAGAAGGATCTTGGAATTGTCGTTGATCATAAGCTGAATATGAGCCAACAGTGTGATGTGGCTGCAAAAAAGGCAAATGCTATATTAGGCTGCATTAACAGACATAGTTTTCAAATCATGTGAAGTATTAGTTCCCCTCTATTCAGTACTGGTTAGGTCTCATCTTTACTGCGTCCAGTTCTAGTCTCCGCACTTCAAGAAGGATGCAGACAAGCTGGAACAGGTTCAGAGGAGGGCAACAAGGATGATCAGGGGACTGGAAACAAAGCCGTATGAGGAGAGATGGAAAGAACTGGGCATGTTTAGCCTGGAGAAGAGAAAATGGAGGGGACATATGATAGCACTCTTCAAGTACATGAAAGGTTGTCACATAGAGGAGGGCCAGGATCTCTTCTCGATCATCCCAGAGTGCAGGACACGGAATAATGGGCTCAAGTTGCAGGAAGCCAGATTTCGACTGAACGTCAGGAAAAGCTTCCTAACTGTTAAGAGCCATACAACAATGGAACCAATTACCTAGAGAGGTAGTGGGCTCTCTGACACTGGAGGCATTCAAGAGGCAACTGGACAGCCATCTGTCGGGAATGCCTTGATTTGGATTCCTACATTGAGCAGGGGGTTGGACTTGATGGCCTTATAGGCCCCTTCTAACTCTACTATTCTATGATTTTTAGTTTATATAAAAATGGTGTGGAGAATATACACACTTCCTCATTAAAAAAAACCCGCAGACAGGTTAAATTGCACTTAATAGAGAACAGAAGAGCCTGTCTGAAATAGCTCCTCCATGAAATTTGTCTAATCCTTTTCTAAAGCTGCCTGATCCCCATGGCTGCCACCACATCTCCAGGATTTGAATTGTCCAAGTTAATTGTGCACTGCATGGAGGCATTCTTTCCTTTTATTTATCTGACATTCACTGCTGATCAGGTTCACTGAACATCCCTCAGTTCGCACTCCTTCATTCTTCCACGCTGCTTCTCTCCCTTTACGACAAACAACACTGTCGAAGGCTAGCAGCACTAGAAGGTGAGAATGGCATCTGATGAAAACCGGCTTTCATACAAGACATATGAAATTAATAAAACACGAGAGAGGTTGTTTTCCTACTGTGCAGATGGGAAGCAAAATCACAGCTAAAGTTCTTCCCAGGTCAGTCTAGCTGGGAAAAAGAAAAAGAGTTAAGGAGATTTTGTTTTTTTGGGGGGAAGATACCCTATGCACACCATCTGACAGTGAAGTAAGTGAATTATGTCCTCTGCAGGCTTGCCAAGAACACAAGCCAGGAGCCTATTTTGTTCACACCATCCAAAGCTCCAGTTTCACTCCTTTAAATTTGTAAAAATTCTTAAAGGAAAAGAGAGAGATGAAGAAAGCATTGGCTGGGATGTTGCATTGCTTCAAGGTACTGGAAGTCAGGCCGTCATCTGTGCAAGATTTCCTCTGGCTCGCCAGCCGAACGGTTTCCCCCATCCAAGGATCTTTGCCAAGGGCAACAGAAAATTTATTACAACTTGACTTTTAATATGGCTTTCATGTTGGTGCTACATGCAGCCAGTTCGCAAGCCTCCCTCAAATGTTCCAGGGCAGCAAAACCTCCACAAATAAGGCTTTTCTCTACCACTTCTCTTTTCCTCATGTTTTTCTTTCAAAAATAAAACTCAGGGGTTTATAAATAGAAAGAGGAGCACACGTTGGGATCAAACTCATATCCGGGATCAAATTCCTTTGGATGAGACACTCACCAAACATAGACAGACATAGGCTGCGATGTGTCTGATGACAAGGTCTCCATCTTTGGCTGAGCTCTTGACAGGAAACAGGATGGGATCGAGGGCAGGGATTGGGAGCCTTTATGGCTCCATGGGCCCGATCCTTATCAGGATCGGCCTAGTGGGCCATGTTTGGCAGCTGGGTGGGGCCTCCCACCTATCACATGATGCCGTAACGATGTCACGTGATTGACAGGTGGGTTGCCAAACACAGGCAGGATGTGCCAAACATAGGGCTGGCAAAGCACTTCTTTATCCTCTCCCCTTTGGGAGAATGGGGCCTGAATTTTGCAAACTTTCTCTGTTTGCATGCACCTGTCCCCTACCGGGAACAGGTGGCCACAGCCAACACAGCAGGATTTAACCCTCACTCAACAGCTGATAAACAGGAGTTAAATTCTGCTCCATTTGGCTACATGTGCTTGTTCCCTCAGGGTGATGGGGAGAAAGAAGTGCTTTGCCAGCCCATCCATACGGCACTTCCCAAAACTTTGGTTCAGCAGAAATGACCCATGAGCTGGAGGCAATGGGCCTGATTCAAGGGGTCTAAAGCAATTCCCTGATGAGGAGGGGTTACACCATTGGGGGCTTTTTCGTGTGGAAAAAAGGTGAGTAAAAGGGGACAAGATAGAGGTGTATAAGATGATGCATGCTGGAGGGAAAGTGGATAGAGAAATGTTTTCCCTCCTTGTCTCATATTGCTGGAAACAAGGCCTAAAGGGTGGCCAGGTGGGGCACTGGCCCGAGGGCCCCTGGAGCTACAGGGGCCCCTGAGGAAACTCTCTGCTCCCCTTCCGCGATCTGTGGCAAGAGCCTCGGATCACAGGGCAGGAGCTTCTGCCTGCCCACCATTCCCTCGCCCCACCTACCTGTCTCCTGTCCTTTAGCATTGCCCTTAATGAAGACGGCAGCCGAGCTTTCCCTAAGGTGTGGAAGCCCCTGCTGCCATCTTGGTTGATAGCAAAGATGCGTGTGCGTAGTAAGGATGTGTGCCATCAACCAAGATGGCAGCGGAGGCTTCATACCCTTAGGGAGACCGTGGCCGCCATCTTGGTTAATGGCAATGCTAAAAGACAGGAGACAGGTAGGTGGGGCGAGGGAATGGTGGGCAGGCAGAAGCACCTGCCCTGCGATCCGCTGCTGTTGCCATGGATCGTGGAAGGGGAGCGGAGGGGCCCCTCAGGGGCCTCTGTAGCTCCAGGGGAAGGGGAGCAGAGACAGGTAGGTGGGGGAAAGGGGAGCAGAGACAGGTAGGTGGGGGAAGGGGAGCAGAGACAGGTAGGTGGGGGGCATGGGGGGGCATGCACACCCACCCACACATGTGAACATGCCGGGGCCTGGGGCAATCTGATGACCAAGGGCCCCAGCATGCCTGGGGCTGGCCCTGGCTAGAAACTAGTGGGGTCATTCAGTGAAGTGGAATGGTCAGAGATTTGGGACAGAAGAAAGTTCTTCTTTCACACTGCACATCGTTGAAACGATGGCATTGATCCCTGCAAGATGTAGGGAGGGCCACCAAGTTGGATGGCTTTAAAAGAGGGTCTGGCAAATTCAGGGAGGGTATGTTTTAGGGCTGTGCACGGCCCTCCCTATCCACCCTGTGGCCCGATCCGTGGGTCCCAAGGAGGACCAATTTGCCCTGTCCCAAAGATGGGACTACCCACCCTGCCCCAGATCCATCCCCAAAGTTATCTCGGGGGAGTGAGGATAAGGGGGTTTTAAAATTAAAAATATGGTCCAGGCAAAGGTGGAGAGGCTATATCTCCTTCTCTCCCCTCCCAAGTGAGAGCAGGCGGGTGCAACCACACAGAATGAATCCTCGCGCTTATCAGCTGGTAAGGGAAAGAATCCCTACTGTTGGGTGCTGCTCCTTTGCAAGTGGCTTCTCTGCATCCAATGAAGCTGCTCGCTAAGGGGATTTGGCGCATGGGGCTTAGGAAGGCCTGACAGGAAGGAAAAGCCAGGCGGAAAGGCACCCTACTTTCTCCAGTGAAGAGGTGCTTCCTTTTCCTGGTTTTTCTCTTCCTGCCCGTGCATGCCTGGCTCTTTTTTCTGCCCTACACCCCACCCCCTGATAGCCCTGGATCACTCTGGGCCACTGTACCCAACCCATAACTATCACAATCCGACTTGGCCCAAGTGCCTCCGAAGAGGCCAGATTCGGCTTGGCTCTCGCCCTCAGCCAAATACGGGGCACAGCCCTGGTAGGTTTATCAGTGGTGATTACCCATTCTGGCTATGTTCTACCTCCACTGTCAGAGGAAGTATGCTGGGAATTACAAGTGGGGAAAAGTGCTGTTGGACTCATGTCCTGCTTATGCACTTACCAGAGGCATTTGGTCGGCCACGGTGAGAACGGTATGCTGGACTAGATCGGCTTGTGGCCTGGTCCAGCGGACAGGCTCTTCTTACATTCATAATTGTTGAAAGACGTGGATATTGCAAAATAAGAAAAGGTTTGTCTTTTGTGCTATGCCAAGAGACCACCTGTAGCTAGAAAAACCGTTCTGGGAAAGTATCAGAGGCGTGGCTGGGTTGAGGAGAAGCAGATGCTGCCAGACTTAAAGATGAGCAGAGAAAAGAGCATCCAAAAGAAACAAGGATGGAATTTGGAGAACAGACAGATGCCATTTCTCATCATCCTTCCAGTAAAGTTACACAGCTTTATTCGTTCACTCGCTCACTCAGATTTCTAGTCCAACTTCTCACCATCCTGATAGTTCTGGGTGGAGTCAACATAAATTAAAAGCACAGTGTGAAAATATCTATCTATCTATCTATACTCAGAGTTGCTTGGGAATTCTAAGAAACCCCCAAATACAGTGCAGGTTTGAAAGAAGTGGTTAAATTCAGAGCTTGGAAAAGTTACTTTTCCAAGCTCTGGTTAAATTCAATATAGTTTTGAAAGGTTCGGACTGCCGTCTTGATTCAGAATGGCATCCAGTTGTATCCAGATGAAAACCTGTGTCTTGATCTCAAGAGCCATCAAGCAAAATTTGGTTACAATATCTTAAGAGGTGTCCAAATGCATAGCAGATAGACAACTGCCCAAAATATGTAGTAAATTAAAATATTGACTAAAACATATGTAGATCATGAGGTAGTTTATAAGATATGTTTGAACCAGCCAGCAGAATACTCTGATAATAGCACTCTGTTGTATCTTTAGAGGAAGGTTTTTCCACAGCATAGGGGCCATGACAAAGAAGGCTGTCCTTCAAGTCAGTATTCTTAAACATGCACAAATAGGGCACTCTTACACACTCGTGGAGAGCCAGTGTGGTGTAGTGGTTTAGGTGCTGGACTACAACCTGGGAGACCAGGGTTCGAATCCCCACACAGCCATGAAGCTCACTGGGTGACCTTGGGCCAGTCATTCAGCCTCATGAAAACCCTATTCATAGGGTCGCCATAAGTCGGAATCAACTTGAAGGCAGTACATTTACATTTTTTAAACACGAGCAACATTTTACAAATCTTTGCTGCTCACTGCATTTTCAGAACTACTCTGTAAAGTGAGCACTTTTAGAAATGAGTCTTTGGAAGAGCATACGTGAGCTGAAATTACTTACACTTTTTCGCAAGCATTTCCAACAGTAGTAGTAGTAGCACAAGGAAAACTCTCCCCTTAATAGTTATATATTTTGTGTGCTGCTTGCAAAAAAAAAAATGGCCATATCCTTTTAAATATATGCCCTCATTTGCCCTACCTCCCAACTGCCCTCATCTGCCTTTTATGAAATCATCACATCTAGCCAATGTATTGGCTTACATTACATTATTCACTGATGTTTGATGATATTTATTTCTATTGTAGTTATACAGTTATTTATAGACCACCCCTCTCCATTACAAAACATCAAGGCGATGTACAACAAGATCCACAAGCACAGAAAGCATGAAACGTCGTAAAAGCAACACAGAACAACTATAAAAATGACTGGCCCACCTCAAAAGTTTACACAGCTGAATAGGCCTATTGGCATTTTTAAAAAGTCTTTAAGAGACATCTGAACATTAGGGCTGAGGATGCCTGCCAAATCTCTGCTGGAAGATTGTTCCACAGCATGGGCCCAGTGTCACTAGATGCCCAACTTCTAGTTCACGCTGATTGGGCTTCTGAAATATGAATGTAAGAACAGCTCTGCTGGTTCAGGCCAATGTCCATCTAGTGCAGCATCCTGTTCTCACAGTGGCCAGCCAGATGTCCCAATGGAAAGTCCACAAGCTGGACTCACATGCAACACAAGTCTCCCCTCCTGTGGTTTCCAGCAACTGGTATTTGGAAGCACGCTGCCTCTGACTGTGGAGGCAGAGGACAGCCGTTATGGCTAGTAAGCAGTACGGGGGACAACCAATGGTACTTCTCCTGGTGATGTCAGGCCCATCTACTCCAGCATCCTGTTCTCACAGTGGCCAACCAGACGCTCATTATGGGAAGCCCACAAGCAGGATCTGAGCGCAACAGCCCTCTCTCCTCCCATGGTTTCCAGCAACTGATATTCAGAAGCATACTGCCTCTGACCTTGGAGGCAGAGCACAGCCATCATGGCTAGTAGCCATTGATAGCCTTATCCTCCATGAATTTGTCTAAACCTCTTTCAAAAAGCCACTGAAGCTGGCGGCAATCGCTGCCTCCAGTGGGAGTGAATTCCATAGTTTAATAATGCACGAGTCCATAAATGGTACATAATGGATTATGCCCCTCTATTTGCATTGTGTTTCCTTTGCATTGAAATGAATGGGGTGGAATGACGTAATGATTACATAACTTAGGTAATCTACACAGTTAATTACCTAAGATACATAATTTTGCCGCAGCAGACAATAAGATGAAAAATGTAGTCAGGGCCGGCCCCAGGCATGCCGGGGCCCTTGGGTACCAGCCTGCCCTGGGCCCCTCTGCTCCCCCTCCACGATCTGCAGAACTTAAGCATCCACGGACCGCAAGACAGAAGCTTCCACGCCGCCCACCATCCCCCTGCTAGCCCCATGCTTCACCTACCTTTCCGTTGTTTTCGCGGCACGCACAAGTTTGCCATCAATCAAGATGGCGGCCGAGGTTTCCCTAAAGGGCTGAAGCCTCTGCCGCCATCTTTGTTGATGGCAGCAACGCATGCATGTAGCACGCATGCATGCCATCAGCAAAGATGGCGGCAGAGGCTTCAGCCCCTTAAGGAAACCTTGGCCGCCATCTTAATTGATGGCAAATCTGTGCGCTGCAAAAAACAATGGAAAGGTAGGTAAAGCGGGGGGATAGCAGGGAGATGGCGGTCCATGGATGCTTCTGCGAATCGCGGAAGGAGAGCAGAGGGTCTCCTGTAGCTCCAGGGGCCCTCGGGCCAGTGCCCCACCTGGCCGCCCTTTAGAACCGGCCCTGAATGTAGTTTTTGGTGGGAGGTGACGTGCAGCAGAATGAAAACAGTGCCGCGTGCAATGAATACAGGCTGGAAAGGAAAATGCTGCTGTCTTACATCCCTATTCATGTAAAACTTATCTGCAAGCTCAGCAAACAGCCCCACCCCAAACATCACACACACCAGCAAGTCGGCGTGCAGCTTAAACTGGTGCATATAGGGAGAGGGTTCATTCATGGTTTCTTTACTCGGATTCCAGGATTTGGGCTAGTCAGTGGCATAACATTGGGGGCAGGGCTACTCAATGCACCCCTCCCCCGAATACTTTGGTCTGATCTGTAATCCATTATTGGGTCAGATCAGCCACGTGACTAGAAACAATTAACGGGGCAATGAGGAATCCGGGGAATGTGCTGTTCTTTGTGAGAAGGAATGTTCACAGGATCTGGTCTAACAACCTGGAGGATGACACAACTGACACTAAAACTGAGATTAGAGGGATGTCAAAGGTCAAAGAATCTCCTGGCAGCAGCCATAACAGCAGGCTGTAGCAGGGGAGGGAAGAGAAGGGATGCAAGACCACCACCAGCTCTGCTGAGAAGCCAGGCCCCTCCCTCCATCAACTGTCACCTGGCAGCAGCTATTCCATCAGGCTGCAGTGAGGTAGGGAGGAAAAGGAAAGCAGAGCCACTCCATCGGCACAGCTGAGATCAGCCACATTTGGCTCCTCCTCTCCTTGAACTTTTCCACCCCAGCTGGCCATTAGAAGAACTTGTAACTTAGAACTTGAACCTGGGTTTGCTTATTTCCTCCTCTGTCCCAAACCATTTTCCTTTTGTGTCATATTTTTTCACATAGCAAGCTTGAGGACATGGAGTTTCTTTTTAGTGACTTTTAAGCATTTCTTTTTTGGGGGGGGAGAAGAGTAGGATTTTAAAAAATCTTTAAATAAATCATCAATAATCACAGCCAAGAGGCTCATACCTGCCTTTACTTCTGCAAAGCTGCATTCTAAATCAGCATGCTTGACATGCTATCAAGCATTCAGCAGCCTCATTAAAGCCCTAGACTGGCCAGCAGTGCATGATGGGGGCTCTATGCCAGTGGGGCAGTGGAAGTTGCTCCTGGTTTTAGCCCGGTGCTGAAAGTGCCTTGGAAGTTTGAGCTAAATCCCAGAGTGGATTCGCTGCCCCACTGACATGGAGCCACCAGCCCCAACTGCTGGCTAGAATTGTTTTGATAGAGGAGGTTTGGGCTTCAGCAGCTTGCATGGCAGGCTCCGGCAGCCTGTCTAACCTTCACAAACACGGCATTTGTCCAGGGCCAAAGCCACCACCACCACCCCATTCATTCTTGCCAGTCTAGGGCTTCCTTGAGGCTGCCATTCTCCCCCTTCCCCCCTCCACAAGCAGCCTGGAGAGCTCTCTAATTCCCCACAATGCCAGGCCCTGGAACTACGCGTTCCCATTCCTCTGATTGAGTCATTCTTCTGGGAAGGCCCTGGCATGGAATGCCCCCCGGCCTCTTTGGCATAGCGGCGGGGGCGGGGTTGGCATTCTGCGCCAGCCACTTCACCACCTTTCCCACACCCTGCTGGCCAAGCAATGGACATCTTGTTGAAGGACAGGGTGACATGGCAGCAGAAGGGGGGACCTGCTGGAAACTGCTGAGCTAAGGAAAAGTGAGTCATCTTGGCTCCCATCACTCAAGAGGATGGAAACAGCCATTCGGGGGAGGGAGAGAGACTTAGCACAGAGCAGTACAGCCTCTCACCTACAGGTGGAGCCAAACATCTACATGGCCTGCGCACCCCCTTTTTCCTTCAAAGTTTTGCTGAAGCTCCAGCCTTTCTTCTTGACCCCAACAAAGTCGAAGGGTGTTTCTTTCTTCTCTTGCTTTACTTATTTTATTTTGTTTTATTTAGAGCATCTGCACTGTGCAGCTGGGGGCTCCAAGAGAAGCTTACACGCAGTTGCCTGCAAACAAGAAAATCCTTGCCCGCAGGTTGACAATCCGAAAGACAAGATGCAAAATGTGGGGAGGAAAAAGGATGATGAGGGAAGGGCAGGGAGGCAAACTCAGGCACCGAGGGCAACCTTCTGGGGGCCATGCGCCAGTTCTGGGCAGGGCCAGAAGGCAGAAGTGGTTAGAGCAACAGACAGTAAGTTTACTTTTGCACAGCAAGGCTTGTTCCTACACACACCCCTGTCTGACTTTCATGCAGTCAAGGAAGAGGCTGGATCAGAGTTCAAGGGCACATGGCAGCCAGGCAGAAACAACCGAGGAGTGTGCAAAGCAAGGCCGATCCAGGGAAGGGTCCTGAGGACAAGAGAGAAGAGACGCCCGGTCAGCTGCATTCACCCCTGGGGTCAGATTCTCCATCCCTGGAAGACATCCATTCTCTTTCCATCGGCGGCCAGAACCTCTGGGAAGCTCAGGCATGAAGGCAACGTGGTCCAACACTCTAACCACTATGCCACATTGACTCTCATGAAGGCAACAGTCCTCCCACATTTGTTGTCACCATTCCCTGATACAGGCCTGTAGCCATGGGGGAGGCCAATGGGGATGCTGCCCCCCTACAGCTGTGTTTTGCCCCCTGCCAGGAATTTTGGGGGAAATTATCTTCTTTTTAATTTGTGACATGACAGACCAGTAGCATAGTGGCAAATTCAGAAGTGCATGATAGCCCCCCCTCATCTTTTTTTTACTGCTGGGTTGTGAGTGAGATTTTTAATGCCTTCTCCCACAACAATAGATGTCCCTGGGAGCCAATAAGCATGAAAGGGGAGAGTGTTAGCTACTAAGAAGAGTCATCTCAGTGGCCAGCTTGCATCCTTTCGCTCTGATTGGCTCCAGTAAGCAGGAAAGGACAAGAAAGCATGTGAGAAGACTTGTCAGTGGCTAACACATTCCCCCTTTGTGCTGATTGGCTTGCAGGATGCTGGAGACATAGGGACCCTGCTGGGACCCTGCTCCCGAAAAGTAAGGGGTCTAAGACCACCACCCCCAAGACCAGGACGACTACACTCCTGTGACAGACAATCTCCATTTAAAGAATGACAGCTTGTTTTCTGAACAGGAGCAATTTAAGAATAGGACCTTTTGAAAAATTCAGTGAATAAGGCAGGGCAAGTGCACAACAAAAGCCTCGTCTGGAACAGCCCCCAAAGTCTGCTCACTCATGATTTTTCATGATCACAATAACCCTATAATTACTTAAGTGATCCTGAGAAAACCACCCGCTTTAGTGCTGACACTACGTGAGCCTTGAAGAGTTAAATATTAGAACTTTGTGTTATGGGTTACAATTAGACTCCACCCCTTGGACTTTCCTTTGCTCTGTTTTTCATTTTCATTTTCAGTTGTGTTCTCTACCCAGCCAGCAATAAAGAAGCATATTTGTTTGCCTGCAGTAAAAAGTAAGAGTTTGTTTATTCTACAGTTATCATAAAGAATAGAATATAATTGGATGCTTATTGCTGAAGGGTAAAATAAAGATATAACTTAAAATGAACTGAAAAAATGGCTACCCTTTTCTCTTTTAAAGCACCCACTATATTCACAATCATAGTGGCTATTTCTTCTTTTTCTTGAATACGTGACAGAAAAGGATGAAAACAGTCCTAGAGGAATAGAAATACTGTATACACTACATTTAGCTAGATAGCTAGGTAGCCAGCCCCCTAGGCTGCAACTCAGGCATAATTTCTGATTTTCCCAATTACAGCTCAGCATGAGGCTCTTTCAGGGTTTGTGGACAGAAAAATCAACCCAGCAACCAGTAAAAAAAAAAAAAATCCAATTGCTTTCCAAAATTAGTTTCCAATTGCTTAGTTAATCCCTTATATAGCATCCAGTTGAAAAGCTTTCCTTTGATTGTCCAACGGGAAGGAAAATCTAAGGCCAGGAACAAAACTAGAAAGAGGGACTCTCAACGGGGATTTAACAAACGCACCCTAAAGTATTTATTTTCTCTCTGCCCTTTCCTAAACTTGCAGTATGGACAAATTTGTTTTTCAGGTGAAATCTAAAACTGAGACACCAAATGCAACAGCAAAGCCAAGCTCAGGAGTTCACTGCCTTTACCAAAGTAGTTCAGTTCATGAAGAATCAGAACACAGGTGACAGGGGACTGCAGCTATAGGCAAAGGCAAGCGTTTGAGTCTGGTGTTCCTGAGTGAGACAGTTCAACCGATTAAACTTCATTCATGTAAGTTAACACCCTCTCTGGATGGAGGAGGAGTGAGGGGGAAGGTCACAGCCTTTCCCTTTCCCTGGCCTGGCCCTCACATTCTCTCCACCAGTGGGAGGCTGGTGCTATGCACCTCTCCCCCCCAGTGCCCCACCAGAAATGTGGCTCTCCCCCCCAACAAGGAAGGCTGGCTACAGGGCTGCCCTGATATTCACAGGCATACCGCTTCTAAAGCTAGGCTCCAACTGGAAAAACCGACTCTGCATTTTTATGGCCACTACCGCTTACCATGAAAACCCCATTCATAGGATTGCCATAAGTCAGAATCGACTTGAAGGCAATCCGTTTTCCATCGCTCAGTATACTGGAGAAATCAAGGTCCCCAAGTGTTAAGTTGGGCTGAATTTTTCAACAATCCCCCCTCCTAATGGTGGGCTCCAAAGATATTTCTCTCAAATGCAGTATAGGCATCCACTTGCTGATGTTCTTATGCAAAGCATGAATGCGTGAAATTATCTTAGGTGTGAAATTCCAGAGAGGCTGCCACAAATGGCGTGCCGTGATTTCATTAATTTGTGCTTTTCCTTTTACATTGCTTTGCCTGTTCATGATGTGCCCCATGAGGGAATCTAATTAAACGAATTGGCATTGGCAAAAAAAGCAAAGAAAAAGCACTCCCATTGGGAGACATTTTAGGAATGACATACACTGAATATTCAGTTTCTCTGCGATAGGAACATTCTCTGCATTCCTCCCGATGCTAGATTACTCATACATTTTAAATTGAATTATTTAACATTTTGGAAAGAGACCCCAAAGCACTTACTTAGATCACCAGATCTTGCTGCGGTTTGCAGGTACAAAAGATGCAAATTGTGATCGGCTCATGTTAGAACATTTCTATAAACTTAAAGAGGATTACTCTAGAGGTTTTGGGTTTTTTTAAGTGTGGTTTGCAGCCAAAAGCCGCTTTCAGCATACAGCAGGTCAACATCAGTTTTCTACTAATGACTTCTTTATTATGAGGTTATCAATAATTTATTGCTAAGTAGCCCTTGTTCTAAGAGGGGGGAGTAAATGATGCATGCAAGCCCAACGTGAATAATGTGTGCTTGGGGTCCAAAGAAGCAATTTAAAAGTTAGGGATGACGTATTACAATATAGGGCAACACATTTTCTCTAGGTTTTCCATCATCATCACACATTTAAAAAGGAGGCTAAATCATTTCCATTAACAAACGTGATCAGCACAGCATTTGCAAAATATAGTGATGGGGACAGAAATCATTGTAATCACCTCCAATGTACATGGTGAGTAGCAACTTGAGTTGCCAGCTATGTTTCAGCCTTGCAATTGTTGGACGTGCAGCAAGAGCAACTCCTGTTTGGGGTCTTTTGTTTGTATTCCAAAAGGAAGATTATACAGCCACGAGAGTGGCTGTATACTATAGTCAGCAGGGATTTTTTGCATTCTGCAATGTTAAATGGAAAATACCCCCATGCCATTCTGATGCTTCCCATAAGCTCATTTCAAAACAAAACCTTACAAAACATATAGTCCTGAACTCAGAAACGCTTGCTTAACAGCCCTGTCAATTTTCATGGCGATACACAAAACAGTCAGAGAGAATAGACAATTCAAAGTGTAAAAAGAGAGAGAAAAACCTCAGAGCCCTTTTGGACTTTTTTCTGCGAGTTCTCATAATCTGTTGAAATTCATTAAAAATCAGCCATGTTCACAGAGTACCTGTAATCCTAATACTGACCTTGCTCCATACTCTGACCTTCATCTACTGCAGTTTAAAAGTTAAAAAAATGCCTGGTTGATTTTTAATTAATTTAAGAAATTTTGGCTGGAAGCCTATTATAATGCGGGGGATGCTCAGTAAGGACCAACTGTCAGAGTTCTAAAAGCCTCACAGCTGCTGGGCTTGGCTAATCAGAGGGCCACTCCCACACCAGACTTGATTTCACTTGAGACAGTCATGGCTTCCCTCAAAGAATCCTGGGACGTGTAGTTAGTGAAGGGTGCTGAGAGGAGATTCCTATTCCCCTGAGAGAATGGTTCAACAGTCAGCCACTCTGACTGAAGGTCTGTGAGAGAAACAGGGCATCTCCTAGCAACTCTCAGCACCCTTCACTAACTACACTTCCCAGGATTCTTTGAGAGAAGCCATGATTGGCTTTGAGCCATGGCTTTGAGAGAAGCCATGATAAATTCTTTTAAATTGTTTTTAAAAGATGTGTTTTTAAATTTGTATATTTGTTTTTAATGTTTTTATTTATTGTAAACCGCCCAGAGAGCTTCGGCTATGGGGTGGTATATAAATATACTAAATAAATAGATAAATAAATAATGATTGTCCGAAGTGTAATAGAGGCCTGGTGTGGATGTGGCCAGGGACAGCTTTGGTTTAAATTTGGGTGGGAGGTAGGGTTGCCAGGTTCAGGGCCTGAGACTGATCCTGTATCTTTAGGAGAAGAGAAAGTCAGCCAAGTGCCGGTGTTCTTGCAACTCTGTAATGGGAAAAACCACAATGTGGAATTGTCCCTCCCCCCTGCACAACTTTTAAAGATACAGAAGACGTCTTGGTTGGCAGGCCCAGCCTGATCAGTTTTACCTATCCTAATCATGATTGCATAGAAGTATATCCGATTCAACTCAATAATCATACAAATGATCAGACCTGCCTTTTCCCTCCTTCCCCTTTCCTCTGCCTTTCTCCTCCCCTCTTCCTTCTTCCACCTCCTCTGCCCACTCCAGCCCTCCGTCCCTCCCTCCCAGTCAGTTTCACGTATCCTAAGCATGATTGCACGGGAGTAAATCCTACTGAACTCAATAAACATGCAAACGACCACATCTGTCCTTCTTCTCCCCTCCCCCTCCTGCCTGCTCCCATCCCAGTCCTCCCCTCTGCCTTTCCACCCCTCCCTCCTCCCCCTCCTCCCTTTACCATCCTCTGTGGTCAGTTTCACCTATCCTAAGCATGATTGCCTGGTGTGTGTGTGTAAATCCCACTTAACTCAATAAGCATGCAAACGATCAATCCATTCTCAGCAAACTTGCACAGGATCCCATTTTTTACCACCCGGATTAAAAAGCAGGGAAATTCACTAATAGGCAAAAAACCTTGTGGTTTAAGAATGTACCTATAGCCCACAGATATTTCTACCAAACTTTAAAAAGCAGGGAAATTGGGCAGCTATAGTGAATGCACCAGGGGAGCAGGAGACCTGAACTCCTCTCTGAGATATTGGACTGCCCTACAAAGTTGTCAAAATGCAAACACCATTTGGGTTGGTCTTTCACAGTCCAATCCACTTGCTGTGTAGCTTGGAAGAATTTAGTAACATGTGCCTCTGAGCATATGGTGAGTGGTGGCAACACCTGCAATCAGCCCAAAGAATAGAAAGAAGATATGTCCTGTGCTGATCTTGTTTTAGCCGGGAGGAAGCAACATTATTAAGACAGTTGATATAGTTCAGATGGTCACTTTAAATATGTCTGATTTACTTTGCAATTTTAGTGAAGTTTTCTATAGGAAATCATTTTCGTTTGCTTTTGTTTCTATGAATATGTGAAGTACAGCAACACTTTGCAAAATTTATACTAAAAAAAACTCCAAACATAATTGTGGAATAATGGCACTGACTTCTGCAAAATAGTCTCCAGTGGACCTTAGAAGTGTCTCAATTTGCACAAGATAAAACAGTGGGAGGTGAAATATATTCTAGCAAAATTCTAGGTGTGCTCTATGTTTTTAATTGATCGTGAACACCTTGCCTTAAATAAAGTGGTTTAAACATAGCAGGCTGAAAACATGCATCCTCTTTTTTCCAACAACTAGAGTCATTGCTAAAGTAGCAGCATATTGTAATCAGTCTGGTTTTACATTAAACTGCAGTTTCAGGCCCAACTGTTAATGCACCCAAAATAGAAATAGACCATAACCTCCAGTTTGAAACAAAAAAGGCTATCTTCACCATCATATGACAATGACCAATAAAAAGGCTTTGAAATTAATAAAAATAAAGATGACACAGATTTCTAGGATGAATAATGAGGGAAATAAAATTTTCTAGTTTAGATTCTCTGTAGAAACATTAGTAACACAGGAAAGAAGCAAAGTGAGAAGAACACCAACAAACATACAAAAATATAATTCATCTTTGGAGATGGCAGGTGTTGCCACCACTCACAATATGCTCAGAGGCACATGTTACCAAATGCTTCCAAGCCACACAGCAAGTGGACTGGACTGTGAAAGACCAACCCAAATGGTGTTTGCATTTTGACAACTTTGTAGGGCAGTCCAATATCTCATAGAGGAGGTCAGGTCTCCTGCTCCCCTGGTGCATTCACTATAGCTGCCCAATTTCCCTGCTTTTTAAAGTTTGGTAGAAATATCTGTGGGCTATAGGTACATTCTTAAACCGCAAGGTTTTTTGCCTATTAGTGAATAGAATTAGGGTCCTCCAGCTGGCTAGGTTTGCCTACCTTTAACTGTGCTTTCCTCTACCTAACTTCCTTCTGTTGTAAACTGATATACTCAGGGAAGCTGAGAAGCCCCTCCTTCCTTTGTCTTCTTCAACTGTCTGAGGAGAGAGGAGACATCTTTGTTCTCTCGCCTGAGCCATGAGGGCAACTCCCACGCCTGGGTGTTGCGCCTCCAACTTACTTACTTAGAACTAGGTATGCCTTTCTATCTACTATGTATTTCTATAAATAAAGTAGCTTTTCTTATTTTACTAAGTCTTACGTCTCGGTGATCTAAATGCAGGGTAAAAGCCTGCTACTTAGGTAAATACACACACAGGCACACACGCAGCTCAGCCCACTGAGTATCTCTGCATTTATATATTTCCATAACAACAGTTTGGGGACACATGGATGACAATTAGTGGATTAGCTACTCTATGGTAAAATCAGATTCAAGCTTGCATGAATCAGGAGTCATGTTCACGTATTTTTTTTAATATAAACTTAGTATGGAAAAATCCTCCACTTACCCAAACTCTCTAAATCAGGACAAAACGTTGATCTCATTTCAACAGCTGATGATCAAATGCAAGTTCCTCAAAGCATCTTCCTTCTCCTCTGCAGAATCCAAAGTTTGTTTTTGTTTTTTGGTTGCCCTGAATAAGAAGGGGACCTACTTCTCTTTTTTTTTTATAATAATTTTTATTATTCAAATTTTTATAAAACAAATACAAATACAACAAAAACAATACAACAAAAATAAAAAGAACTTGACTTCCGATTTGTCACAGATCAGCTATAAGTATATAATATATATCAAACCTGTCTCTTGAAATATATGAAATTCACTTTTTTCCATAGTCTATCTTAATTAATCGTCAAATCCCATTATCATCATTTAATTTTTTTCTTTCAACAAAAAGTCCAAAAGAGGCTTCCATTCCTTAAGAAATGTATCTGTCGTTTTTTCTCTGAGAAGGCATGTCAATTTGTCCATCTCAACTAAGTCCATTAATTTCAATAGCCATTCTTCCATTGTTGGTATCGATTCCATTTTCCACTTTTGTGCATATAACAATCTTGCTGCCGTTATCATATATAATATTATTCTTCCATATTTCTTTTCCTTTTGTTTATCCATAAAACCCAATAAAAAAAATTCTGGCTTTGACTGAATATTTATCTTTAAGATTTTTTGCATCATCCTACCTATCTGTGCCCAAAATAATTTTGCCAGTTTACACGACCACCACATATGATAAAAAGATCCTTCTTGTTGTTTACATTTCCAACAAACATTAGAAACATTACTATACATTTTTGACAACTTTTCTGGAGTCATGTACCAACGATACATCATTTTATAGAAATTTTCTTTAAGATTATAGCATAATGTAAATCTCAAGCCTTTTTTCCACATATTTTCCCATTGATCCATTTGTATGTTATAACCAAAATTTTTTGCCCACTTTACCATTCACTCTTTTACTTGTTCTTCTTCCATATCCATTTTCAGCAAGAGTTTATACATTTTCGCAATTATATTTTCATCATTTGTACACAAACCTATTTCAAAATCAGATTTACTTATTTCAAACCCATACATTTTCTTATCCATTTTATATCTTTCTAACAATTGTAAATAGGCAAACCATTGAGAAGTATATCCTTCCTTTATCAGTTGTTCTCTCTCTTTCATTATATATTCTCCATGCACATTTTCTAATAGTTCTTGGTAAGTTAACCATTTCTCTTTTCCAGCCATTTCTCTTCTATAAAATGCTTCTTGACTTGAAACACATAGTGGTATTTTCGAAAAAAACCTTGTTTTGTATTTATTCCATATTTTCAACAAAGGACGTCTTATAAAATGATTATTAAAATCCACATTAACTTTTACTTTATCATACCATAGATATCCATGCCATCCCCACTTCATGTTGTGACCCTCCAAATCCAATAATCTTTTATTCCTCAATAGAATCCATTCCTTTATCCGGACTAAGCAACAAGCAGCAAAATAAAGTCTCAAATTTGGTAATCCCAGTCCTCCTCTTTCTTTGGCGTCTTGTAATAATTTAAATTTAACTCTTGGTTTTTTCCCCTGCCAAACAAATTTAGAAATATCTTTTTGCCATTGTTTAAAAGGTAAATCAGAGGATATGACAGGTATTGTTTGAAATAGAAACATCATTCTCGGCAATACATTCATTTTTATTACAGATATTCTACCCATTAATGACAACTGTAATTTATCCCATATTAACAAATCTTTCTTAATCTCTGTCCATAATTTTTCATAATTATTATGAAACAACTTTGAATTTTTATTTGTCATAATGATACCTAAATATTTCACCTTTTCTTCTATTTTAAAATATATCTTCTCCATTAACTCTTTTTGATCTCTTAAAGATAAATTTTTCACCAACATCTTCGTTTTTTGATTATTGATCTTAAATCCTGCTAATGGTCCAAATTCTTCTAGTTTATCCATCAATACTTTGATTCCTTCCAAGGGATTTTCTAATACAATCATCAAGTCATCAGCAAATGCTCTCAATTTATATTCCTCTTTTTTTATCTTTATTCCCGAAATCCTTTTGTCTTGCCTTATGTCTCTAAGCAGCACTTCTAGAACCAGAATAAATAAAAGAGGGGACAGTGGACATCCCTGTCTTGTACCCTTTTGTATTTCACATGAGTCCGTTAAATCTCCATTGACAATTATCTGTGCCTTCTGTGATGTATAAATCGATCTGATCCATTTTATAAAATTATCTCCAAAGTCCATTTGCTCTAGAACCTTAAACATAAATTTCCAATTCAAATTATCAAATGCTTTCTCAGCATCCAAGAAAATCAAAGCAGCTTGTATGTCATTTCGTTGTTCTAGATATTCCAACACATTCAAAACATTCCTGACGTTATCACGTAATTGTCTTTTAGGTAAAAACCCCGCTTGATCTTCCTGAATAAATTGTTGCAATATTATTTTCATTCTTTCAGCCAAAATCATTGTAAAAATTTTGTAGTCGTTATTCAATAAAGATATTGGTTGATAATTTTTTGTTTTGATTAAATCCTGCTCCTCTTTAGGTATTAATGTTATATTGGCATTTTTCCAACTATCCGGTATCTTCCCCTCTTGTAAAATAGAATTCATTGTATACTGTAAAGGTAATAAAAGTTCCTCCTCCAAGCATTTGTAATACATTGCTGATAGTCCATCCGGTCCTGGCGCCTTTCCTAATTTAATTTTACTTATAGCCTCAGATATTTCTCTTGACGTAATAGGACCATTAATAGTTTGTCTCTGAAAATCTGTAATTTTAGGCAAATTCTGTTTAGATATATATTCTTCTATTTTTTCAGAGGGAATTTCCTGACACTTGTACAAAGTTGAATAATATTGATGGAAAACCCTTTGGATTTTTACATTGTCTATCAACATCTCATCTCCTTCTTGTATCTTTAAAATAAGATTTTTTTGTCGTTCTTTTGTTAATTTATATGCTAGCAATTTCCCCGGTTTATTTGCAAATTCGAAAGTCCTTTGTTTAGCAAAGTTTAATTTCCTTTCAATTTCTCTAACTGTCAACATTGACACTTGTTTCTGTAACATTTTAATTTGATTTACAGTAGAAACTTTAGTTGGCTTCTTTTTCAATTCTTCCTCTTTTTGTTTTATTTCTTCCAAGATTAATTGCATTTTCTGTTGTTTCTTCTTTTTTAATTCAGAATTACATTTAATAAAATATCCCCTCATGAATGCTTTACTTGTATCCCAAACAATATTTTCATCTGTTCCTTTATCTAAATTGTGTTCAAAAAACTCTTTTAATTTCTTTTTACATTCCTGCACTATTTTATCATTCTGTAATAAAGATTCATTTAGTCTCCATCTAAATCCAATATATATTTTTTTTAAGTCAATATCACTGGATTGTGATCCGAAAAGGTTTTTGGTAACACATCCATCTTGGAAATGTCTTTCACTAAATTTTTAGACATCCAAATCATATCAATCCTCGAAAATGTTTTATGTCTTTCTGAAAAGGAAATTCCTTTGCATTGTCATTTATATATCTCCAAGCATCCACCAATTCTAAATTTTCCATCAATTCAAAACAGATCTTCGGCAATTTGCCCTGTGTCTCTTTAATATTTTTCTCAGAAAGTCTATCCATTTTTGGTGAAATTACCCCATTCCAATCACCCATGACACACCAATGATCATATGCAAACTCTGATAATTTTTCCATAAGTCCAGTATAAAACCTTGTTTTATCTTCATTGGGAGCATAAATGCCCACTATCAAAATTTTTGTACCCTGTATGGTAATTTCAACTCCCACAAATCTGCCACTATCATCCAATAATATCAATTTAGGAGACAATTGTGAATTAATATAAAGAACCACACCATTTTTTTTGAATCCTGCCAAAATAAATTCTTCACCCAAATTTTTACAGATTAAATATTTAGAGTCTTTCTTCTTAATATGAGTTTCTTGTAAACAAATTATATCCAATTTTAATTTTTTCAAATAATGAAATACTTTCTTTCTCTTCTGCGACGAATTAGCTCCATTTATATTCCAAGTTAGATATTTGTAACCCATTTTTAAGCATGTATTTTAGAAAAGTCTGTACCTGTTGCTCCCTTTGATTCATCATCATCCTTTTCTTCCTCTACCTGTTTCTGTTGACTTTGTTTCCCAGGAATTATGTCCATGTCTTTGAGTTTTTCTTCCATGTCTTTTGAAGCTTTTCTCAAGAAATCCCTTGCTTTTTGAACAGTATTTAATCGATACTTCTGTTGTCTAAATGTAAAAATCACTCCCTCTGGAACATCCCATCTAAATTGAATTTTACATTGTTTAAGTTTTTCTGTGAAGAAAGCGTAATCTTTTCTCTTATGTAGAAGCCTAGTAGGAATTTCCTTCATCACCTGTATTTCTTTACCGTCAATTTTAAAGACATTGTTAAAATGATGTTGCAAAACCATATCTCTGGTCCTCTTTTTTAGAAAATAAACAAGCACATCTCTTGGGATTTTTTTCATTGTTGCATATCTGGAATTAATTCTATAAACTTTATCTATTTCAAATTCCATCCGATCTTCGTTCCAGTCCAAGGATTTTACCAAGGCATTAACAATTTTCTCTCTGATATCTTTGTCTGTTTCCTCAGGAATTGCACGGAATCTCAAGCAATATTCTTTATCTCTAAGTTCCATAACAGCAATATAGTCCAAATTTTTTTCCAATTCCACATTTATAATATCTATTCTATTCTCTAAGGTTTGCACCTTATCTTTAACATTTTTTACATCCTGTGTTAATTGCCCAATGTTATTTTTAATCTCACCCACTTCTGTTTTGATATGATCTTGTAAATCTTTATAATCCTTTTTCATATTGCAAAATTCATCTTTAAGTTGTTGTCTGTCCTGTCTCATCTCTTGTTTCATCTCTTGTTTAAAATCATTAAATCCCTCCATAATTTTCTGGAACATGTCCATCCCTTCCTGTGTATCAGTTGAACCTCTTTGCTCTAAAACTTTGGCTGTTTTCCTGGTTGTCATCCTTGAAAAAAAGAAAAAAGAAAAAACCTTTTCTATTATTAGCCAATGTAGAGGCAAACAGTTTCTTTTATTTCTCCCAGCAACAAAAGAGTTAATATTCCAGGCCTGTTAATATGATCTTAACCAACACAGTTCTTATCTCCAGCACATTTAGGAATGTAAAACAAATCCAGTTCTCAGCATCCAGCAGTTAGTAACATACACGAACAGCAGATTCGTTCAAAAAAAAAATAATAATAATCCAAATAAAAAGGAATAAAAAATAGTCTCAGATATATTTCCTTCAAATAATCAAATCATCTTATCTAATAAGTTGCCTCTTATCCGTTTAATCTTTGTAATTCCAGATTTAAGCCAGCTTTTTGTCATAAAAAAATAAAACAGGTTCTTGAATTGCTCCCTTCTTTTAATAATAACAATGGTCAATATAGGAATCAAATTGATTATATAATTGGAAACAGAAGATGGAGAAGTTCCATACTTTCTGCAAAAACAAGACCAGGAGCAGACTGTGGTACAGATCATGAACTGATAGTATCGAAAATCAGAGTAATGCTAAAGAAGAAGAACAAAGCACTCATAATGCCAAAATACAATTTAAATAACATCCCAGAAGCATATAAAGATCAAATAAGGAACAGGTTTGAGGCTTTAAACTTAGTTGACAGAGAACCAGAAGAACTATGGACTGAAGTCAGGGACATTATCAGGGAAGAATGCAAAAAGACAATACCACTCGTTAAAAAGAGAGAAAGACCTGAATGGATGACCGAAGAAACTCTTCAAATGGTTAAAGAGAGAAGGAAAGCAAAAGCAAAAGGAGATAGCAACACAGTCAGAACCCTAAATGCAACAATACAGCGACTAGGGACAAAGAGAACTATTACAATAGTTACTGTATAGAAATAGAAGAGGACAACAAAAAGGATAGAACAAGAGCCCTATTCCAAAAGATTAGAGAAATGAAAGGGAAATTTAAACCACAAGTAGGGAAGTTGAATAATCAACAGGGGAACACACTGACTGACCAAGATAAAATAAAAGGAAGATGGAAGCAATACACTGAAGAACTCTATAAAAGAGATGCCAGGATGACAGATTCATTCATGGAGGAACCATACGATGAAGAACCAGAAATTTTAGAATGTGAGGTGAAAGCTGCTCTTAAAATTGTTGGAAGAAACAAATCACCAGGAATAGACGGCATACCAACTGAGTTGCTACAAGCTACTGAGACTGAATCTGTCCAAAGTTTGACAAAAATTTGTCAAGAAATATGGAAAACTAAACAATGGCCCACAGACTGGAAGCGTTCAATATATATCCCACTTCCAAAGAAAGGGGATCCCAGACAATGCAGTAATTACCAAACTATTGTCTTAATATCCCATGCAAGTAAAGTAATGCTCAAGATTCTACAACAAAGGCTCTTACCATATGTGGAGTGAGAAATCCCAGATGTCCAAGCTGGATTTAGAAAGGGAAGAGGCACCAGAGATCATATCGCAAACATACGTTGGATAATGTTGGATAATACGTTGGAACGGAGCAAGAAATATCAGAAGAAAATCACCTTGTGCTTTATAGACTACAGCAAAGCCTTTGACTGTGTAGATCATGAAAAACTATGGAATGCTTTAAAAGAAATGGGGGTGCCACAGCATCTGATTGTCCTATTGCGCAACCTATACTCTTGACAAGAGGCTACTGGAGAAACCAATTGGTTCCCCATCGGAAAGGGTGTGAGGCAGGGTTGTATTTTATCACCCTATTTGTTTAATCTGTACGCAGAACATATACGGAAAGCGCGATTGGACCAAGATGAAGGTGTGAAAATTGGAGGGAGAAACATCAATAATTTAAGATATGCAGACGATACCATACTACTAGCAGAAACCAGTAATGATTTGAAACGAATGCTGATGAAAGTTAAAGAGGAAAGCACAAAAGCAGGACTACAGCTGAACGTCAAGAAGACTAAAGTAATGACAACAGAAGATTTATGTAACTTTACAGTTGACAATGAGGACATTGAACTTGTCAAGGATTATCAATACCTCGGCACAGTCATTAACCAAAATGGAGACAATAGTCAAGAAATCAGAAGAAAGCTAGGACTGGGGAGGGCAGCTGTGAGAGAACTGGAAAAGGTCCTCAAATGCAAAGATGTATCACTGAACACCAAAGTCAGGATCATTCAGACCATGGTATTCCCGATCTCTATGTATGGATGTGAAAGTTGGACAGTGAAAAAGGTGGATAAGAGAAAAATTAACTCATTTGAAATATGGTGCTATGGTGCTATGGTTCACAACAGATGCTCTTGGAGGTCGCTGATTCATTGGGTCACCATAAGTCGTAATCGACTTGAAGGCACATAACAACAACAACAATGCTTGCTCCGCACATGGAGTGAGCATGCAAATGGTTTAACATTTCAGTTTTAAATCTGGAGTGGGCAGAATTCTTGCCCATTCCTATAAATCTCACAGCCGTCCTCTAAACCTTACATCACATTGGTTTTAATCTTGGGTAGTCTCTCCCCTGGGCCTCCCTAAATATTTTCTCACCCCCACACCCCTAGAGCCCAGGGGCTATTCCCTGCATCAAATCCAGTTGCTGCACATCCAAAAGTTTGCAAGCAAAATTGAGGCAGAACTATTGTGAGAGTTCCTCACCCCCAAACTAATTTCTTTGAGCTCAATGCTGCAAAGGTCTATGTAGCCCAACAATGTGGATGATATTCAATGCTAGAGCTGTTCAGAGTAGACCCACTGAATTTAACAGGCATGACTAACTTAGGTTCATTCATTTCAGTGAGTTTACTCTGAATAGGACTTGGTTGAATACGACCCTCTGCCTCCAGCTAGCCAGAGGCATCTGGGAAGCTTTGGAAGAAGGCAGGATGAAGATAGCCAGCTCCTGTTGGTGGTTTTCTCCAGCATCTGATACTCTGTTGATGCACCTTTGCTGGTTTATTAACAGAGTCATGTGGTATTACATTCTGGGCCCTGATTGGGCAATTGCATATTCTCCACCCTCACATACCCTGCCAATCTCTCCATCTGGCATGCAAGTGGAAATTTCTCTTGGACCACTTGGATTTTAAAGTTTCCCCCACAAAATATTTCCTCCTGAATCTTAATATGTTCAGGAAACTCAGTGCTCCTCACGTGACAGCTTGCCGCATCCTTCGCCCTACAGATTGCATGCAAAATGGCTCCAGCTGGAGCCCTGTTGGAGTCCTCATTAAATGTTTGCATAATGATGGCCTGCTTTCTCAGTTTTATTGGTCTGCCGTGTTGGTGGAATTTCCTGGAATTAAACAGATAGGCATTCATAATTATGAAGTGCCAGATCACTGGAGGGAGAGAGAGGGAGAGAGGGAGGGCTTGTTACACTTGTGGCAAAATGGAATTAGAGTATGGTTAGCCTGTTCCACTAATATAACTGGAATTCAAAGACACCCCCTTCTTTTTTGGCAGGCTCTCTCATCACGTATTCTTAAAGCAAAAGACTGTTGAGTGTGGATTTGCAGAAGGAGTGTGTCCTTTTATGAGTGGCTAGTCCAAAGGAATGGGATGGACTAGAGTGATTGAGCTACAGCTGGGAATGGAGTGATCTCTCCATCCACACTAAAGACTGCAGAGGCACCACCACTGAACCCAGCCTCTAAGTGGCTCTTCCCTCACGCCAATCTTGTAATGCCGTTTCAGTGTGGGAAAAGCATTCACAAAAACACATGAGAGAGAGAGAGAGAGAGAGAGAGACCAAAGGCATATTTAACAGGTGAAATGCTTTGAAAATGAATATTGTAAGTTGTATGAATATTGTATGTTAAAAAAAACGTGCATATGAGATGTGTACAATTTAAATGAAGACCTTTATGAGCATTCTATCAAAAAAATGGTCCAGAACGTATCTATGTCTGAGCACCAGCAAAACTGAAACAGGATGGCGTCAGGCTGCTCAATCCATGCCTAACGTTCTCCGTCTTGTGAGGGTTCCCAGTGGTCTGGCGCCCATCATGTCTTCCTGCAGTGTTCCAGGCACCGTTCGAAGTGGGGCTGCAGAACCCCGGATGAAACCCTCATCTGTGCAAAGCAGGGATGGAAAATTTTTTCACAGCCATGGTATAGTCCGTGGAGGAGAGCCTTGTATGCCATCTTGAACTCTTTGGAGGAAAGATGTGATGATGATGATGATGATTCCCCCTTCTACACACACACACACACACACA
Organism: Rhineura floridana; assembly: GCF_030035675.1. Taxonomy (NCBI): domain Eukaryota; kingdom Metazoa; phylum Chordata; class Lepidosauria; order Squamata; family Rhineuridae; genus Rhineura; species Rhineura floridana. The sequence continues at coordinate 86,560,414 of NC_084489.1, read as the reverse complement.
CATGTATTTTGGGGGATACAGTGAAGATCTCTCCCTTGACTTGCATAGGAGAAGGCATAGACCCATGTGAAAAACAGTATTTTTCATTCCCCCTCCCAATCACTGTGATTTGAATGTCCTGGGAAAATAATTCACTGTGATTAAAAGCTAAGCCTGTCTATCAAAATGAAATATTCCTCTTCCCATTCCCTTCTATATGAAAAGCCATCCATCATCATCATTATTATTTAAGAGCCCAGGCCATAGAGCCCCTCGGAAACTTTGGGAGTCCCTGATCTGCCTTGAGATGCCTTGTTAGCAGCACAATCTGAACGGAAACATGCAAAGCTTTGCGAATCATCTCTTAATTTGGAAATACAAATGGAGCCAATTCACACTCCGGCTATCAACCAAAGTTTTCGGGACAGTCTACAATGTATTTGAGGAAAACCCCATACAAATCAGAGTTAAGGTAAAATACTCCATTGTGAGTTTACAAACATGACAATACATTTTTAATATTCCATAAGATAAACACAACTACTAGATATTAAGAAATTCACTGCAATATTCTACTTATATGCCAAATGCCAGTTAAAAAGTGACTGCTCCTTCAATGAATCAGCCACATTTGAACATAAAGTCTTCTCCAGGGGCCAAACATTTGTAATCCACAGGCTTCAGTATAAAAACTTGGTAACTGGAGTAGGCAAAAGACTTGCCCAAATGCAAGATATTTTAATTCCTGTTTATTTCTAGTTCCAGAGCAAACATCGAAAACAGGATTATTATCTTCAAAAATAATTTAAAAAGCATGTGGAATATATTTTGGCCACTCAGGGCTTTATGTTGAAGCATGCCAATTCAGTTAAGGATGTCTTCCACAGTCCCTGGCTTTGGTGGGGATAGCTGCTGGAGTTGTTGCAGAGGCAAAGATGTGAGAAGCCTCTCTCCTGGTCTTTAGCTGTTCCATTTAGCATGGCCACTTGGGCATCGCTCCCCTCCTCCAAAAAAAATAAAAATAGAACCACATCACGAAAAAGGAGGACCAAAAAGAACACAGATTTTCATCAGATTTACACGTGGTAATTTCCAGGTTACAATCTAAAAGGCATCACACAAAAGGAAAATGGAGTGGGAGGGAGGAGGAAATAAGAAAGCTCAGAGACCATTTCCTACTTACACGTTCTTCGAATGGCTGGGTTGAAACCATTCAAGGAGGGGAAAAGCCAAAACTTGCTGGTCCCTCAGCTGTGCTGATGGAGTGCCCCTGCATTATTCATTTATTTCACGAGGTTTATATACCACATGATCAAAAACAATGGGTTGTTTCCAGCGCTAGTCTTACTCATTGAAATTAATGGACATGACTCACTTAGGTGCATTGATTCCAGTGGGTCACCTCTGAGTAAGTACTCAATTAGATATGACCCAATTATCTCTAAGTGGTTCACATAAAAGGGTATAAAATATTCCTTAAAAATATAGTGATAAAAACAAACTTTAAAACAATAGACATAATAAAATAATCAAAATATAGATGAAACCGACTGTTTCAAAAGCAAATGTACATTGAAAGATGCTATGTCTGTGTGGGCTTCTCTTCCCTCCTTGGCTGCAGCCTAGTGGAATGATAATTTCACTCCTGCTGAGTGATAATTTAGAGGCCTTTCCCTTCAAAACAGAATAAGATCCCAGTCCTCATGGATAGTGAAAAAAGCAGAAAAGAGAAAAATCATTTGAAATGTGGTGGTGGAGGAGAGCTTTGCGCATACCATGGACTGTGAAAAAGACAAATAATTGGGTGTCAGAACAAATTAAACCAGAACTATCACTAGAAGCTAAAATGATGAAACTGAGGTTATCATACTTTGGACACATCATGAGAAGACATGATTCACAATAATGCTGGGAAAAACAGAAGTGAGTAGAAAAAGAGGAAGGCCAAACAAGAGATGGATTGATTCCATAAAGGAAGCCACAGACCTGAACTTACAAGATCTGAACAGGGTGGTTCATGACAGATGCTCTTGGAGGTCGCTGATTCTGAGGGTCGCCATAAGTCAAAATCGACTTGAAGGCACATAACAACAACAACCTCATGGATCTAAATAAAGAGCTGCTTTAAGCAGGATCATAGGAAACTGCCTTATAAAAGGTGTGACCATCGGTCCATCAGTGTTGTCTGCACAGACTGGCTGTGGGGTTTCAGAACAGGACTCTCCTCTAGCCTCACCTGGAGATGCTGGTGTTTAAACACTGGGCCTCCTGCATGCCAGCTGGGTGCTCTCCCACAGAGCTACAGCCCTGCCCTGGTTTTCACTGTCAACACGCCAAGCCATTAGAAGGCAGTATCTGACATCCACCTCTAAATGCATCTAAAGGTGAACTGCCCAGATGGAGCTGCGTCGATGGGGCACTGTCAGCATCAAGTCCAGCAAGATCAAGCAAGCATCTCCAATAAGGTTGCAAGTCAGAGGTTGCAATCAGATTGGATTGCACTGGCATTTTACAAGAAGGGTCGATGAACATCAAGGCAGGCTAGGAACAGAGCGGCGTCCCAAGGGAAGGAAAACAGCGCCGTCTCCTGCCTTAAGACACACATTAGGGCTCGTAGACAAGGTTAGTAATGGAGCATTCAAAATTTTACCATTGTAGAGACTCATCCTTTTGGAGCAGCTTCACCGGCTGCAGACGAGACCACAGAACTCGGGTCAGCCTTGGTTTCAGCAGAGGGCTTTGAAACTCACAAAAACTCATTGTTTTGGCAGTCGGCTGAGGATGGTTTCAGAGCTGAGTCGTCATCAAACCTAGCTTCATTTCTACACAGCAAGTTGCTTCGCTTATATTATTTTACTGAGCCTTGCAACAACCCTATAAGGTAGGGCAGTGTTGACATCCCATCTTGCCATCAGGGGTTGGTGCATGCATGTGTGTGTGTGCATGCATGGTGTGTGTGTGCATGTGTGGTGCGTGGTGTGTGCGTGCATGCGTGACATGGTAAAGGGAAGGCTCAAATCAAGGTCTTCCATTCCCAATCCGCAGAGTTGTCTCTTAGACACTCTGCTACTCAGCTGCCAGTGGTGGCTGGTGCACATCAAGACTGAAGGGGCGGAATGAAAGCATCCCCGACAGTTGGTGGCACCAATGACTGTCAGAGCCAACTCATGCTAGTTTTGCCCGCATCTTCCTCTCGGCTGAGAATAAGGAGAAAGAAGCTGACAGGTAAGTGCCGCCACCCCCTGCACAGGCTCTAATAAAGAAGCCAGACAGGTGGGGGCTGGGTGAGGGCACACTGAAGTTGGTCAGGTGGTGTCCCACTTGCCCTAATGGAGCACCCTCTACTGGCAGCTCCATTTCAGAGATGAAGTTATTCGGAGGAGATAGATGGCTGAAGTGGACACTGATCAACTTTATTGCAAGGTAGATGATGAGCACTTAACAGCTACCCTTCTATTCCTGGGCTATTCAGAGCAACGTTATTCAATTAAGGCTCCCAGCAGCAAGCCAAGGCAGCTTCGATCTTGGATGTGCAACCATGCTCTGCCTCCAAACTTCAGGCTTCCCAAAGTCTTCTCGGATTTATTTTATTATTTATTTATTACATTCATCCCCCACCTTTCTTTTCATGCTAGTAAACCCAAGGCGGCTTACATATGATTCTCAGGCGGTCTCCCATCCAGGCACTGACCAGACCTGACCCTGCTTAGCTTCAGCAGGGAGCTGGCCTTAGGTGCCTTCAGACCATAGCTCAAGGAACAGACAGAGAACTAACAGGGAGGAGGGGAAATCCCTGGATTCTTCAATGTGGTTCTACCTTCTGGAGGTGTAGTAATTTCCCCAGAAATAAAGCCTACCTTGAAGGGTGCAGCTAAACACATTATGTAGAACAACCACCACCTTAATAATGTGCAGCTCATTTTTTCAGGTGTGTCCGAGGAAATCTTCTGAGAAGTAGTTTGCAGTCCAACCCCCTTTTTCAGTGGGATGGATTGGGGGATGTTTTTTCACCAGCCAGCCTCCATCAGTTTCCCGTCAGCCAACGCCTGTGTTGTGATGCAAGCGTCACTCTGCTGGTGCAGTGTTCCCCCTCTGGCCGGCTGAATGTACAGGTGGGTGGAAGTGCTGCCAGATTCCTGCTAATGGCAGCCTGTGGAAAATCCCAAACAGGACTTTCTGGGGGAAAGGCGGGAATAAGTGGCTGTCATGTGACAGCATTGGGCCCGGTCTGTCCCAAATTGCTGAACCATCCTCCGGGCTAGCACAGTGATTTGCTTGCCTCCAGTGGTGGCTGGTGCTCCTTGGAACTGGTAAGGAGGAAGGCAGGGAGGTCCAACAGTAGGTGGCGCCAGAGCCAATGACAGGCAGAGCCAACAAATTCTACTTTTGTCCCCGTCCTTCTCCTTCCTGAGTTCTACAAGGGGTAACACTGAGACTAAGGAGGAGGAAGCAGGTAGATGGTGCCATTCCCTGGGCTGGATGTAAGAAGGCAGGCAGATGGAGACTGAGGGCAGGTTGAAGTCGATGGGGCAGCATCCCATTTGCCCAACTGAACCAGCTTCCACTGCCAACCTCCATCTTCTACCCCAGCTTCCATTTTTCTGCAAGTAATTTTTCCTAATCTAATACCTTTTGGTATATTATTTTCACTCATATTTGTATAGACATTCTACTGACACATTTTTGTACACCTTTTTTGGTTTGAGAAAACCTGTTTGCACAATTCAGTGAAGTGTCAGTCTCGAAGCAGAGCTGCATTTCAGCTCATATTGTTTCGGGGAATGCAAGTTAGGTGAGTTCACACTGAAAGGCAAAACAAACTGCTTTCACTTTGGCCAATCCCTGCTTGTCATCTGGTTAAAGAAATGTTAGCCAATTGATTGTATGAGGTTTATTTCATCAGTTTGCATACATTTGTATAAGGCAAAAACCAGTGGAGACTGGTGGCTCTGATGTTAGTGGGGCAGTGAATCTGCTCCGGGTTTTAGTCTGAACTTTCAAAGAGCTGTCCAAGTGCTGAAAGGTGCTATTAGTGGGGCAGTGAATGTGGAGTGGATTCACTGCCTCATTGACATCAGAACCACCAGTCTCCACTGGTGAAAACAACAGTTCTGAAACCAGGAACACACAGCCTTTGTACTGACAACATGTGTATCTGAAGCCCTGGTTTCTTGTTTATTTTGATTACTTGCATTATTTGTTCATGATTTCAGTGAACATTTTAAAAATATATATTTGGAGGAGGAGGAAGAATGGGCATTTGTTCCTATATAAGACATAATGGAGAATGCCTCTTTGAAGATTTGTTTCTTTATTAATCTGTACATTCTTGTACAAAACAGCTTAATTTTCTTTTATTAGAGAAATGTAAGGTATAAACCAGAGAGCCAGTGTGGTGTAGTGGTTAAGGTGTTGGACTACAACCTGGGAGACCAGGGTTTGAATTCCCACACAGCTATGAAGCTCACTGGATGACCTTGAGCCAGTCACTGCCTCTTAGCCTCAGAGAAAGGCAATGGTAAATCCCTTCTGAATACCGCTTACCATGAAAATTCTATTCATAGGGTCGCCATAAGTTGGAATCGACTTGAAGGCAGGCCATTTCCATTTGCAAGGTATAAACAGGGGTGTAGTGGTCCAGGTGCTTGGGGTCTTAAACCCTTTACTTTTTTAGGAGCAGGGGCCCAGTAGAGTCCCTATATCTCCAGCATGCTATGAGCCAATCAGCATGAAAGGGGAGTGTGTTAGCCACTAAGAAGAGTATTCTTATTTTTTCCTGCTGATTGGAACAATCAGAGTGAAAGGGGGTGAGCCAGCCACTGAGAAGACTTTGTTCAGTAGCTAACACTCTCCTCTTCCCTGCTTATTGGCTCCTAGGTGTCAGTTGTTGTGGGAAAGGGCTTTCAGAAGGATCTCATTCTCAACCCCACAACAAAAAAAGGGGGCGGGGGCATGGCTGTGACTAACATGAAGGGACCCTGCCCTTCTGAATTTACCACTACGCTACTGTAAACATCCACATAAATAAATGCATAAATAAATATATACTCTTTTGCAAGACTTGCTACCTGTGGTTTTGTCTAAATACTTGTATTAAGAATTATATATTTGTATATATTATTTTATATATTACTGAAGATCTATTTTAGCACTCTCTGAATAAATATGAGAGGCCTCATCTGAACAGGCATTCTGTCCTTTTTTGAGGACACACCTACTGGCACAGGGGGTTCCCTTCATCTCCCAGCCAGAGTCTCCTGGTTTAATGAATGTAATGTTCTAATGTGATTGTTTTAGTGTTTTAGTGCATATTTTAATTTTGGATGTTTACAAGTTCATATTTGTAGAACTGATTTTTATACTTGTAAACCACTTAGGAGCCTAAGGAGGGCTTTTTGGGGGGTGACAGGACCCACCCATATGGGGTACCGACTCCTCTTTCTTTGCTGCCATTTTGTGCAGGCACTCATAGCACTTCTGTCAAGATATGAGCACCAGCACCTCTTTTTACAAAAAAAAAAGCAGCTATATATGTATGCATTACTTGGGGTGGATTTTTTTTCACAAAGCTAACTGCTTGACTAGACCCTTTTTTAAAATAGCCCTTGGCATAATGCTTAGTCACTATTCGACAGCCTTTCATCCCCGAGTCACTGAAGACTGACGTTCATCCACATTCTTTGCTCCCTCCTCCTCTTTGACAGTTCTAGTCTCCAACCTGTAGGGGGCCTCGTGGATAAGTTTCCAGGACCCACCAGGTAGAGTCCCCATGGTGGAAAGGTGAACTACTGTTGGAAAGGGCATGTCTGTGCATGTCCCTTTCGCTCATCACCACACTGTGCGGCCACAGTGAGCCAGAACTCAGTGTGGTCTGGGGGAACAGCTCCCAGGCCACCGCTTGTGACTTCAGACAGGGAAAAGCCTCTCTGCTTGTTCTCCACAACGAACCCAGGGAGAACATCTGTCTATCAACCTATCTCCTATCTATATTCCTTCCTGTGTGTTTTTTTAATGGAAAATTCACCTCTGTTATTTTTCCCTGAAAATGATTACACTTCAAAAAAAAAAAAGTTCCAAAAGCCACACAATGGAGGTTCCACCTGGTCTCCATCATCTGTGTTGAGTTCTCTTCCTTCCTGTCTTTGACGAAGAAACATCCACTCCGCAGCCCGGCTCACTTCTTTGGGGGAGGCTTCTTGGCTGCAGACTTGGGGTTCCCACTTCCTTGGCCACCTGCCTTGGCATTGCCTTGGGGGTTCCTGCTCCCTTGCCCGCCCACCTTTGTGCTGCCTTTGGGATTCCCACCCGCCTTGGCATTGCCTTTGGGCTTCTCCTTGCCGCCGGTTTCCTCCTGGCCTTTCTTCTTCCCACTTTCCTGCTCCTTCTCGCCAGCCTTCTTCTTGGCCCCCTCTTTCCCCTCCTTCTGGGACTCTTCCTTGTCCCCCTTTTCGCCTTCCTTCTTCTTCTTCTTCTTCGACCCCTTTGATCCTTCTTTCTTCTTTTGGGCATCAACCTTTCCAGAGACGGTGGGCACCTCCTCTTCCTCTTTCTTGTCTTCTAGAATCACAGCTGTGGAGGAAGGAGGGAAGTATGAAAAAGCTTTTTTAAAAAAGCGAACAAACAACCAAATCCTATTTGTGTGTGGCATGTGCACAAGTGCTGCAGGCTGTGGCTGCATACACCCCAGACATTTAACACACATGGCTTCCCCCTAGGTCTGTTTCGGTCCTGTCAGTTTCTCATTTTGCCAATCTTAAATTCAGCTCTCCAGGTTTCTGCAGCTATTTGCTTTTCTTTCTTTTCATTTTCTTAAAAAAAATCCTCATAAAAAATCTTCAGCATTTTAGTGTGAATGTCTCCTAATAAACACATTTTTGTATGCAGTTTTGACGAATGTACACATTTCTCCTAACAGAATGCATTTTTGTATATTATTTTCACTATACAACAATATAGTCATTTTAATTCAAACTTTCCCCTGAAATATTGTTTGTTTGGAAAACTGCATCGCAAAATTCAGCTAACTGCAAGTTTCAAAGGATGGCTTCAATTCTCATATTGTTTTGGAAAGTGCACCCTTGATATACTGTGATGTCATCAAGCCTGGAATATTAACCCAATTGTTGCTGAAATAAGAAGTGGTTCTTCTTTATTTTTGTTTTGTTTCCGTGGTTTTAAAAATGGCAATCAAGAAAGTGGCTGAGAATCTGGAAGTAATTATGTTTCAGAAAATAATGGATGAGATTGAGATAACGAAACAAACCCTGCGACAGGGCAGTAAGGAGCTGAAAATTGAACTGAGCAAAATGACGCAGGAGCTTAAAGAAATAGGGGATCCTGTGAGAGAGGAGAATGAGATCACAGATGAGAAAAGAAAAAATAAAGGGAAGATACAAGCCCTGGAGATTGGAACAAATGTGGAATTGGAAAAAGATCTGGAGTTTATGGATATTAGAAATAAAATCTACTGTTTGGAATTTAACGTTATCTCTGAAGAAATTAATGAAGATATTAGAGATAAAGTTATCAATGGCTTGGATAATCTTCTGGACTGGAATGACGTGATGGAGCTTGATATAGAGAAAATCTATGGAATTAACTGCAGCCATGTGACAATGGAAAAACTCTCAAGAGATGAGCCAGTGCATTTTGTAAAAAAGAAGAACAGAGATATGACTTTACAACAATATTTCAGCAACTTATTCAGAATTGATGGCAAGAAAATATTTGGGATAGAGGAAATTCCCATCAGACTCTTATTATATGACTATGGTTATGACAGCAAGATTATTATGGAATACTGATAATGGAAGATTGGACACTGAAATTACTGGACTTAACAGGACTATTGAAGATGGAAGATGGAATTAATATGGATAATGGAATAATGGCTATTGAAATTATTGGACCTAACAGATTTTGATGAGATGGATTAATCGACATGTTTATTAGGAGAAAAATTGATAGATATATTTCTTAAAGAATTGAAACCTCTCTTTGACTTTTTGTGGAAAGAATAAAGTAATGTTTATGAGATTTGATGATTAATTAAGATAACTACTGGAAGAAAGTGATTTTATAATATAATTTAAGAGACAGGATTGTTATATATTGTAGACCTATAACTGATTTGATCTGCGACAAATGGGAAGTCAACATTTTATTTTTTTTGTTTAATCATTTTTGTTTTGTTTTGTTTTTTGTCTTTGAATGTTTTATGATTTTGTTTTGTATGTTTTATGAAAATTTGAATAAAAATTATTGTAAAAAAAAGAAAAAAGAAAGTGCACCCTTGAGAGATTCAGCTTTAAAGGAGAACTGAATTGAATTTCTTCTCCATCCCTACTCCCCTCCCAAAAAATCCTGGGAACTGTAGTTTACCCCTCACAGAGCTACAGTTCCCAGGATTCTTGGGGCGAAGTCATGTGCTTTACATGTGCTTTAAATGCATGGTGTGCAAGCAACCTTTGGCACTCTGCTAGGCAGGGACAAATCTGTCAATTTTGGCTTTTGATTTTTCCAGTCTTTCATTCAGTTCACCACATTTCTGCATCAATTTGGAATTTTCTTAATTTTTGGTAACGGTTCTCAAAAATTGTCATTATTTTAGTGCACATTTCATTTAATTACTAATTTGGGGCTATGCCCTTTTGCCAAATATACACATTTTTGCAAGCAATTTCCCCTAATATAAGGCATTTTTATTAATATCTGTCTTGTTATGCACACTTTCTCCCATTATTTTTGTACACTGTTTTTGGATGGAGAACAGCATTACAACATTCACAGAAGTGCAAATTTCAGGGGATAGCTGAGTTTCAGTTTGTGCATTGATTAAGGACGTTCAGATTTGGTTAAGTTCATATCAAAAATGTGCACTGAATGAAATTTCCACTGTATCTCTAGCTGCTGCAAGGCTGTCGCATTGGAAGTGCAGGTAAGACAAGGGGGGGAAAAGGCTGCACCAGCAATCACAAAACTGTGGAATGAAAATGTGAAAAACCATTTAGGTACAAAATTAATATTTCCATAGCATGAAGCCAATAACGTCTATAGAATGTTGGAATGAGGTTCTGTGGTCCCAATCTATTTTGAATAACACGATTCTCCAGGGGGTGAACTGTCACAATAATACAGACAAAATTCAACAGCGTGCAGGATGAACAATGCAAACATTATATTTCTAAAATATTGAATGATAGCTATGAACAACAAAAAAATAAGACAGTTCTGTCTGGAATGGGAAAGGCATTTTTTTAAATATCCCTTGCCCTTCCCCTCTGGCTCAGCTCAAGGAAAGAGGCTAAAGATCAACATTGCTGTCAAAGCAAACGTACATTTTTCTGCCCTGGGCTACCCTCGTCAGGCTTTAAGGTCTGCCTTTGGATTTGAACTGGGAAAAGGCTGACCATTGCAGAAGCATGTTGGACAATGCCTAAGAGGGGTTAAGAGGAAGGGCCATAGCTTGGTGGCAGAACACCTGCTTTGCATGCAGAAGGACCCAAGTTCAATCCCCAGCATTTCCAGGTATGTCTGGGAGAGAGTCCCCTTCCTGAAACCCTAGAGAGTTGCTGCCAGTCAGTGTACGCAGTACTGAGCGAGGTAGACCAATGGTCTGGCTGGGCATCACACAGCTTCTGACGTCCCTATGATGGATGAATCTGCCAGTGTCAGTTTCTCACTCTCTTCCTTTTCCAATTTTAAGTTCAGTTTGCCGAATTTCCACATCAGTCCTCATGAACATTTTGTGTGTGCATTATCCAGATATATGCATTTTTTGCAAGCTGTATCCCCTGCAGTGCATCTGTGTACGCTGCTTTCACTAATATATACATTTTTATGCAAGCTTTACCCTAATAAATGGGTACATTTGTTGGGCCTGGATCTCTTGGGGCAGGTAGCGGCTGGGAGAGAACAGAGAAACATACACAAGGAACTGCCAAAAACAAATCAGACCAGCGGTCCATCGCCTACACTGACTGGGAGCTGCTCTGCAGGGTTTTCAGGCAGGGAACATTCCTAGTCCCACTTGGAGATGCCGCGGATCGAACCTGAGCCTTCTGCGGCCAAAGCAGACTCTCTGCCACGGAGCTGTGGCCTTTCCAGTGGGGAAACATGGGGGATGGAACTGATCCCGATGTGACCTCATGAACCAATGGACAAGACATTAGCCATGAGCAGCCAGATATCACTGTCGTGATCCCCACCGGGCGAGAGTGGATGGGCAGGGATGAGACAGAGGATGAGGAAGTGGACTGGGACAAATCACTTGGGGAGAGGGCTGGCAGCAGAATGGACTTAGAGGGCGCCCTGACCTCATCTTTGACTCCACAGCCCCCACAACTCCAGACCTCCATGCGGGAGCTCAGCGAGGACTGTTAGATGCTTCCCAGCCGGGAACACCTCCACCTCCCCTGCCTAAACTGACAGTTAGCAGCCCCCCTCCATTGGAGGGGGAAGACGAAAGACTGGCTGAATCTCCATCTTCACCCCACTCTCGGAGAAGCTCAAAGCGGGAAATTCAGCAGACTCAGCTAAGGAGGAGCCTCCATTGGTGCACGTGCTCCCAACCTACTTAAGCAGACTCGGGGGGAACCCGCTTGCTGAGTCAACGTCTGTAGTTGTGAAGTCGTGCTTAGAGAGAGACTAAGTTCCTAGAAAGAGTCGTTAGTTGCATGAGGCGCTCTGCATTGCAACTGTCCATTGCTTTAATAAAAAGAGAAAACACCACTATCGAGTCTGAGTCTCTCAACTTTGGGCAGTCTTCCAGAGGCTGGTGGTAGAGATCTGTGGCTGCATGTCAGTGGGGCAATGGAATCCACTCTGGGGTTTTTCCAGGAGCTGTCCAAGGTGCTACCTATATGTTTTGGCATCTTGGACAGCTTCTGGGAAAACCTGGGGTGGATTCCACTGCCCCACTGACATGGAGTCACCAACCTTCCACTGCCTTCCAAAACCAACCTGCATTCAAAGGGGCGTATATTAGGAGAAATTTGTACTGAAATGCTGATTTTTAATAAAAAATCACAAACTGATGTGGAAATGTGCAGAACTCAATTTAAGGTTGGGGGGGGAATGAGAGCTTGAGAGAAACCCATCCCTAGACAGGAATGTCTATATTTCAAAAAAGATATACCTTAGAGTAGCCTTTGGGTCCCCAGATATTGCTGGACTACAGTTCTCATCATTCCTGACCATTGACCATGCTGGCTGGGACTGGTGGGAGTTGGAGTCCAGCAACATCTGGGGACCCAATGTTTGGGAAAGGCTGATTGAGAGCACAGTGCAGGACTGCCCTCTTTTATAGCAGCTATTTGGACTGTAATTAGGTTTTAAAACTGCCTTGCCTGACCCTGAAGTCCTCAACATGTTTTGGACAAAAACTCCCATCACCCCTAACCACTGGCAGTGCTGGCTGGGGCTGATGGGAACTGCAGCCCCAAACCTCTGAAGGACTTCAGGGTCAGGGAACACTGCTTTAAAATAAGCCTTCACGTAGTTGGCATTCTGCTTTTAGTTCCTAGTCTGGTAGACTTCATAGAAGAGATTTTCATGATGCATCTTGCAAAGTTAATGGTAATAAATCAGCTTAACTAGGGGAGTGACAGTATAAATAGCAATTGGGAGAAGAAATTAATACCCTATTTTGCAATAACTCTTCAAAGCAACCCTCAGCGCAGTATCATTTGACAGTGTAAGATGAAGACCTGCATCAGAATAATTATGTCTTGGTAAAAAAAAAGGTTTCTTAAGATATAAAGCACCAGATCACTCTGAAGAGCCTGGCATGGCCAGTTCTCTGGCTTCTTTGTGCTGTTGGATGATAAGCATGTCTGTCATAAGTTAATGGGGGCTTTGTGGGACTCTGTCCCAGGTGAAATGTGATTTTGACATATACAGGTGTATCCAGCAGCGGGCAGCACCTCACCTGTCCCACCTGAGCTCCCCTAGAGCCAATCGGGCATTCATGCTGGTGAATTTGCACCATGCCAGCCTTGCTGCACCTCTCCCTCTCTTTGTCCAGGTCTGCTGCAGCAACTCAGCCGGACGGAGGTCGGGTGAGCGATGCACCCACCGTGCCATCCAATGCCGGTTGTGTTGGTTGCTTAGTTATGCAGATAGGCTTGAGATGATGGAGGGGACTGGAGTAAGACTGATGATGTCACAAAGCACCGAGAGCTCCCTGAACAGTTGCCACCAAAAATGGAATATACCACCAAAATATTGGATTGTTTTTCAAATGGACCTATTCACATTCCTCTGAAGAATCTTTGGATACTCCCCTCCTTGAAAGATCCTTCTTAATTTGATGATCAGCAAAAGACTGTGTTGTTGAACACACTGGCCACATTCACACCAGACATTTATTCCACTTTAAACTGTCATGGCTTCCCCCAAAGACTCCTGGGCAGTGTAGTTTATGAAGGGTGCTGAGAATTGCTGTTGTTATATGCCTTCGACTTATAGCGACCCTATGAATCAGCGACCTCCAGTAGCATCTGTCGTGAACCACTCTGTTGAAATCTTGTAAGTTCAGGTCTGTGGCTTCCTTTATGGAATCAATCCATCTCTTGTTTGGTCTTCCTCTTTTTCTACTCCCTTCTGTTTTTCCCAGCATTATTGTCTTTCCTAGTGAATCATGTCTTCTCATTATGTGTCCAAAGTATGAGGACCTCAGTTTCATCATTTTAGCTTCTAGTGATAGTTCTGGTTTAATTTGTTCTAACACCCAATTATTTGTCTTTTTCGCAGTCCATGGTATGCGCAAAGCTCTCCTCCAGCACCACATTTCAAAGGAGTTGATTTTTCTCTTATCCGCTTTTTTCACTGTCCAACTTTCACATCCATACATAGAGATCGGGAATACCATGGTCTGAATGATCCTGACTTTAGTTTTGAGTGATACATCTTTGCATTTGAGGTCCTTTTCTAGTTTTCTCATAGCTGCCCTCCCCAGTCTTGGCCTTCTTCTAATTTCTTGACTATTGTCTCCATTTTGGTTAATGGCTGTGCCAAGGTATTGATAATCCTTGACAAGTTCAATGTCCTCATTGTCAACTTAGAAGACCCCTCTTCCCTTCACAGAGCTACACTTCTCAGAGTTCCCTGTGAAGAGGGACTGACCATTAAAACACCAGGGGAACTGTAGCTCTGTGAGGAGAATAGGAATTTGGTCATGTGAACTGCAACAGAATGTTGACAACTGGTTTTGATGTATATAATTTCAAAAAAAACATATGATCATGTATTTTTTCATCATTTGGGTGTTTTTCTCAAGAGTCCCTATTATTATTATTATTATTATTATTATTATTATTATTATTATTATTATTATTATTATTATTATTATTATTATTATTATTGATTGCAACATTTCTTGATAGAATTGTCATCTTTTTATAGTAGATATATGATGCCTGGCAGGCAGAAATTCAACAGGTGGTATTTCCTCCAATCAATGCAGCTGTACAATTTGTTCATTTCTTTGTTTTGCATATTAATACCCCTGTCCTCCCAAGCCAAGCATCCCAAGCTTATGAACACACCCCTTCAAAGGGTTGGGTAGGGTTGAAATGTACTTAGTTCATATTCTTAAACAAAGGAATTTGTTTTTCTTACGATATGTGCTTTAATTAACTGACAATATTATCTGTTTTACATATGGCATGAGTGCTGGCACAGTGTACATGCAGGATTCCAACTGTTGGCTGTATGATGCCCCATATCACATGCAATGCTGATCACAGGCGGAGACTCTGTATGGGACCCTGACATCCAACTTGTGCTATCCTCCCACCATGACTGAGAACAGATTTGTCCATCCCCCAGCAAGAACGTGGTGCTCAGATTATTTCACAACACCTGCAAGACTTTGAAGTGCCAGGAGAATAGTGGAGAGAGTGCATTAGAGATTGGGTTTGCTCTGAGACTCAACCATCCATGGGCTCAGCAATTACCCTTGTGGTGTCGTGGCATCTCTAGGTGAGGGTCTTAGTCAAGCCACCCTATCTCAACCATAGATTCACATCTGCAAGGGACTTCCAACTGACATACCTTTCAGCAGGCCTACACTAGTAATGAATGACTCACTGCACTGGATGCAGCCCACCATGTATTGTGACTAGTAGGAAACCTCTGTGCTTTTTCAATCCCAGGCAATCAGCAAACACAGTAGATATATCAAGTCCCTGATAGGCCACCACATGTTGTAAGACTTGCTGAGATAATATATTTCTGGGAAGCACTAGAAATGAGAACAATGATTGTTTAGCCTAATTCAGAGAATCATCCAAAGATACCTGGTGCTATAATGTTCTAACAGGTGTGCTTTGATCTTCCTGAAAGTAGATGGTATGATTAGCAACATTTTCCAAAATTCTCCTCTGAATTTCTTCCAAGATGTTGGCAATTCCAAAAATCTTGGTGGTGCTTCCAAAGTGGAAATAGTTCACTAGGGATCTTCTGTTGTCCCTTTTAAAAAAATTGTCTGTGTATGTACATGTGTGGTGTACAGAGACACTGTTTGCCACAGCTTCCCATTTCTTCTTATGATTTGTATAATATCTCAATTCTAGATCTTCAACATGCATGTAGGCATAGTGATAAAATAATGGACCAAAAAAAGAAAGCATTCTTGATGTGGTTGGATGCATTATGGTAATGAGATTCTTAATGCACAGATTTCTGCCAAAATGCAGGAGCACATTATTAAAACTAAGCAGGTCCATACAACTCTTTCAAGACTCTCCTTTCCTCAGGGGAATGCTGTATCAAGGTGCATGTGCAATGGCAAATATGTCAAGTCTTCTAAGGAACAACTGAAAAAATCTAGGCATGTTTCGCCTGGAGACAAGATTAGAACCTTTCAAATATCTGATGAACTACCCAGGAAAAGATGGAGTAGACTTGCCATGTGTTGCTCCAGAGGAAGGGTGAGGAACTGGGTCCAGCCTGTGGGGCACAGCATTTATATTTCCCAAACCCCATGTGGGCCAGGCTTGACAGATACAGAAGGCTGCCCACCTGCCATCACAATGACCTCGAGTAATCCAAGTTTGCCCTATGCAGAGTGTAGTGCTTTGAAGCTCTGACCATCATCTGATGCAAGTACCAATGGTTAGCTTCTCCTCAGCTCTTGTAGAGAGCCCTGTGCGGTGCTTTGAAGTCCCAATGATCAGCTGATAGTCAGGGCTTCAAAGCACTGTGCAGGGCTCCCAGCAAGGACCTCTGCTCAGGGCTGCTCTAGAAAGCAGGATGAGATATCTCAGGAAAGAAACTTTTGGCTCACTATCAGGAGGAACTTGCTTTTCATCAACAGAACGCGTGGCTTCAAGTCTCCTTCACTGGAAGTGTTTGGTAGAGCTGAAATTAGCTGAAATTTCTAAGAAGACTCTTTTCCTGAGGTTTTTCTTTTTCTCAAACCCTGCCCAGAAAAAGGCTGTCATTACCAAATTTCCTCCAAATATCCTCCACAGGGTTTTTTTTGCAGCAACCACCATTTTTCTCCTGCAAGCATTGTGGCGAATGCAAAAATTGTGACTAGGCTGCAAATGCAGTTACTGTGTGTGTAATCTTTAGGAAAATAGAAAGGAACTGTGAGTTCTACCCCTGAGAGACCCTTGGAGAATTTCTCCTGTCCCTGGAGAAATGGGAAGAAATGGGTCCCCCACATTTCTGTACCCACAAACAGGGTGGAGAATTTTGAGACACCATTTGTGCACAAGTCTAATTTAAGCAGAGGCTGGATGGCCATTTGTACCGGATCCTATAGTTGCATCCAGTGCTGCAGATCCTGCATGTAGAAGCAAGTTGGACTAGATGGCCTTCAGGACCCCTCCCAACTCTATGATTCTAACTTGAGGAACTGAAAGTTGCAGCAGATTTCTCATACTCAAATGCTGGAATTAATATTAGACATTCTCCTAGTTAAACTGGAATCTGGGAGGAATGGAATGCAGGGGCACTGAAACAGAGGAACAATAACAGAAAGGAACAGTAAACATCTCATCCATAATTAGGAGCACAGTAGTCTCTATGGCTGTAATTTACAAGCTGTGTGCTATGTGTGAGAGAAAAAAGCTAGTATGTTTTGAGAAAGCCAAAGAAGAGCTGCCTGCCATTCCCCTGCATGAGTCACTGTTCTGGGCTGGTCTCATTTGCCAGAGTGTCAGGGTAACTGATAGACCCTCTGTCCTCTGACAAAGTGAACGAGGTACTATGGAGGTTTTCCAGTGAATGGGGTAATAAGGAGGCTTTCAACTGGCAGAGTAGCATAGAGGAAGTCGGAGAATGAGGGAACTAATCAAGGAGAAGTTGGAGCTCCTTTACTTTTCTTTGATGGGGTTCCTACTTCATGCTAGCGGTTTAAATGGCCACACTTTTTCACACGGTGGTTTGCATTTCTGATTGAAAGCTACAGCTAGCATCCCAGCTGGCTGAAGATCTTTTGTTAAAGCTCAGTGTTTTGTTTTGTTTTTACAGGTTGAACCTATTCCAGTCTGAAGGAAGCACCACTGAGTCTGACAGCACTTACGTTGAGGAAACGATGCACAGGATTGCCGTCATGCTGACCTGAATAAACTGGGTATTATGCATTGTCTGCTTCAGTGCCCTGAATATCCTCATCATGTAGTGAAGGTGTGGGTGGGGGGAACATTAAGAGAAAAACAACAGAACTGGACAAGGAAAATCTGGAAAGAGAAGGACAGAAGTGAGAGGAGATGGCAGAATCTCAAAAATCCTTGCAGCCAAATCTTCCTCCCAAACACAGCAAAAAGAAGCCAAAGGGAAGTAGTAGACAGAAGGCTCCCCCTAGTGGCCCTGCAGGGCTACTTCGTCTTCCTCTTTCACCATCGGCAGGGAAGTGAGAGGGCGGGATTCGACTTGACCAGAGAGAGTGGGGAGGCTTTCGGTGGAGCCTGAAAGTGTCAGAGAATCAGGAAAGACAGTGAGTCATGGGGGGAGAGAGAGCACAAAACAACGCGAGAGCGAAAGAAACAGCAAGAAAGCAGAACCTCTGAGGACTAGCAGCATGCTTAGTCTTGTAGAGAATGGAGCAGGTCCAATGCTTTGCAGCCATTCTGGAGCATTCACCACCACCACCACACACAACAGTGCTTGGGTTATTAAAGGAAAGGTAGGAAAGTCCTTAACAAAATCTATAAAGCCCCACGTCTCACCAGATGTAACAAAATCACACACCCCGCCTCTGCAAAGCGTAGTTGAGGGGGCAGCCCAAACGGTAACAGGTCCAGGACGCCTCTGACCTTCTCCATCTGATTTGAGCAATGCCCACCCAGCACAAATGCTTGATCCTCATGTTACTGAGCCCCGCACTTCAGAAAATCCAGCACCTCTGCTCTCATTGAGAGAATAGGATAGGCTTCAGCCCAAGCCTTTGCATGTCTACTCAGAGATCAGTCCCACTGTCAATGGGTCTTACTTTCTGGTAAGCAGCAATAGGACAGAGTTTAGCTATCTGTTTCAAAGCTCATAGGAAGCTGCCTCATGTAATACCAAGGGGTGTAGTGGTCCAGGGTCTCAGGGGGTCTTAGACCTGTTACTTTTGGGGAGCAGGGTCCCTATGTCTCCAGCGACCTATGAGCCAATCAGCATGAAAGGGGAGTGTGTTGGCCACTGAAAAGAGTCTTCTAACACGCTTCCTTGTCTTTTCCTGCTGATTGGAGCCAATCAGAGTGAAAGGAGTTGAGTCAGTCACTGAGAAGACTCTTCTCAGTAGCTAATACACTCCCCTTTCATGCTGATTGGCTCCTAGGGACATCTGTTGTTGTGGGAGGAGTTGCACTTAGGAAGGAGCGTGGAGATGACAATGGTGAGCAAGTGAGTGAGCGAGAGGGCATGGCTGTGAGGGGATGTGGTATGACTATCATGAAGGGACCCTGCACTTCTGAATTTGCCACTATGCTACTGACAGTACCATCAGACCACTGGTTCATCTATCTCAGTGGTTCCCATACCTTTTCCCCGACAAACCACTTGAAAATTGCTGGTGGCAGTAGGGTAGTGGCAAATTCAGAAGTGCAGGGTCCCTTCGTGATAGTCACAGCCATGCCCCTCTCCCCCTTTTTTGCTGCAGGGTTGAGAATGAGATCCTTGTTAATGCTTCGGACGCAAAAAGCACGAAAGAGGAGAGTGTTAGCCCTGAGAAGAGACTTCTCAGTGTTCGACTCACCTCCTTTCACTCTGGATGGCTCCGAACAGCAGGAAAGGACAAGGAAGCAAGTCAGACAACTTTTCTCAGTGGCTAACACACTCCCCTTTCATGCTGATTGGCTCATAGGATGCTAGAGATGTAGGGACCCTGCTCCCCTAAAAGTAAAGGGTGTAAGACCCCTCAAGTTCCCACACAACTACACCCCTGGCTGGTGGTCTCTGCGGACCACTTAATGGTGTTTTCCTGCCTGCTGCAGCAATTGCAATGCGCTGTACGAGATGCTGTAGGATGTTTAATTGTATTTTCATTCCTTCTTTCATTTCTTATTTCTCTGTATTTTATTGCATTGCAATGTGCACTCCACAGAATACCATCAAATACAATCTAAGGGAAAAAAGAAGCAATTAAAATACCATTAAAAATTAAGATGAATATTTAATGCAGACCTGGCGCGGACCACCTGAATGCAGCTCTCGGACCATTGGTGGCCCATGGCCCACAGCCTGGGGGCCCCTGATCTAGGACACATTGATGCAGCAGCTGTCCACGGTTTCAGGCAGAGAAGGGCTTTTACCCCTGCCTAGGGATTGAACCTGGGACCTTCTGCATGCCAAACAGGTGCTCTGCCACTGCGCTATGACCCTTCCGGAAGAGCTGTTCCTTTGTAGAGGGTCTGCCCTTTGCCAAATTTCGTACGTTCCGTGCACCACAGCCCTCCTGCCCCAGAAGAGTAGCTGAACAGAAATACCTCCTGGGATCTCCGTGAGCTCGTTGAGTGGTGGCACAGAATCCAGCTTGTCTGCGTAAGTCTTGGCGGCTTGACGCTTGGCGTAGCGTGCCTCAATCTCCTTCTTGGTCCTTGGGATGCGGCATTTAAAGATGCAACACAGGGTGATGACTAAAGGCATTGAAAAGACAGTTGGGAGTTTATTCTTTACTGGAATGCAGTGCTTTAGAACCACAGAGCTGGGGAGGAGCTTGTAGGTCATTTAGTCCACCCTCCTGCTTGATGTAAGCAATCCAAAAGTAGAGCATACCCAGCAGGTGACTATCCAGCCTCCTTTGGAAGACCACTGGAGAGGGCCCAAGCCAGGAGTGGGGAACCCTTGGTCCTCCTGATGTTGCTGAACTGAAACTCCCATCATCCTCAGCAAGGATGGCCAATGGCCAGGGATGATGGGAGTTACGGTTTGGCAACATCTGGAGGGCCACAGGTTCCCTACACCTGGTCTAGGCAATTGGTTCCACTGTGAAAGTGCTCTTATCAACAAAATTAAGGGTGTGGAAGCTCTTTCAGCCCAAAGGCCACATTCCTTCGTTGGTAAACTTCCAGGGGCCGCATACGAGTGGTAGGAGTGGCCAGATGCAACACTGGGCAGAGCAAGGGATGGGAATTTTACGCTTGTACAGTGGGTTACATTCCAACCATGCATGTGTCAGAGGTTTCTACACACACACATTTATGCTGGGAGGAAAATGGAAATGGACTGCCTTCAAGTCGATCCCGACTTATGGCTACCCTACGAATAGGGTGTTCATGGTAAGCGGTATTCAGAGGGGGTTTCCCATGGCCTCCCTCTGAGGCTAGTCCTCCCCAGCTGGCCAGGGCCTGCTCAGCTTGCCATAGCTGCACAAGCCAGCCCCTTCCTTGTCTGCAACTGCCAGCTGGGGGGCAACTGGGCTCCTTGGGACTATGCCGCTTGCCCACGGCTGCACAGGTGGCAGGGCACGTAAGCCCTAAGCCACTCCCTGTGGGGGTGATCTTTAGCTGCCCCTTGACACCCAGGAGACACAAGTGGGAATTGGAACTCACAGACTCTGGACTCCCAGCCAGACTCTAAATCAATCAATCAATCAATCAATATAAATATAAATAAATATATACATTTAATAAATAAAAAATGCATGCACACCTCTCTACACCCTCCATCCAGTCAATCTAGAGGCAATGTTGCAGTTCAAAGATACATTTCAGCCAGGCCAAAATACTCCATGTGTGAGCGGAAAAAAACCTGGCCTACTCAACAAAGATAAAATTCATGTTTGTTGTTCTGCTGACTTTGGCCTCTGGCCCTGTCCACCTCTGACATGCGGCCCTTGGAAGGCTGCTCAGAAGGGGATGCGGCCCTCGTGCTGAGAAAGCCTCCCAACTCCAATGTTGTGGGACATTTTTGGTGCCATTCCAGGGAAACGGGAGTGTGTACTCTGGTCCTGTGAAATGTCCTCCGTGGTGTTTTCTATTGATAATCTCTTGAGGAAGGCACTTACAAAGTGGGTGGAGCCTGAAAGATAAGCTTCTCCTCTTACATCAGTTTATATAAATATATTTGGATTCTTTTTTAAAAAAAAAAATCCTTCCTTGCATGTAAAAACCTAGCATCACAGGGAAAAGAGTACAGCCTTGCCCAGCAGAGTCACTAGCGGGAATGTGGGGGGGGGGTGTGCGTACCTCCGGCATGCGCCCTCCCAGGGCATGGACGGGGGGTGGCTGTTGTTGCGCACGCAGACGCGTGTGCACGTGCACGCACTCACCACTCGCTCCAGGCTGGTGGTGGAAGGCCCATCCTGGCTTCACCGCCAGCGAGCAGGTGCCTGCTGTCGGTCTCGCCCGCCCGCCGCCAAGGAGTTGGCTGCGCCGACCCGGAGTGCTTCTCGGCTCCTTTGCCGGCCAACGGCACGGGGCGCGGCAGCTCTGGATGTCACCCCCCTCAGGGTGTCACCCGGGTGCGGTCCGCACCCTCTGCACCCCGGTTGTGACGCCCCTGGCCTTGCCTTCTCACTGTCGTTTTTTTTTTCTATGTTCAGAGAAACCTCCTCTACCGCAATGAGAAGCGTTTTATATATATATATCATATTGATATATATAATTAATACTACTATATAATTGATACTACTAAATATATAAAATGACTCCTGGCACCTCCCATTTCATGAATGGATGAAACTGAGCATGTACAATCCTCGATAAAAATTAGAGCTTGCTGCAATTCTCTCATCCTTCAGATAAGAGGCATAAGTCATCCCCAGAGAAATTAAATTCTCTATTCTGTCTTTCTATCAGCAGGCTATAATTTATTTTTCCTTCTGCATTCTGAAAATCCATTTCAATGTGTCCTTCACTGACTTCTTTCTTTCACTGTGTATGCTTGAACGTATCTATATATTGCAGGAGGCGCATGGATTGTTCTGTGCACCCCGTTCTCTGAGTGGCAAGGGACTCCAGGGGTAAAAATGGAAATGCACTGCCTTCTAGTTGATTCCGACTTATGGCGACCCTATGAATAGGGTTTTCATGAGGCTGAGAGGCAGTGACTGATCCAAGGTCACCCAGTGAGCTTCCTGGCTATGTGGGGATTCGAACCATGGTCTCCCAGGTCATAGTCCAACACCTTAACCACTACACCACACTCTAGGGGTAACTTGGAGCAAAAAGGAAAGAAACCCAACCTAAACAAGCCTGGAAGAATTCAGTTGGGCTAGATGATCTATCTATTTAAACATTACATGTGATTTTATTATGTTTGAAATGGCTATCAGTCATAAGACATAATTAAAAACTTCAATATGTATCAGTACAATTCCTTGTGCTAGGTCTTTCTAACAAATACAAGTTTAATGTACATAAGATGGCTAGCATCCATAAAACCATATATAAACCAATCATGTATAACAATAAAATGTCTTTGTGCTGAACATATCCTAAATGCATTTCAACTTATACAGGTCTTTTTCAGTGGGAACTGTACATTTTTATCAGCTAAATGGTGTTGGCATTCTTAGATCCTGTAAACAGTAAGTGTGACCTACACCTTTTCTGTACATATATCTTGTGCAATCAGTTGAAACTGGAGAATAAATATTAAGGATCCCTAGTAATGCAGGCCTCCCTAGTCCAATGAAATTGCTTGTTATCTTAGCCAGCTGATTGACAGACAGGCAGACAGATAGATAGATAGATATTGTTGCACACCACCCCAATCTCCAAGAAACGAGAGATCTCCAGGGATCCCTAAGCTTGCCCAGGGTTTGGTTTCCTTGGAAAGAAGGTCAACGGAGTCTATGGTGCCGTTATGAAATATGGTTTTTATTTACACATTCCAACCTGAGCTTAAGATGGAGGGGTTCAAAGCATCAGCTGTCCATTAGATCTTGCTCTTCCTTCAGGCTCATAGGAGCACCTGAGAGCCACAGTGCAGGGAGCCAACCTCTCTCTCTGTGCCTCCCCAGTTCCCAGCCTTTTCTCCAACTAGCTCAAAACACAAGCTTCTCTTTGGCCCCAGGAGGTGGGGGGTGTGAGGCGTCCTTCCCTGGCTCTCCCTGTCAGGGTCCTATCTGCTCGTGGTTACTCCCTGTCTCTAGGCACCACCAGGGACTCCACCAGTCCGGACTGCTCTCTCTTATGATTTCTCTCCCCGCTCTAGCACAGATCTCAACAGATCCCCCTTCTAGGCAACCACCAGTAACGTCCCAATACTAGTATTCCCAGAGACTCTGAATACTGGTATTGTTATTCTCTTCACCGCTGCCACCATTTGTTACAGTTCGCCTTCAGCCTTGGTCATTACCTTACCCTCCCTTCTGGTCTGTAAAACCCCAGCCAAGGATCAGGCCTTTGGTAAACCAAATTAAGTATTTATTACAGATAACAAAGCTAACAAGATTAACAAGATTTCTTCTTAAGGCACATAAGCATATGGTTTTACTCAATACTAATCCGAACTCCACCTCCCTCCTGGTAAACAACTCTCTAAACCCCACTGAGCAATCCACTCTTTCTCTTCTCCCCCCAGATTCCACAATTCACCACCTCACATTCCCCCAGATTTACCTGTCATCCTTTCATTTATACTGTCAGCCATTTTAAACATTCAGCCAATCATCAAGCACTCTATTGCCCATTCACTCCCCCTCCTCTTTCACTACTTACCATGTATAGTCTAAACAACCAGCACTTACCATATATACACTAATATATAGGAACATCACATTTCCCCCCCTTTAAACAACGGCAGAGTATTATTCCTGTTCCAGGATTTATACGTCGCGTTAACAAATAAAAGTCTCTATGGGGAAAATGTCTTTCTTTGTTCCTCTGTCTGGTCACGTCACTGCAGTCCCAGCCACTTGCCTGGAAAGTCCATCGGCCAGTACATTGTCCTTGCCTTTGATGAACTGGAAGTCCACTTGATAGTCCTGTAGGGCCCAGGACCACCTCTGCAGCATAGTGTTATGGTTTTTCATAGTCTGCAACCATAACAAGGCCCGATGATCCATAGTCACTGTGAATCTTCATCTCCACACGTATGGGCGCAACTTGTTCAGTCCCCACACGACCGCTAGGCACTCCTTCTGGACCGACGAATAGTTTTTCTCCCTCTGCGTCAGCTTGCGACTCAGGTACGCCACTGGATGTCTGGTGCCTTCTCTCTCCTGTAGCAAGACGACTCCCAGCGCGAGGTCCGACGCATCTGTAGCCACAATGAATGGTTTCTCATAGTCTGGTGCTATTAATATGGGTCCTTGGCACAAGGCTTGCTTCAGTAGATCAAAAGCCTTCTGACATTCATCCGTCCATACCACATGCTCAGAACACTTCTTCTTTGTTAATTCATGCAAGGGGGTTGCTATTTCCCCAAAATTTCTCACAAACTTCCTATAAAATCCAGCCACACCCAGAAATGCCCTTACTTGTTTTTTGGTTAAGGGGATCGGCCACGCTTGTATTACCTCCACCTTGCTCCATAAGGGGGTGATTTTCCCACTCCCCACCTTATGTCCTAAATAGATTACTTCCTTTAGTCCAAACTGGCATTTCTTAGCTTTTATTGTGAGGCCTGCTTTTCTTAAGGCCTCCAATACTGTTGGCAGGTGTTGGACATGATCAGGCACCGACTTGCTAAAAATGGCCACGTCATCGATATAGGCCACTGCAAAATCTGACATGCCTCGCAACACAGTATTGATTAGCCTCTGAAATGAACTTGGTGAGTTCCTTAGTCCCATGGGTAAGGTCACAAACTCATATAACCCATCTGGTGTACTGAAGGCAGTTTTGGCTCTGGATTGCTCGTCTAGTTCCATTTGCCAAAATCCTTTACAGAGGTCTAACGTAGAGATAATGGTTGCTGCCCCCAATTACTCTAACATTGCGTCTACCCTAGGCATAGGATACGCATCTGGGACAGTAATTTTATTGATTAGCCGATAATCAATGCAAAACCTTGTTGTTCCATCTTTTTTCGGAACCAGGACAATACTTGAGGCCCAGGGACTGATGGATTCCCTGATCACTCCTAATTCCAGCATATCTTCCACCTCCTTTTTGATCTCATTCAAAACTTTCCCATTCACACGGTACGGAACAGATCTGATTGGGGCATGATCTCCAGTATCAATGGAATGTATAACTATACTGGTTCGGCCAGGTTTGTTGCTAAAGAGATTCCTATAGGTTTTCAAAACTCTCAGAATCTCTTATTTTACTTCCTCCTCTACCTCCTCTGACCATTCCACTTGATCTACCCCTCCTTTGTCTTTGCTTTCCTGTACCAAATCTGGAAGTTCAGGCCCACTTCCCTCAGGGAATAAGGTAACTTGCAACACCTGTGCATCCCTGGTATGGTAAGGCTTCAACATATTTACATGAACCACTTTGCTTTTGTTTAATTGGTCTGTGGTGATTACATATGTCACTGTGTCAAGCCTTTCTCTGATGGTATATGGTCCTTCCCAGTTAGCCTGTAATTTGTCATGTTTCCTGGGTATGAACGCCATAACCATATCTCCCACATCATACACACGTTCCCTGGCTGTTCTGTCATACCAGTAACTTTGCTTCTCCTGTGCATGACTCAAATTCTCTTTCACTACTTCCATCATTGATGTTAATTTATTGCGGAATTCCAATACAAAATCTACTACAGAAGTTTTGTACTCTCCCAGAGTTCCTTCCTATGAATTTTTTAGCAGTTCCAAAGGTCCCCTCACTTTTCTAGTAAACATTAGTTCAAAGGGTGAGAAGCCTGTTGACTCCTGAGGGACTTCTCTGTATGCAAATAAGAAGCATCCCAAACGTTCATCCCAGTCTTGTGGGTGATCTTGAACATAGCTTCTTATCATGCCCTTCAAAACTCCATTGAATCTCTCAGTTAGCCCATTAGTGGCGGGATGGTAAGTAGTGGTCTTTAGATGTTTTAGACCACAACATTTCCACATACATTGCATCACTTCTCCCATGAATACACTGCCTTGATCTGTCAGCACTTCATGAGGGAAACCCAGCCTCATAAAGATTTTTAGTAAAGCCTCTGCCACTACAGGGGCTTCTACAGATCTCAGTGCTTCTGCGTCTGGGTACCTGGTGGCAAAATCCACCACCACCACTAGATATTTCTTGCCATGCCTTGTGGGTTTGGAAAAAGGGCCCACCAAATCTATTCCCACTCTATAAAAGGGTTGTCCAATTATAGGAAGGGGCTTTAAGGGTGCCTTGGTCTTTACTCCACTCTTTCCCACCTTTTGGCATATTCCACAAGATAGACAATGTTGTTTTACATCCTTGGAGATATTTGACCAATAATAATGTGCAGCCAATCTCCTCTTGGTCTTTTTTATTCCCAGATGTCCTGCACATGGGACATCGTGGGCTACCTCTAGCAATCTGGTTCTGTATTTGCTAGGTACTATCAATTGCTTCACTGGTTCACATTCATCCTTTCTTTCAGCAGGCATCCACAGTCTATATAAAATCCCATTCTCACACACAACTTGATTCCTCAGTTTGTCAGTGAAAGGAATCTGTTGGGTCAGGGCTTGTTCCTTTACCTGCTTCAAACTGATATCTTTATGCAGCTCTTCCCTGAATTGCTCTGCTTCTTCCCCAGAGACCACTTGATAATTTTCAACTTGTTCATTAATGACCTAGAATTAGGAGTGAGCAGTGAAGTGGCCAAGTTTGCTGACAACACTAAATTGTTCAGGGTTGTTAAAACAAAAAGGGATTGCGAAGAGCTCCAAAAAGACCTCTCCAAACTGAGTGAATGGGCGGAAAAATGGCAAATGCAATTCAATATAAACAAGTGTAAAATTATGCATATTGGAGCAAAAAATCTTAATTTCACATATACGCTCATGGGGTCTGAACTGGCGGTGACTGACCAGGAGAGAGACCTCGGGGTTGTAGTGGACAGCACGATGAAAATGTCGACCCAGTGTGCGGCAGCTGTGAAAAAGGCAAATTCCATGCTAGCGATAATTAGGAAAGGTATTGAAAATAAAACATATAAAACAGCCGATATCATAATGCCGTTGTATATATCTATGGTGACGCCGCATTTGGAATACTGTGTGCAGTTCTGGTCGCCTCATCTCAAAAAGGATATTATAGAGTTGGAAAAGGTTCAGAAGAGGGCAACCAGAATGATCAAGGGGATGGAGCGACTCCCTTACAAGGAAAGGTTGCAGCATTTGGGGCTTTTCAGTTTAGAGAAAAGGCGGGTCGGAGGAGACATGATAGAAGTGTATAAAATTCTGCATGGCATTGAGAGGGTGGATAGAGAAAGGTTCTTCTCCCTCTCTCATAATACTAGAACTCGTGGACATTCAAAGAAGCTGAATGTTGGAAGATTCAGGACAGACAAAAGTACTTCTTTACTCAGCGCATAGTTAAACTATGGAATTTGCTCCCACAAGATGCAGTAATGGCCACCAGCTTGGATGGCTTTAAAAGAAGATTAGACAAATTCATGGAGGACAGGGCTATCAATGGCTACTAGCCATGATGGCTGTGCTCTGCCACCCTAGTCAGAGGCAGCATGCTTCTGAAAACCAGTTGCCAGAAGCCTCAGGAGGGGAGAGTGTTCTTGCACTCGGGTCCTGCTTGCGGGCTTCCCCCAGGCACCTGGTTGGCCACTGTGAGAACAGGATGCTGGACTAGATGGGCCACTGGCCTGATCCAGCAGGCTCTTCTTATGTTCTTATGTTCTTATGATACAGTTTGTCTTCTTCAGCAGGCCTGCATCCCTGGTATGGTAAGACTTCAACATATTTACATGAACCACTTTGCTTTTGTTTAATTGGTCTGTGGTGATTACATATGTCACTGTGTCAAGCCTTTCTCTGATGGTATATGGTCCTTCCCAGTTAGCCTGTAATTTGTCATGTTTCCTGGGTATGAACGCCATAACCATATCTCCCACATTATACACATGTTCTCTGGCTGTTCTGTCATACCAGTAACTTTGCTTCTGCTGAGCTTGACTCAAATTCTCTTTCACCACTTCCATCATTTGTTTCACTGGTTCACATTCACCCCCTCTCTCAGCAGGCATCCACAGTCCACATAAAATCCCATTCTCACACACAACTTGACTCCTCAGCTTGTCAGCGAAAGGAATCTGCTGGGTCAGGGTTTGTTCCTTTACCTGCTTCAAACTGATATCTTTATGCAGCTCTTCCCTGAATTGCTCTGCTTCTTCCCCAGAGACCACTTGATACAGTTTGTCTTCTTCAGCAGGCCTGCTAGTGGTTGCTATGGTGACCTGAGGCTGGTTAACAGATTCCACCCTGTTTGTTTCAGCCCCCCTTAATATGGCTTATTTTCTCTGCCAATTTGCTGTCTGGTCACTACATAGATCTTTCCTTGGGCGCCCATTACATCCCTTCCCAGTATTACTGGTTCTTGTTGCTGGGCATTAATGCCTACTTTATATTGGCCCTCTCGGCCTCTCCAAGTCATTTCCACCAGGGCCACAGGCAAACTTTCTGGTTGACCCCTCACTCCTTGGATAGTCACAGTTTCCTGAGGTAATATTACCTCAGATTTTATTAAATCTGGCCTCAGTAATGTCTGAGCGGCACCAGTATCAAGCAATGCCCAATAATTTGCCCCTTGTACTCTCACTTCCTCTCTCAGACTTGAATCAAGGTCTGTTACTTCTGTCCAGTTTATCTGGCAAAACTGAACCTTTTTCGCTGTTTCTAAAGCCTTGGGCTCTGTTTTCACTGCCCTTGTCTGAGCAGGATTACTAATGGGGTTGGCAACCTCACATTGAAAACGTAGGTGCCCTGGTCTACCACATTTGTAGCATAATTTCTCCTCACTTTTAGGGTACACAGATCCACTCTGGGGTGTCCTGTGCCCTTCAGATTTTAATGGAGGACTCACTCGCTGTGGTACCACATCCCTTCTGCCAGCACTATATGGTCTGGGTTTAAACTCTCTTGATGTTTTCCCCACCCAGCCAGTTCTATTGGAGGCGA
This sequence comes from Rhineura floridana, assembly GCF_030035675.1. Taxonomy (NCBI): domain Eukaryota; kingdom Metazoa; phylum Chordata; class Lepidosauria; order Squamata; family Rhineuridae; genus Rhineura; species Rhineura floridana. The sequence continues at coordinate 86,531,001 of NC_084489.1, read as the reverse complement.
AGTGATCCGCCAGCTCTGCGGCCTCCTGCACCGATGTAGGGGAACGGTCTTTGACCAGGAGCCTTATTTCTGGTGGTAACTGATGGTATAATTGATCCAGTATCATGAGGCTTTTCACCTCTTCCACTGACTGAGCTTTGGCACTACTCATCCACTTTCCAAATATATCCATCAACTTTGCTCCCAGTTCCACAAAAGACCTCCCTGTCTGTATCTGGCAGTTTCTGAAAAGCTTTCTAAAATAATCAGGCCCCAGTCTGAATCTTTTAAACACTGCTTCTTTGAATTCAGCATAGGTGACGGGCTTGTCTGAGGGGAAATATTGGTATACCTCAGCCAATTCCCCTTTAATCAGGTTTGATAAATACTGCATGTATTTATCTTCAGGTAGCCCCCACAACTGAGCTCCTTTTTCAAAGGTACTGAGGTAAATTTGAGGATCTTGACCAGGCTCATAGACAGCAAAGTCCTTTGGAGTAATTTTTATTTTTGCTCCATCTCTCTCTTTCCTTGTCTCCTCAGAGTGAAATTTCTCTCTATCAAATTTTAACTTTTCTACTTGTAATTCAGCATCCAATGCTCGTTGCTTCTCCCTCTCCTCAAACCCCAATCTCATTCTCTCAATTTCCAACTCCCTCTGTTTTTCCTTCTCTGCACCTTCCATCCTCAATCTCTCAGCTTCCAACTCCCGCTGTTTATCTTTTTCCTCAGCCTCCATCCTCAATCTCTCAGCTTCCAACTCTCTCTGCTTGTCTTTTTCCTCAGCCTCCATCCTCAATCTCTCAGCTTCCAACTCTTTCTGTTTTTCCTTCTCTGCACCTTCCATCCTCAACTTCTCTCTCAAGTACTCTATATAAGCGGGATTGCTTAAATATCCTTCTGGGGTCTCTTCTCTGACAGGTTGTTTTTGCTGGGCAGTTGCAAATCCTATAAGTGCTACCCTCAATTCATCTACCCCTTTACCCTCATGAGGTAAATTGAATGTTATGCACTTCTCCACCAGCTCCTCTCTTTTCATTTTTATGTATTCAGCCATGGTGTTTGAGTTCACTCACTCTTTGCCACACACTCTTTGCCAGTCACTCTCACAAGAAATCTTGTTTTGTTATTTCTGTTTGCCACACAACTATTAGGGATTCTCTAGTATTCGTATCTGGATTCTCTGTTGTTCGTATCCCACCGCTACTGACACCACATGTGAGGCGTCCTTCCCTGGCTCTCCCTGTCAGGTTCCTACCTGCTCGTGGTTACTCCCTGTCTCTAGGCACCACCAGGGACTCCACCAGTCCGGACCGCTCTCTCTTATGGTTTCTCTCCCCGCTCTAGCACAGATCTCAACAGATCCCCCTGCTAGGCAACCACCAGTAACGTCCCAATACTAGTATTCCCAGAGACTCTGAATACTGGTATTGTTATTCTCTTCACCGCTGCCACCATTTGTTACAGTTCCCCTTCAGCCTTGGTCATTACCTTACCCTCCCTTCTGGTCTGTGAAACCCCAGCCAAGGATCAGGCCTTTGGTAAACCAAATTAAGTATTTATTACAGATAACAAAGCTAACAAGATTAACAAGATTTCTTCTTAAGGCACATAAGCATATGGTTTTACTCAATACTAATCCAAACTCCACCTCCCTCCTGGTAAACAACTCTATAAACCCCACCAAGCAATCCACTCTTTCTCTTCTCCCCCCCAGATTCCACAATTCACCACCTCACATTCACCCAGATTTACCTGTCATCCTTTCATTTATACTGTCAGCCATTTTAAACATTCAGCCAATCATCAAGCATTCTATTGCCCATTCACTCCCCCTCCTCTTTCACTACTTACCATGTATACTCTAAACAACCAGCACTTACCGTATATACACTAATATATAGGAACATCACAGGGGGCTGTCCTGAAGAGTTCCAATAATAATAGGATCTCCCTGGCCCATTCTAATGAGCACTTGACAGAGCCATTAGCCCACCTGGCCACTATCAGATGAGCAAAGGAGACTTATCTGGCCAGCAGACTTATCTCAGCTGCAGAGCCCACCTCCAAGTGCAGGGTTCCAAATCAGAGGCTGGAAGGGGGCTCACAGAAATCATCTATCTTAACCCACAAACCCATAACAATACAGATGTAGATATGGGCTGAGCTCCTTTGAAATGTGGTGTTGGAGGAGAGCTTTGCAGATACCATGGACCCCCCAAAAAATACAAATTAGGGTGTTAGAACAAATTAAACCAGAGCTGTCACTAGAAGCTGATGAAACTGAGGTTATCATACTTTGGACACATCATGAGAAGACATGATTCACTAGAAAAGACAATAATGCTGGGAAAAACAGAAGATAATAGAAAAAGAGGAAGGCCAAAGAAGAGATGGATTGATTCCATAAAGGAAGCCACAGACTTGAACTTACAAGATCTGAACAGGGTGGCTCACGACAGATGCTATTGGAGGTTGCTGATTCATAGGGTCACCGCAAGTAGTAATAGACTTGCAGGCACATAACAACAACATGGGCTGAGCATAAGATGGAAGGCCTCACAGCATTAATCGACTCCAAAAGATCTTGTTCCGCCATTAGGTTCCCCCCTCCCAAAAAGAGCCATAATTTTGGTCTCAGCACAGAGAACAAGTCCGCCCTCTGCATCTTCCCAGCTCCTCAGGAGACAAGACAAGACTGGCCCCGGTCTCTTGTTCTCCTACACCTAAGGGGAGGTAGCCTCCAGCCAGGTGAGAGAGGGCGAGGCCTGCCCCTCCTTGTGGAAGCATCACTCGCTCGTAGCTTCTGTGGCAACACCCCTGTACTTGGCCAACTCTTTGGCCACATCAAAAGGATGCTTAACAGACCTGGCTAGGGCCATTCGCCAAACAAAGAGACTGGCTTGGCCACTTCAGCAGTATCTTCTGCTACAGAATCCCATTTTAGAGATACAGAATTACAGGAGGGGGACCTAAAGATAGCATCCAAACCAACGCCCCAGTCCCATAACTCACTCTCTCTCTCTCTCTCTCTCTCTCTGTGTGTGTGTGTGTGTGTGTGAGTGAGAGAGAGAGAGAGAGAGAGAGAGAGAGAGAGAGAGAGAGAATGTTATTTTTCAGTTCTAATTTCATTCTACAGTCAATAATCTATTTCCCCCCCACTCCATCTTCTTTGTTTACTATTTGGAGAACTCTCCATTTCCACAAGAGGGCAGAACACATTTTCTCCCTTAAGGTTTGATTGCACATCTCCGTGCTGGAGCTGTGTGTGTGATGACGTAGGAAGGGCGAGGGAATGCAACCTGTGGGATGATGGGCATCTCCCAATTATCCGAGAACCTTTCGCTCAGAATTGGTTTTGTATTTAAGTAGACCTGCACATTTTATTTCAGCAGTGGAAAAACCTGTGGCCCTCCAGATGTTGCTGGACTCCCACTCTCATCAGTCTCGGCCAGCATAAATAATGGTTAGCGATGAGGGAACCTGGAGTCCAGTAATATCGGGGGGGGGGTGAGGCTGACAAAGGAATCCTACGCATGCTTACTCAGAGGTAAGCCCCCACAGTCTCCAACAGGCCAGGACTGCAGCCTTTAAAAAGTCAATGTACATTTGATTAATAGGTAGGTGCTAATTTTCAATGGTATAGGTGCATTTGGATTAGTGGGAATAAGAATTCAACACTTGTTAGCATTTCCACAGGTGAAATCAGCGACATATTTGTGACAGTAAGGGCAGTTCGGCAATGGAACCGACTGCCTAGGGAGGTGGTGGGATCCCCTTCGCTGGATGTCTTCAAGCAGAGGCTGGACAGCTATCTGCGGGAGATGCTCTAGCTGTGGATTTCCTGCTGTGAGCAGAGGGTTGGACTCGATGGCCTACAAGGCCCCTTCCAACTCTAGGATTCTATGATTCTATGACACCGCTAGGCTCGTACCCAAGATCGCTGCCCAGGACCGCTGCCAATTACCCATTGTGGCAGGCTCTGCTCTTAGAATCACAGAGTTGGAAGCAGAGCTTGGAAAAGTTACTTTTTTGAACTACAACACCCATCAGCCCCAGACAGCATGGCCACTGGCAGGGCCGGTTCCAAAGGGTGGCAAAGTTGGGCACTGGCCCGAGGGTCCCGCAGCTCTAGGAGCCTCTGGGGGGGCCTGAGGGGCCCTCTGCTCCCCTTCCGCAATCCCATGGATCGCAAGACGAGCTTCCGAGCTGCCTGCCATCCCCCACGCTTCACCTACCTTTCTCGGCTGTTCACGCAGGGTTGCCATCAGTAAGATGGCAGCCGAGGTTTCCGTAAGGGACTGAAGCCTCTGCCGCCATCTTGGTTGATGGCAGCAATGCGTGTGCTGCATGCCATCAACCAAGATGGCAGCAAAGGCTTCAGTCCCTTACGGAAACCTCGGCCGCCATCTTTATTGATGGCAACCCTGCGCGAACAGCAGAGAAAGGTAGGTGAAGCGGTGGGGATGGCGGGGGATGGTGGGTGGTTCGGAAGCTTGTCTTGCGATCTGCGGGATCGCGGAAGGGAAGCAGAGGGGCGCAGGGCAGGCTAATGCCCAAGGGCCCCCACATTCCTGGAGCCGGCCCTGGCCACTGGATTGGGCTGGTGGGAGTTGTAGTTCAAAAAAGTAACTCTTCCAAGCTCTGGTTGGAAGTCTCCTCAAAGGTCATCTAGCCCAACCCACTGCTGGCACAGGAAATCAGCTGCTACAGTGTCCCTGATTGGTGGCCATCCAGCCTCTGCTTAATAACCTCCAATGGAGGACAGCCTATTACTGACCAAGTCACCCTGTTCCACTCTCAAGTAGCTTGTCCCTCCTCTGCCTTCATATGCCCTCGGTGGCCTTGGAAGGTGTTTTACACTGAATCAGGTCAGTGGTCCATCATCGACTCTGATGAGCAGCGGGAATCTTTCCTAACCCTTCCGGGGATGAGTGCAAAACAAAGGCTCTGGACTGCCACTGAGCTATTGTCCTTCACCTAAACATGAAGAATATCCCAGTCCTCATGGTTCTGTACAAAGGGCTGCATTAGAAAAGGAAGCTGCTGAGTCAGAATATGGGTCCATTAAGCCTAATACTGTCAACACTGAGTGGCAGAGGTTCTCCAGGGTTTCAAGCAGGGAATCTTTCCTAACCCTGCCTGGAGATGCCACTGGGAATTGAGCATGGGACCTTCTGCATGCAAAGTAGATGCTCCGCCCCTGAGCTACGAGACTCCCCCTTGCTCTCCGTCATTTCAAAGGCATGCTTGCATTTGTTCTGCGGATCAGAGATAGATTCGGTGGGTAAACCCTAATTGCCTGACAATAGGCTGTCCTGGTTTAAAACATGCTGCAGCTTTTGCAGAATGGAACAACGGCAGTCCTCTGCAGGGCTTTCGTTCTCATGGTGCGTGCATTGCCATGCACACGTACCAAGAGACAAGCGAGGTTGAAAACCCTCCCTCTCAGAAATGCCAGTCCGAGAGTCCCTGGGGAGGAAACTGGACCCTGAAATAATGTTGGGTCTCTAAGACAAATACAGTCATATGGCAAAGCTTGTTCATAGAATCACAGAATAGTAGAATTGGAAGGGGCCTATAAGGCCATCAAGTCCAACCTCCTGATCAATGCAGGAATCCAAATCAAAGCATTCCCGACAGGTGGCTGTCCAGCTGCCTCTTGAAGGCCTCCAGTGTCGGGGAGCCCACTACCTCTCTAGGTAATTGGTTCCATTGTTGTATGGCTGTAACAGGAAGTTTTTTCCTGATGTCCAGTCGAAATCTGGCTTCCTGCAACTTGAGCCCATTATTCCGTGTCTTGCACTCTGGGACGATCAAGAAGAGATCCCAGCCCTCCTCTATGTGACAACCTTTCATGTACTTGAAGAGTGCTATCATATCTCCCGTCAGTCTTCTCTTCTCCAGGCTAAACATGCCCAGTTCTTTCAGTCTCTCCTCACAGGGCTTTGTTGAAGGCACAGACCTTGTGGGTGGGTATGGGAAGGGCTGTAGCTCAGTGGCAGAACATCTGCCTTGCATGCAGAATGTCCCAGGTTCAGTCCCCAGCATCTCCAGTTAGAGCTGGCAGACACTCCTGCCTAAAACCCTGGAAAGCTGCGACGAGTCATTGTAGACAAGATGGATCGAGTGGCCTGACTCAGGATAAGGCAGCTTCCTATGTATGTGTCTTCTGTAGGGTTTTTCTTAACTGGACTGTACACAGTGCTAATGCAAGAAAGAGATCCTCTGAGTCTGTGCAGAGTGTCTTTCTTTCACTGCTGAGAAATCACAGGCAGAGCTCTACCGTGTTTGGGATTAAAGCTTCCAGGCAAGGATGGGGGAGCCTCTGGAGGATCTCAGGGGCCTGTAGTGTGGGGTAATTGAAACCCTCAACTTGGGAAACAAGAAAGGAAGGAAAGGGAGGCAGAAAGAGTTAAGAATGAGGAATGGATCCAGTGGTGGCTCCCCAGTGGGGGAGAGGAATCCACTCCAGGTTTTACTCTGAACTTTCAAAGGAGCTGCCCAAGGTGCTTTTGGACTAAACCCTGGAGTGAATCCCACTGCCCCATTCATTGACATGAAGCCACCAGCCACGACTGAACAGCTAAGACCGAAGGCAGGAACGAACTGACAGAGCATTTGCTATCAACGGTGGTGGTGGAACTAAAAGCCATAAATCAGAGGAAGTATCTTGTTCAGAGCTGTAAACATTGATCCAAGATACCAAGGTGTTTAATCGTCCTTTAATGAAGGTCGCCATTGTCTCGCATTGCCTCGCAAATGAAAACGTCACTCCCATCGTTGATCCTGTTGGTGGTTTCTGCAGATCTGTTCCAAAAGGGGCAGCCGGGAATGCTGCAATTTAAAAGGCTCTCAGAACACCTGGATGCTCATTCGTGAGTGACTCTTGTGCCTTTTATGCCTAGAGATGGATTCAGGGCAGGGATGGAGAACCTTTTTCTGACTGAGGGCATCCCCTCCTGGGCAACCTTCGGTGTGTGTGTGTGCATGCCGGTGGTGGGTGGAGCTAGAAGCAAAAGTAGGTGGAGCAACAAATATGAATGTTGCCTTTGCACAGAAGGTTAGTTTCTGCACACACACACGTTCCACTCTGTTCAAGCAAGAAGCGTTGTCAGAGTTCGAGGACGCACTTCAGCCAGGCAAAGACACTCAGGAAGAGTACAAAGCAGAGCCAGTGAGGGGCGTGGTCTGAGGAGAGGGGGTGTGGCTGAGGAGAGGGTGTGGCCTGGGGAAAGTCTATGGGGCAATACAGAGAGGCCTCAAGGGCCTCACTTGGGCCCCAGGCCTGACCATCCACTGTAATGGGAAAAACCACAAGGTGGAGTTCCCCCTGCACAACTTTTAAAGATACAGAAGACCTCTTGGTTGCCAGGCCCGGCCTCCAAGAGGTTTTCTGTATCTTTAAAAGTTGTGCAGGGGGGAGGGAGAATTTCACTTTGTGGTTTTTCCCATTATATTGTTGCAAGAAAACCTGCACTTGGCTGCATTTTCTCTTCTCTGAAAGATACAAGATCATTCTCATGCCCTGAGCCTGGCAACCCTAGAGCTCACTGAAGTCACTAAATGGGCTACAAATGCATTAGACTTTTTTGAACATTGAATAGACAGAGGAGGAGCATCAAAGAAGTGCCTTGCCTGAAGTGCTATATGAACACAACAATGTCAGAAGAGCCCTCCTGGGTCAGGCCAGTGGCCCATCTAGTCCAGCATCCTGTTCTGACAGTGGCCGACCAGATGCCAGTGGGAAGCGCATAAGCAGGACCTTAGCACAAGAGCACTTTCCCACCCCGCCACCCGTGGTTTCCAGCAGCTGGTGTTCAAAAGCATACTACCTCTTACTGTGGAGGCAGAGTGTAACCATAGGGGCTAGTAGCCTTTGGTCAAAGGCTTACAAGGAACTTATTCTTGAGCAAGCCAGATGGCCACTTCAAGGCTTTGGGTACCACCACCATTCGTGCTCAGTCTAACCTTTGACAGCTCAGGCATGAATTATTAGCTAAACAGATCTGCTGGGCTCAGGCCAAAGATGTCTCCGGTTCAGCCTTTTGAGGTGTCTCAGGTCCAGCAGCAGCAGTTTCTGCCAGCAAGGAAACAGGTCACCCTGAATATTTGTCTCCAGACTGGGAATCCCAACATTTCGTACACCAAGGTATACTGCTGCTACATGTGGAGGTTTTATTCATCTTTCATAACAAAGCTAAAAGCCATCTCCTCTGCCAGGTGTCATGGCTGTTCACAACAGCTAGCAGCTCATGATACTGCCACACCTCAGCTGGAGAAACAGGGTTGTCCTATCCCATGCAGGAGATTGAGGTGACCAGGAACCAAGTGGCAGAGTCCTTAAAGCTATGAAATGGACGGTATCATGGCAGGTTCCAGGGGGTGTCTACTGATGGTGTAAGAATCATTATTACAGCATGTACATCAGGCCCCAGGGGCTAAATGTGGCCCTCCAGGTCTCTCTATGTGGCCCCCAGGACTATCCCAAGCCACACCTCCTCCCCAGCCATACTCCTCCCCAGACTCACTTTGTATGACCTTGAGTGTTTTTGCCTGACTAGAACGTGCCCTTCGAACTCTGACAACCACTTAAGAGCTTTGTTTAGATAGAAAAATGGAAATGGACTGCCTTCAAGTCGATCCCGATTTATGGCTACCCAGATTTTTTTTTTAAAAAAAGCCTCTTGCTTGTCTGGATGGAGGATAGGAAGGGTGTGTGTGTGTTGAAACTAGCCTAGTGGGAAAATTTACGTTTATTGCTCTGCTCACTTATGCTCTGACACCGCCCACCATTGGCATGTGGCCCCTGGAAGGTTTCCTAGAAAGAAATGCGGCCCTCAGACTGAAAGAGGTCTCTCACCCCAGATGTGTACTGCCTTCAAGTCGATTCCGACTTATGGCGACCCTACAAATAGGGTTTTCATGAGGCTGAGAGGCAGTGACTGGCCCAAGGTCACCCAGTGAGCTTCATGCCTATGTGAGGATTCGAACCCTGGTCTCCCAGGTCATAGTCCAACACCTTAACCACTACACCACACTGGCTCTCACCCCAGATGTATGTGCTGCTTAATTAATATATTATTATTATTATTATTATTAATAATAATAATAATAATAATAATAATAATAAAGCAATCACTCTCTGTCCTGCCAGAGTCTGTCTGAATGCAGAATGTGACAGAGTAGGGCCACCCTGCGGTCCAGCTTGCCAGACTAGAGGCAGAATTTTTTTCTTGCATCCTTTGCCAGTTGGAATCTCCTGCATAGATATTGTAACTCTATAGCATCAGTGCCAATTCCCATGCAGTCGTCTCTCTGCCTCCCTCATGAATTAGCACTGCCAAAATGTCCACCTTGAAGCTGTCCTCCTTTTGACGCAGCTAGACCAGAGGAGGATTTATTTTTTAATACAGTAGCCTGAAACATCTGGCCAGATTTACCATCCAAAACAGTGATGCTTATTTAATGGTGTTAATTCCTCCCACACACACACACACACAGTTCCTTCCTACTCAAACGCCAGCAACAAGTAATAAAATTAGAGCCGTGATGCTGGAAACGGGGCATCCCAGGGTGAAATTAATGGCCCACACAATTGAATGTTTGCCATTTTTAAGCTCCCGTGACAGAACTGCAATTTTCTCTCGCCGTGAATCGAATCCCTTGCTTGTTTATAAATTTAAAACACACCAGGCTTAAAATACAACAACTCTAGTGAAAAGAAAGGAAGGAAGAAGGTTAACTCCTGCCCACCCCTGTGCAAAGGTAATCTAGATCCCATAAACTCCTCCTTTTCATCACTTGCTACTAGGGATTTAAGAAGGCAGCTTTTTCCGTTCTGCCCTTTATTTTTTGCATGCAGCGCTGTTTCTGTTCTGCTACGGGTCATTGTCCGCCAGAAACTACATTATTCATCTCACTGTCCACTGTGGTGACATTATGTAACTTGCATAATTTATGTAATTAATTCTGTCAGCTATGTTGTCATCACACTGCTCCGCTGCATTCATTTCAAGGCAAAAGAAACAATGCAAATGCGGGGAAATGTAATCAATTATGTATCCTTTGCAGATCAAAAGCAACAGCAAACACTGATCACTTTCATTGGATTGATTTCTGTTCCAGACATGGGACGTATATGCAAACATCGGCAATTTCTGCCTGTTTCCATTTTTATCTGAATTGTCTGGCATCCCCGCTTGCTACATAAAAAAAATCAGGAAAATCCCTTGAGAATTAAAATCTCTGTTTCTCTTTCCTGAAATGGATCCCAAAGAAGGGTGAATCACTCTTAAACAATGCTTGAGTTGCTTATTCCTATCTGAGCGGAGGCCAGGCCAAAGGTCTTAGGGCAGAGGAAACCATTGGTTATTTATTATTTGCCATCAGCTGCCAACAATGCCCCTTCTGCGTTCTATATAGGATAAAACAATCTCAATGCAAAAGAATAAAAGGACACAAATTTCACACTAGAAATGACATATAATAAGTGGGGGAAGTTCTGTAAGTGACCTTAAAAGTGCTGATACTTGCAAGCAGACCAGTTTAATGAAAGGAGGGCCTTGTTCATCAATTATTGGAAAGAGACAGTAGAAGGAAGTGCTTCCCCTTATAATTTATTTTGTTTGATATAATTTATTCTGTGGGTCTGACCTTTCTGTTTGATCTATCTTATTGTATTTAAATGTGTTGGTTCCTTTTCTTCACAGAAGTGAACCCAAAGCAACTTAACAATCAATAAAAAGATCAAAACCAATATAAAAAACTAAAACAAACAAAATGTTAAGAAAACACAGTAAATAAAATATAAAACACGGTAGAAAAGCCCACCCTCTAAAAGAGGCTACAACATCAAAAGCCCTCCCGGGCGTTCAGGACTCAAAATTAAGTGCTGAATGCCTGGGAGAAGAGAAATGTGTGATAATGCCAGCTCTGCCTCCCTGGGGAGAGCATTCCATAAGCGGGGAGCCACCACGGAGAAGGCCTGTTCTCGTGTTATCACCCTCAGCACCTCCCACAGAGGAGGCACACGATGCCGAATGCAGCGTCCGAGTTGGTTTATATGGGGAGAGGTTGTCCTTGGCGTATTGGGGTCCTGAGCCATATAAGGCTTTATAGGTCCATATCAGCACTTTGAATTCAGTCCGGAAACGAATTGGTAGTCAGTGCGTTTGTACCAGAGTTGGTGTTATCTGCTCAGACCATCTTGCCCTGGTGAGCAATCCAGCTGAATTCTGCACCAGCTGCACTTTCTGAACTGTTTTCAAAGGTAGCCCCATGTATAATGCATTGCGGTAATCTAGCCTAGAGGTTACCATTCATTCACTCATTCATCATTGGCGATCACTTGTGGCCGAGTAAGATCGTCTTCCAAGATAAGGTATTTAACAGCGGGTCCGTAGGTGACTGTGGAGGCCAATTCTGGATCGACACAGCCTCCCACAGTGAGGACATCGGTTTCCAGATGGAAGATGGTCACGATGAGGATTTGTTTGACACGCCTTCCGCTTGGCTCGTTTGTCCCTTTTGCCCTGTATTAGTGCTTCAAAGTCCACAGCACCTTTGAAAATAGCCAACCTCCATTTGGGACGTTCATGGGCCAAGACTTCCCAGTTCTCGATGTTCATGTTACTTTTTTTTAGATTCTCTTTAAGATTCTCTTTAAACCTCTTTTGCTGTCCACCGATGTTCCGTTTTCCATCCTTAAATTGGGAGTAAAGTAGCTGCTTTGGAAGACAGTGATTAGGCATTCGAACAACATGGCCAGTCCAGCGAAGTTGATGTTGAAGGATCATTGTTTCAACACTGGTAGTCTTTGCTTCTTCCAAAACGCTAACATTAATCCATCTGTCTTCCCAAGTAATTTGCAGAATTTTCCAGAGGCAGCGTTGGTGGAATCTTTCAAGAAGTTGGGAGTGGTGTTTATAAATGGTCCATGTTTCACAGGCATACAGTACATTGGGTAGTACAATGGCTTTGTAAATAAGCATTTTGGTCTCCCTGCGAATATCCCGATCCTTGAACACTCTACGCTTCATTCGGGAGAATGCGGCACTCGCAGAGCTCAGACGATGTTGAATTTCAGCATCGATGTCAGCTTTTACAGAGAGATGGCTGCCAAGATAGGGGAAGTCAAAGCCTTTTTCTGTCAAGATTGTGTGTTGATCGTCATGGGCCGATCTCCTAGAGGTTACCAGAGTGCAGATAACAGAAGTCACGCTATCCCTGTCCAGATAGGGTCATAACTGGACCATCAGTCAAAGTTGATCGAAGGCATTCCACAGCCCAAGGCTGCTTGAGCCTCAGGTGACAGTAATGGATCCAGGAGTACCTCTGAGTGACGCATCTGCTCCTTCAGAGGGAGCGCAACCCCATCCAGAGCAGGCCACATCCCCTCCATCTGGTCTAGGGAACCACCCGCTAACAGCGCCTCAGTCTTGTCTGGACTGAGCTCCAGTTTATTAGCTCTCATCCAGTCCATTACCGAGGCAAGCAACATTGATGTGATTTATTTAGTCTGACAGAATTTGTTCTTACTTATGGAAAGAAATGGGCTGGTAGTTATTTATTTTTAAAGAAGCAAAAAAGTCAGAAAGAGAAAGGAAAGAAAGATAAAGAAAAGAAAGGCGAAGGGAGAACATGAAAGAGAGGGTAATGGAGAGGAGGAAAAAGATAAGTAGTGGAGACAGAGGAACAGGAAAGAATCATTGGAGAAATATGAATTTTTAAAAGTCAGTTGTATCTTGGTATAAAATACTATAGGGATAACCAATTAGGAAGGAACAGTAGCATTAAGATATATTAATAATTTGGGAGCAAATAATACTAAAGTAATAAAGTATTACGGGTTTTTTTAATGAAAATAAGATTAACATTAACGTGGGCGGGACGGATGAGTGATGATGAAACACAGCTTATTACTGTTTTATGCAGAGAACCAAAAGCAAAGAACAAAAACCTAAAAAGTGGTGATACTAGAAGAAAAGCACATCAGAGGAGACTGCAAGGTGAAACGGCTGGATTTTGCTGACTTAAGACAAAAGTAGGTGTATGTTTTTAATCACACTACATGTGTTAATTGGTTAACCAATGGCAAGATGGCTGTGTTATCAACAACAGTTTTTCTTGGGGTTTTTTTTGTTTTTGTTTTTTGTGAATGGCCACTCTTAATAATGTAACTACCACTGTCTGTTCTTTCGGCATTTCATTTCCTTCTAACATCGCTCTCTACAATCCCCCACCCCAAAAGTGCTGTGGATGTCAGTTACAAAATGGCCACGAAATAGGATAGGCGTGCCTCCATCCCCAATCTTGTACTCTATCAATGGGGGGAAATGTACTATCTCAGCCACTGCTGCGTTCATTCCCCCCCCTTCATTTGCATTGCGTTTCCATGACATTGAAATGAATGGACGTAATGGCAATGCAATATCAGCAAGATGAATCACACAGGTTTGGACGGAGGACGAACTGCAGCAGAACAGAAACGGCGCTGTATGTTACTACAAAGGTCAGAATGGAAAATGATGCATTTCTACAGCCTTATGGGGAGGGCTGAGCTATCTATGATGATTGGTTCTACAACTCCTCTACTGCGGAGAGAGTTCTTTGATCCCCTCAGCCAGAATTAGGTGTGGCCAGCTCAGCAAAGACCAAAGGGCAGGCCTGGTTTCAGACCCCACACTTCAGGAAAACGACAAAGGATTGTTTTTAAGGGATGAAGACAAGAGGGCAGTTCTGTTGCCTTGGCGTTTCTCCCCTTATCTCCGAGCTCAGATCTGAAACTAGCACCACCAAGGAGGCAAGACAAACCTGCCTCGAAATTACGAATTTCTCAGCTTTCCAAGTCTGATCTCAGGCAGATGCTGGCTCTGCATTCTAAAATGAAGCACAGCCGGAGCAAAGAACTGCCATCAGTGTAGAATCTACATTTTGACCACCCACATCTATGATTTATATAATTTCGCTCCAGGGGACAGAGCACCTTGAGCCCTCTCTAAGAAGATGGGATCCCCTCCTCTGCATGGAAAGGTGGTAAGTTCTGGAGCTAAATACGACTGTGTCAAGATTTGATTGATTAAATTCAGGGGTGGGGAACCTGTGGCCCTCAGGATGCTGTCAGACTACAACTCCCATCAAGCCCTGCCAGTAGGGCCAGTGGTAAGGGAGATGATGGGATATGGAGTCCACTAACATCTGGAGGGCCATACATTCCCAGTCCTTGGTTCAGTTAGTATGCTGATTTCAGGCAGGGAAGAAGGGATCCACTGGTTGATCTCTGGGTGATTGTCATTAGCAGTGCGACAGTTTGTGTCTCCTAACGGTTTAACACTAGCAAGGAAAATGGGCTGTGCTAGTCATTTCTCAGCCTCAATGCTCCTCATCTGTAAAACATGAATATTAATTGGTTTCCTTTGATTGGGTCTTATTAGAGTTTGGGATTGGAATCTCTGGTCCGTAATAACTCAGAGGCAGATTGGTAGTTATATGCAAGGCATCCCAATGTGTGATTCAGGGGTCCTTGGCTCCGCCTCCTGTGCCACCCATTTGCATTTGACTCCGCCTACTCAGGCCACTATTTTCCATCTGGCTCTGTTGGGTGACTTCAGAGTTCTAAATAAATCCTGGAAGCTAGTAGCCATTGACAGTCTTCATTAATTTGTTTAATCCTGTTGAGTATTCTCATGAAAGGTGCCCAGGACCCCTCCGGCTGTGAGCCAGCCCCTTCCTTGTCTGCAACTGCCAGCTGGGGGGCAACTGGGCTCCTTGGGACTATGCCGCTTGCCCACGGCTGCACAGGTGGCAGGGCACGTCACCCCTGAGCCTGTGGGGGTGATCTTTAGCTGGCCCTTGACACCCAGGAGAGACGAGCGGGGATTTGAACTCACAGACTCTGGACTCCCAGCCGGGCTCTCCTCCCCACTGTGCTATACCAGCTGTTTTGGCACAGCACTGGGTGGGGGGGGGAGGCAGAGAGATTTAAGATCTACGGCCAGCCCAGTGCCCTCATTCAGGGCACTCATTCAGATCAGGGAGCAGCCAATTTCCATCTCCATCTCCACAGACACTGGGAATCGTAGGAAGGGTGACGCTCTTCTGATCAGGTCCTGCTTGCAGGCTTCCCATTGAGGCATCTGGTTGGCCACCGTGAGAACCGGATGCTGGATTAGATGGGCTGGTCCAGCATGCTCTTCTTATGTTCTGAAATTTGATTCTGCTTCTAAGCAGGGCCATTGGGCAATTAACTAACTTCTAGGTGACCTCTCAGTTAATCAACAGCTGTGAAATGGAGTACTTGTGTAAGAGTGCTGTTCCTTTAAAAAAAATCACACAAATTAAAAAAAATCTGTCATGTTTAGCCTTGTGCTAATCACTTATCTCTCAGTCTGTGTTTAAAGGAGAACATGCCAAGTCTACATTTTCTGAAACAATACTGCTCTCCTTGGAAATCTGCACTTATCCAAATTTACAGCGCTCTTCTCCAGCCAATGAATGGGTACAAAAATGCGTACGCTTGGTAAGGTGTGCATACAGCTATGAATGCATATATCAGTGAAAATAACATTTTTAAAAAATGCATTATATTCAGGGAAATTGCTTTGCAAAAGTGTGTATTTTAGACAAAATTGTATGTAAACATGTGCATATTAGGAGAAATTCACAAAAAATGCTAATGAATTTTCATGAGGAATTCTTTTTTTAAAAAATTGCCAACTAAAGTAGCAATGCAGAGAACTAAACAATGGAAACAGTGAGACACTTAGAGACACCAAACAGGGGTGTAGTCATCCAAGGTCTCAGGGGGGTCTTAGACCCTTTACTTTTTTGGGAGCAGGGCCCAAGCAGAACCCCTATATTTCCAGTGTCCCACAAGCCAATCAGCATGAAAGGGGAGTGTTAGCTACTGAGAAAAGTCTTCTAACATGCTTCCTTGTCATTTCCTGGTGATAGGAGCCAATTAGAGTGAAAAGAGGTAAGTCAACCACTGAGAAGACTCTTCAGTAGGTAACACTCTCCCTTTTCAAGCTGATGGGCTCCTAGGGACATCTGTTGTTGTGGGAGAAGGCATTAAAATGATGTCATTCACAATCCAGCAGCAAACAGAAACAGCAGGGAGGGGTGTGGCTGTGACTATCATGAAGGGACCTCCCACTTCTGAATCTGCCACTACATGACTGAAGCTGAAATGGACAGACTTGCCCATCCCCAGTTCAGAGCAACCTGCATTGGACTTGGGGGCAAATCATATGCACGCTTACTAAGGAGTAACATATTGAATTGAGTGGAGTTTATTTCTGGGTGAATATGCTTAGGATCAGACTGCAAGTATCCTGTAGAAGGGGAGTGTGGGGAACCTCAGCCCTGGGTGCTGGATGCAGCTTTGTAGGAAGTGAAAACTGGTGGCTCCGATGCCAGTGGTGCAGTGAATCTGCTCCAGGTTTTAGTCCAAACTAAAGCACCTTGGACAGCTCCTTGAAAGTTCAGACTGAAACCCGGAGCAGATTCACTGCCACACTGACATCAGCGCCACCAGTCTCCCCTGCCTCTAGGCCTCTCTATCCAGCCCTCGCTGGCCTTCCTCTGTGTCCTCCTCGGCTGCTTTTCTGTGGTTAGAAAGCGTCCTTGAACTGTGATCATCCCTCTTGCATGCCTGGATGGAGGAGAGAGAGAGGTGTGTGTACCCTCTGGCTCAGAGCACGTTCACACCATACATTTAAAGCACTGTTATTCCACTTTAAACCCTGGTTGCTAGTTTGTGAAGGGTCCAGAGACTCCTATTCCCCCCCCCCGAGCTCCACTTCCCAGAGTGGTTTAATAGGCAATCCCTCTTTGCAAGGGACGCTGGGAATTGTAGTGCTGGGGGCGGGGATAGGGATCTCCTCTCAGGACTCTTAACCAAGTGCCCTTCCCAGGATTCTTTGGGGGAAGCCATGACTGTTTAAAGTGCTTTCAATGTATGGTGTTAATGTGGCCTGAGTATAAGGCAGCTTGCTATACTGGTTGTATGTTCACACAAAGTGTGGGTGCAAAGCAGAGGCATAGAGAAGGCGAGTAGGATTGTTCTTGCCTGCTGGTTCAGCCTCAAACCTTGATGTGTTCATCCAGAGCTCGCCATCACTCTGGTTGCATCCGCACCACACTCTTGTACCACTTTAACAGTCATGGCTCCCCCCCCCTGCAAGAATCTGGGAACTGTCATTTGCAAAGGGTGCTGAGAGTTGTTAGGAGACCCCTCACAGAGCATCCTTCACAAACGACAGTTCCCAGGATTCTTTGGGGGAAGCTACGACTCTTAAAGCGGCATAAGAGTGCTTTGCATGTGTGGCATGGATGTGACCTATGTCCTCCCTCTGCTGTCAGAGGCAGTGTTCTCCTGAATACCCGTTGCTGGGAGTCACGAACGGGGAGAGTTGCTGTTGCATTCAGGTCCTGCTTGCAGGCCTCCCATAGACATCTAGCTGGCCACTGTGACAACAGGGTGCCAGACTAGATGGGCCTGTGCTTTCACCCAGTACGGCTCTTCTGCTGTTCTTATGTTATGTTGAAGGGGCCCACGTGAACAAGATCCTGTCTGCTGGCGCTGTTTCCCAACCTCTACAGCTTCATTCCTGTTCAGTCCTCCAAATGAAGGGGTGGCACTCAGTGAGTGAGGCTCCCCACCTGCAAGACCAGAGCTTGGAAAAGTTACTTTTTTGAACCAGAACTCACATCAGCCCAATCCAGTGGCCATGCTGGCTGGGGCTGATGGGAGTTGTAGTTCAAAAAAGTGACTTTTCCAAGGTCTGTGCAAGACCACTCCTTGCTCTGTGCACTCATACGTTGCTGTGAGGTTAGGATGGAAGGCAGAGACTCAGCACTTACTAATGCTCATGACAAAAATGGCAAATATCCCCACCACTTGCCATAGACGCAAGCCCCAGATCACCACGGTCTCCGATGTGACAGGGTCTGGCTTCTTTTTCGGTGGTTCAGTGGTAGCCTAAAGGAAGAGCAGAGAAGATGGGTTACAATCAAGGGATCGTCTTCAACTAAGTCCTACTCAGAATATACCCATTGAAATTAGTGGACTCAAGTCAGCCATGTAGTTCAGTGGGTCCTACTCAGAATATACCCATTGAAATTAGTGGACTCAAGTCAGCCATGTAGTTCAGTGGGTCCTACTCAGAATATACCCATTGAAATTAGTGGACTCAAGTCAGCCATGTAGTTCAGTGGGTCCTACTCAGAATATACCCATTGAAATTAGTGGACTCAAGTCAGCCATGTAGTTCAGTGGGTCCTACTCAGAATATACCCATTGAAATTAGTGGACTCAAGTCAGCCATGTAGTTCAGTGGGTCCTACTCAGAATATACCCATTGAAATTAGTGGACTCAAGTCAGCCATGCTCTGACTGTGACTATTGTTGGATGGAGCACCACAGTGAAAAGGCACAACATCTTTTCGGCAGCACGTGGCCAAACGCTGGAGTCGCACCGTGAATGCTGGCTGCGCTGTGTGCGCATGCCTACCATCAACCAAGATGGTGGTCAAGGCTTCCTGAGCAGCTGATGCCCCTGCCACCATCTTGGCTGATGGCAAGCATGCGCCCGCAGCACAGCCAGCATGTACTTCAAAGGAAAGGTAGGTGGGGCATGCAGACCAGGGACTGCATGATAGTAGGGCGTGACTGGGAGTTCCCTCTCTGCAACCCGTGGACAGGTCAGGAGCCAACACTGCCTGGATCGCAGAAGTGGGCGCCAACCACCTTAAGGAGGGGTCTTTCAGGGCCCCCAGGGGCCCCCAGTCAGGGCCCAATCTGGCTGCCCTCTGGTGCCAGCCCTGACTACTACTACTACTACTACTAAATCATCTCACAACATGGAAATGAGCATGACTGTAGACTAGAGAGGAAGCTGCTAGGAGAGGCACAGGAGGAGCAGAACAGGCTAGCAAAAGCAAGAAGTTAGCAATTCTTAGCAAGACTGGAGTGTCCCAGAATTAATCTTTGAAAAACAGACTTCAAAGAAAGCAAACCCTTTGAAGGACGCTAGTGTTGCCCTTAGATCTTCTGACAAGTGGGAATTCAAAATGGAATCAAGCTCGAAATAAGCTAACAAATATTGCCTACACTGACTGGCATTGGCTCTCTGGGGTTTCAGGCAGAGGACCTTCCAGCCCCTACTTATCTGGGATCTTGTCCGGCTGGAGATTGAACTGGGGGGCTTCTGCATGGGGAGCAATATGCTCTGCCACTGAATTTCAGCTCCTTCTCTGGTGGTGCTCCTTTCCTCAGCCTCATCGCCTCTGTGACCCCACGTGATCCCTGTGGTCCTCATGTTAAAAAAGAAAGACAAGGATGCTATCTTGCAGCCCCTTATCTTTTGCCAGTCCTCTGCAGAGGTCTCTGGCTCCTTCTAGTCTTTTCTCTGCAAACCCATGAGGGTTAGGAGCTTGTTTGTTTTGTTTTCAAGGCAAAGGACTGAGCCTCTGCGCAGAAGGAGGAAAAGAAGACACAGTTCTGCCCAAGGCACTTGCTTTTTAGGGAGTTCTGCTCTTTCATCTCTTGAGTTGCTTTGATCTCTTCAGCTGATGCCTGAGAATTCTACACCAAGGAGGTGGGGAGTATTAGTGGTGGTGTCAAATTACCTACAGTGCATCTTGAGGCAACAGAAGGCCGTCATTCAGCCATGCCCAGTCTCTGCTAATGACCCCTTTGTACACACTTAGCTTTCCTTCCTCCTTGCAGAGGCTCTGTTTACAATCCATTTTTGAAGGATTGCATTTCTTGCAGCATCCCTCCACTTGGAGCAAAGCCTGGCTGATGCTAAATATACACACAGAATCCAAGAATCCACGGTAGACCCTTGAAAAATATTCTGCATGGTCGTGACTGAAACAGACCCCCCCCCCTCCTTTCCATCACCTAAGGGACCAGTTTTGCCAAACAATCCCTTTCCTAAGAGGCCCCAACGGAGAGCTGCCAGCTCCCTCCTTCCTTGATGGCTCTGCCTTTTAACAGCAACTTGATCTCTGCCAATTAGCAGCTGATTATGTTTTATCTCCACACTGCAAAAGGCCTTGCTTGCTGATGTCTGCAGAGTAAGCTAGAACTGAAGGAAGAAGAGGGGGTTCAGGCTGGGTCCCCCGCCATCAGCTGGAAACCTCGGGCCTAAAATGGCCTGCATCCAAATCCTGTTGCCACAGATCCTAAAAATATAGGAAGCTCCTTTTGTCGAATCAGGCCAGCTCAGTATTTTCATCTACTGGCTCATCTAGCTCAGTGTTTTCTAAACAAGGGGTTGGGAACCTCAGGTCAGAGGCCAAATGTAGCCCTCCAGGCCTCTCTACTTGGCCGTCAGGACTAGGGATGGAAAGATCTGTCAACTTCAGTTCTCTCCCTTATTTTTCCAGTCTTAAATCCATTCCTTTTCTCTGCAGCAATTTGCAAATCTTTTGTTACATAAAAAAAATCATCATGAAACTTCTTCAGTATTTTAGTATAATTTGTCTGAAGAAACACATTTTTGTATACAGTTTTACTTATTTTATTTATTATTTGATTTATATCCCACCCTTCCTCCAAGCAGGAGCCCAGGGCAGCAAACAAAAGCACTAAAAACACTCTAAAACATCATAAAAACAGACTAAAATATATTACAACAAAACATCCTTAAAAACATATTAAAACAAATATCTTTAAAAACATATTTTTTTTAAAAAAAAAGCATTGAAAACATAAAAAAAAGGTTTAAAAACATATTCAAAAGCAATTCCAACGCAGACGCAGACTGGGACAAGGTCTCTACTTAAAAGGCTTGTTGAAAGAGGAAGGTCTTCAGTTTTGTCTAATGTACACATTTTTGCAAGCACTTTCTCCTAATTTTGTGTAGTTTTGTATGTTACGTTCACTTCATTTTTATGCACATTTCCCCTAAATATATGCATCTCTGTAAACATTTTTCAGCTGGAGAACTGCATTGCAAAATTCAGATTAGTGTGAATTTCAAAGAGTGGGTGTGTCTCGGTTCTCAGATTGCTTCAGAAAGTGGGTACTTGATAGATTCAGCTTCAAATGCAAACTGAATCTAATTCCTCCCCCATCCCTACTCTTGCTTGCCTGGATAGAGAAGGGTGTGCATGTGCATGTGTAGAAATGTCAGGGGCAACACAAAGATGTGCCACCTCTAACGTTTGCATGGCTGGAATGTACTCTGTTTTACAGTGGTAAGAGTTGCATCACTGTTTCACCTGCTATTGTCTGTGGCCCTGCCCACCCCTGGCTGTGCCCACACCATGCCAAGCTCCCCCTGCTGCCTCTCCTCTCCCTGGGAGTAAACCTTGTTGAATTCCACAGGGCTTTCGGTTGGAGGTGTTGGGATGCAACTCAGCTTGTATTGGGAAGCTGCTGGGTTTGCAAGGGGGAGGGTAGATAGAGAGGGGAAGCTCTGTGGTCGCTAGGCTATCTTTCTGACCTATGAGCCAAGCTGAGAAATAATTCTCAAAGGTGCCAACAAATAAATTCTTTATATTAACAAATTGCCCAATATGTTTTGGCCAAATGGCCTTTGTCATTTTTAAAAAAAACTTTTTCAAGAAACAAACCAATTTGCATAGCTTCTGTCCAAACTAGAAGGACAAAACCTTACAAGAAGATCACCTTCCAGAATACATTAGATACTTACAGAAGCTATCCAGATGGGTTTGTTTCTTTAAAAGATCAAAATAATAAGCCCTTGACAAAGGCCATTTGGCCAAAAAGCATTGCACAATTTGTCAAAGAATTAATTTTTTGGCATGTTTGAGAATTATTATTACTACTACTACTACATTTGTATACCACCCCATAGCCAAAGCTCTCTGAGCGGTTTACAACAATTAAAAACATTAAAAACAAATATACAAATTTAAAAACACTTTAAAAAAAACAATTTAAAAACACATGCTAAAATGCCTGAGAGAAGAGGAAACAGACTTATCAGTCATTGGCTGCTTCCAGTTTTTGGTGTGTTGTCTTTCTGACCTAACCTGTGCTGACCTGCCTTCAGGTGCTGGACTGATACTCTTAGCGTTGCTGACCTCAATTCCTGCTCCTCCCTTCTTCACCCCATCTCGGGAGAGGAGACATCTTTCCTTTGTCTCTCTCTCTCTCTCTCTCTCTCTCTCTCTCTCTCCCTCCTACAGAGATGAAAACTCAAGCATGGTTCTTTGAATCTCCAACTTTAGTTGGCCAGAACTAGAGATATTTCCTATCCAGCATGCATTTCCTACAATAAATATAAGCTTTCTTGTTTTCTGAAACCCAGAGTCTCAATGTGAGTGTACCGAGGGCAAAGCGTGCTTGTTACAGATCAGTTTCTTCCAGCATTCAGGTATAATGCTAACACTTACTTCTGAGGAGGCATGGTTAGGATTGTGCTGCTGGTTCATTTGTTCATTGATGGGGTTGCCTGCCTCACTGGATTTCTGCGATTTGCTGTTTTGTTGGTTAATGTCATTTTTTATTTTGTATTTGACTTTTTATATTGTACTCTACAGTGGGATTATTTTAATGAAGAGCAGGGTAGAAATCTTTTTATATAAATAAATTATTTCTTCCCCATCCTCATCACCTACTTATTTATTTAGTTATGTAAATATTTCTAGGCCACCTTTCCAGGTTAAACGCTCCCCGCGAGGCAGCTTGCAACATACGCATCACAGCAAAAACATAGCAGTGAACCAGCTGTACAACTTTAAGCGCAGCATAGTAATACTAAATTTAAATCAAATAGTCATAGTTAAAACAACACCAAACTATGACAACTGCCCGATAACATGTATGAAATTACAATGTTAAATTGCAAACACAGTTTTAATCAAATGGGTCTTGAAAAGCCTTTTCCTCTTCATCTTTTCATTCTTATATAGCACCTTTCCTAAATTCTCAGAGAACTGCAGGCACTTCATCTCAGTAACAGTTACAACAAACTTGTAAGGTCATCCGGTTTTAAGATTTCAGTATTATTGACAGTGTTCTACCTCTACTATCAGAGACCTCTGAGCACCAGCTGCTGAAATCCCAAGAGGAGAGAGTTGCTGTGGCACTCAGTCCTCCTTATGGACTTTCCACTGGGGTACCTGGCTTACCACTGTGAGAACAGGATGCTAGATGGGTCCTGGCCTGATCCATCTGTTAGGCTCTTGTTAGATTCCTAATCTTAGGTGCTCATGACTAAGGAACGTAGGGCAAAGATGCAGGACAGTTCAGCTCTCCCTAGCTGTGCACACTTTTTGATGTTAAAATCCACTGGTGTAGTCATCTGGGGTCTTGGTGGTCTTAGACCCCTTACTTTTTGGGGAGCAGGGTCCCATAAGGCTCCCTATGTCTCTAGCATGCTATGTGTCAATCAGCATGAAAGGAGAGTGTGTTAGCCACTGAGAAGAGTCTTCTAAAGTGCTTCTTTGTCCTTTTCTGCTGATTGGAGCCAATCAGAGTGAGAGGAAGTGAGTCAACCACTGGGAAGACTCTCTTCAGTAGCTAACACTCTCCCCTTTCGTGCTTATTGGCTCCTAGGGGCATCCATTGTTGTGGGAGAAGGCATTAACAAAGACATCATTCTCAACCCACAGCAAAAAAAAGGGGGGCATGGCTGTGA
This sequence comes from Rhineura floridana, assembly GCF_030035675.1. Classification (NCBI taxonomy): domain Eukaryota; kingdom Metazoa; phylum Chordata; class Lepidosauria; order Squamata; family Rhineuridae; genus Rhineura; species Rhineura floridana. The sequence goes on along the minus strand of NC_084489.1, from coordinate 86,507,401 downwards.
CTATCATGAAAGGACCCTGCACTTCTGAACGTGCCACTACGCTACTGTTAACATCAGACCTTGCCTCCTGACTTTACACATAGTGAAGCAAATAACAAATAAATCAGCAACAACAGTGCCTGAGCTCATTGTTCACATCTACTTTGGCCCTACGGCAATGGGTTTCAGCCACATGTCACTGTGCGCATTGGCACTGGAGTCTCAGCCCACATTATGCATGCAGAAGGCCCCGGGTGCAATTCCAGCATCTCCAGGTAGGGCTAGGCCAAAAGACCTCTATAAAACCCTGCCAGTCTGTGTCAACAATGCATCGAATTAGACAGACTATTGGTCTGATTCTGTATACAGCAGCTTGTAATGTTCCTTTTTAATCCTGCCCTCCAGAGCAATGAGGACTGGAGCCTTGCCTTATTTTCAGAATGAGCATAGCTCAGTGGTGGATCACTTGCCTTGCACACAAGACTCCCAGGTTCAATCCCTGGCATCCCCGGGTAGGTCTGGGAAATAAAGACTCCTGCCTGATAACCCTGGAGAACCTCTGCTGCCCGGCAGTGTAGACAGCACTGAACTCAATGGGCAAATGGTATGACCTGGGAAAAGTCAGCTTCCTCGCTTCCTATGCGACACTCCCAGCTCAGTGTGATCTTCAGGAAAACTACTTGCTAGTTAGGAGGCTTTGGGCTGGCATGTTAAATCATTTGCCTCCCACCCAAACAGTGACTATTCATTTTTATTTCCCCTTGACCCAGTTCTTTTAATTAGCTGCATGATAGCCAAAAGTCCAACCGGTGAAGCTGTCACAGCCATTCCATCTTCTGTGCTGGGAAAGGCTACATTTCTATCTAGCATCCAACTAGCAAAAGCACAGGAGCTCTGCTAGTGAAAGCAGGTGGCAGCCTTGATACTCTCAGCCATGCACCCTTTGGACCCTACAGGGACCTTTTGCACACATTTTTCTGCAGATCTTTGGGGAAAATAAACGACTAATTCTCCTTATTCTTCTTTTTAAATCCCAGTGAAATCCTAGCCCAGGACCACTGAGAAATATCTACTCAGAAGTAAGCCTTGATGAGTTCAATGGGGCTTACTCCCAGGTAAGTGCAGAAGGGTAGCTTTATGCAAGAGAATTCTTCTCCCCATTCATTGGCCTTCATCAGCTGTGGAGATTCCCCTACCCAATAACATTTGTTGCCACTCTTCCTCCCCCCCCTTCCTGAATCCCTTTGAGCCAAGCAATTGGCTGCTCGCTTCAGGCCCCACCTTCTACCCAGATGGGAGCATTTAAAAAGTGGAAACAAGTCTGTTTTGAATAAGCGAAAGTGGAGGGGAGGAGGAAAAAAGGCTTTTCAAAGAAGTAACTGGTTCTTGCTTTCAAAGATACAGCAACCCAGCAAAGAAGAGCACCAAGACTGACTAGGAGACAGGGAGGAAGTGCAGGTATCATTTGTGATGCTTGGATAGCTCAGGAGTGGGATGCTAAAATGTCCTCTGTGCAAGCTGAATGTGACCCAGATGTGTGCTGTTTTGGGGGCTGCTTGTGTTAATGAATCCTCCACCAAGGAAGCTCCTTTTAAGGAATGCTTTTTTAAGGTGAAACTGAAGAGCTTTGCTTTGCTATGGGTAAACTTTCAAGCCTATGCCTTTGCTTCAAGGTGAAACTGACTAACTTTGCTATCAATAAACTGATAAGCCTGTGCCTTGGCTGTGGTGGGGTGAAACTGACAAGCCTGTGTGTTTCCTTTGGATTAAAGAGATCTCCTGCTTTCTCCCAGGGCTGGAGAGGAAAGGATCCAATATGATTTGGAGGGGGTGCTGGGTAGGCATTTTTTAGAGCCCCTGCTGAAGCTGCCCCCACCAGCTATGAGTGGGTGTAGGAACCTATCCCTCTGCTTTCCATGTTATTCCTATCTCTGGTACCAAAGTTTCTGTTAAAGAAGTCATGTCCAGGAATGCATCGACTTCCTTAACCGAGGCATTACTGTATAAGCATTGCCTTGGTGGATCAATTCAAGGGCTTCAGTCAACTGCAATGTTATGGGATGTATGTTGCAATAATTCTTTGCTGTTGGTCTCTTAAGGCTTGGAATTCAGAGGTGGGCTGCCAGTAGTTGCAAGCAAATTTACAGTGCAACTTTTACAAAAAGCTCTTATTTTGAATAATATCCCAAATGCTTTTCTCTGTGTTTGCAATTGGTACCTATGATAAATATTTGGTGGAGGTGGGAAATTCCATGTTAATGGTTGGCATTGAGAGTGGGTTGGGTCATCTTGCAAGAAAGGCACTGAAATGGTCGGTGATACAGGATCAGCTTGGAGTTATAACTGTCCTGAATTTGAGTCAGTAATCTTGAAGACTTTTTTTAAAAATATCAACAGACCTCTGCAGTTTAAAATGCTTTTGCTTGTTTTCAGTAGCTAGCCATTTTATTAATTTTTTTATTATTTGATTTATATCCCACCCTTCCTCCCAGCAGGAGCCCAGGGCGGCATTTTAATGATTGGTTTGTATTGCTTTTAAATGTTTTTATGTTCAGCAACACTGCTTTGATGTTTTGCGAAGGGGTGATATATAAACATTTTATTAATAAAATAAATATAAAATAAGTAATTGTATGCCTTCTGTATTTGAGGGGTGGTGCCTGAAATGTGCCTTGGTAAGCTTAGGTGCTCATGACTTTTCTGTCACCCTGAGATAAGAGGGGTGTTCATATGTTGCATTCAGCAAGTGTACAATCCGTGTACACAAATAGTTGAATGGCACATTCATACTGTTATTCGCATGTAACATTTACACAATTCTCTTGTATAAATCAACCAGTACACACTCCTTCACAGGAACGCTTCTATGTGTGTGGAGAGGATTTATACCTGCGTTCTATGTAGTGTGTGAATAAGCCTCCTAAGATCATCCTGCAAGTAATTGTGGGGGTGGTCCCCTGTGTTGACTGGAGCTAAGCATTACAGAGTGAACCACATAAGGGCTGATCACAGTTACATGGAACACAGGTATAAGTGGTCTCTATGCAGCTACAGGTGTTTGTGTGAAAGAGTGTACAGTTCTTGTGTGCCCCCTGTACATGGACTGTACACTTGATGAACATTACATGTGAATTACGGTATGAATGTACAGCCCAACTATCTATGTATCCAGATTGCGCACTTGTTAACATGTGAATATCCCTATTGTTGCCCTTGAGTGTGTTTAGGTGACTAGGAAGGGAGTGGGTTTGCCATTGATTGACTGACTGGTTTATGATTCATTGGCAGCTGATGTGCTGGAAAAAGTGAGCTTATTTTGCTAGAGCTTTGCAAATTCCAGTGTGCACTAATTTGGTCCACACCTCTTGTTTTAGAACATGTCTTTCATTTATCATTTATTAAATTTATATCCCACTCTTCCTCCCAGAAGGAACCCATGCTGGCAAACAAGAAGTGACAAAACACTAAAAAATACCTTTAAAAATGTTTAAAACCAATTCCAATACAGATGCAGACTGGGCCAAAGGTCCCTACTTAAAAGGCTTGTTGGAAGAGGAAGGGCTTCAGTAGGTGCCAAAAAGATAAGAGATGGCGCCTGCCTAATATTTAAGGACAGGGAATCCCAAAGAGTCGGTGCCACAGCGCTAAAGGTCCACTTCCTATGTTGTGCGGAATGGACCTCCTGATGAGATGGTATCTGCAGGAGGCCCTCACCTGCAGAGCGCAGTGAACGACTGGGTATATAAGGGGTAAGACGGTCTTTCAGGTTTCCTGGTCCTGAGCTGTGTAGGGCTTTGTACACCAAAAAATAGCACCTTGTGTTTAGCCTGGTAACATAAGAAGAGCCCTACTGAATCAGGCCAAAGGCCCGTCCAGTCCAGCACTCTGTTCTCACAAATGCCCATGAAAAATCAACAAGCAGGACCTGAATGCAACAGCGCTCTTTCCACTTGTGACTCCCAGCAACTGATATTCAGGGGCATTTTGCCTCACAGACAGTGGAGGCAGAACATAGCCATTGACAGCCTTATACTCCGTGAACTTGTCTAATCCTCTTTTAAAGGCATCCACGTTGGTGGCCATGACTGCACCTTGCTGGAGCAAATCTGAGTCCTTGAATCTGAGTTTAATCTGAGCCTTTTAAAACAAATCGCAGAACCTAGTTTGTCTCAGAGCAGAATGTTTGTTTACAGTGGAGCTGATCTGCCATCTCCCCCAAAAATCTGTAAGCAGTTCTAGTAAGTGGTAAGCTGCTCTTAGGTGCCATTTCGGGCTTTGTAGCCAAAGAGGGCAGGAAGCACAACTCAGCTGGCACTTCTTCTCCCTCCTCTTCTGCTTGTTCAGATCATGTGAGGCTGCGGCTGGAGATGACGGCTTGCCATTTCTCCATTTCAGCTCCTTCCAAGACAATTCCCCACCCTCAGCTTAATAAAGCACAGAGGACTCAAAAAAGTATTGCTTAGCAGGGGTTCCCGAACGGAGATCCGTTGCGCTTCATTCGAGGTGGTCTGTGGCATGCATGCCCTGAAATACTCATACTGGTTTTTGATTCTATTTTATTGCTTGTTTGATTTCTTGTAGAGTACATTATTGTATTACAATTTGAATTCTGTGGGATGCAAACAGTAACACAATAAAAGAAGCAATGAAAATGCAATTAAAAATCATGCAGCATCTCACACAATATATTGCAGTTGCTACCGCAGGTACAAAAAATCATGAAGTGCTCCACCAAGGCCATCAGCAATTTTCATGTTGTCTGTGGGGAGGGGGAAGCATTTGGGTACCACTGGCTTACGGCACATCCAGATGGTTATATTCAGGTGGGATTCAGTCACATACTGGTGAATTTAAGTTGCATAATTAGAGTTCATTGGGTGCATCCATCTCACTTACCAGTAGTGTAGTGGCAAATTCAGAAGTGCAGGGCCCGTTCATGTTAGTCACAGCTATGTCCCTCCCCCTTTTTTTGCTGCTGGGTTGAGAATGAGATCCTTGTTAATGCCTTCTCCCAGAATGGACATCCCTAGGAGCCAATCAGCACGAAAGGGGAGAGTGTTAGCTACTGGGAAGAGTCTTCTCGGTGGCTAATTCATCTTCTTTCACTCTGATTGGCTCCAATCAGCAGGAAAGGACAAGGAAGCATGTTATAAAACTCTTCTCAGTGGCTAACACACTCCCCTTTCGTGCTGATTGTCTCGCAGGATCTGGAGTTGTTGGGACCCTGCTCCCAAAAAAGTAAAAATTCTAAGACCCCCCCCCCCCAAGACCACTACACCCTTGCCGTTTACCCAGAAAGGTCAGACTTTTTGTGACAAGTTAAATGATGGGAAAATGCCCTGGGAAGTGTGGTATAACATTTGCTGGATGCAACATCACCTACTTTTTCTACAAACAAAAATGCAATGAATGCTCAATAAACAGCGGATACTGTCTAACCTCCTGCAAACTTTGTGCAAACAAATCCGGGTGATCTGGAAGAGAGTATTAGCTCAATGGACAGGTTGTCTGAAAAAGACCTAGTTCCACTGCTGATTGAAAGCTTGTCTCGCTATCCAGTTCCCTGTATGTCAAGGTTTTCTCCCTGATCACACCTTGTTTTTTATAGGATTTTAGTATATATTGCAGTGGAGTGCAGAAACAAATAGTTTGGTAAGACTGTAAGCTGAAAGAATAAAGAATCTAAAGCTTTATTGCTACTGGGAAATAAAGTCATGCTGACTACAGACACGCATGTGGGCGTTGTAAAGCCATGAAGCTTGCACTCACAGACGCTATCTCCGACTGACTAGAAAGGAAGAGGAAGGAAGGAAAGCCTGAGGAAAGCCAAACAAGTTTATTTAAAGAAGCAATCGGTGAGGGAAGAATGGGTTGCCTTTCTATCACCCTGCCTCCCCCCCCCCCGGTTACTTGTTGCAAGGATGGGTGCTTTACTCCTAACAGTTTTGTCCTTGTCTGGAAGCAACCTTGTTTCAAAGCTTGTTCCATTAACTCCCTGTATGTCAAGATTTTGTCCTTGCTAACACCTTATTTTGCAGCTTGATTTTAAGCTAGTTTGCTCAGAGATAATCCCCACAGGTTTCAATGGGGCTTTATCCCATACAGCCTCCTACAGCTTTATCCCATACAGCCAACCTGGTACCCTCCAGAAGTTTTGGACTGAGGCTGATGGGAACTGTTGTCAGAAACATCTGGAGGGCACAGGGTTGGTGAAGGCAGTTGTAGAAGTTTGCAGCTTTATAGCATAATCCTGTCTGTGTTTACTCAGAAGTAAGTATCACTGAGCTCAGTGGGGCTTCCTTCCATTATAAATAGGTGCAGGATTGCAGCTTTAATGGCCGGGCTTTCTCCACCTCTGGTGAACAGCACCCTAATTTGAAAGAAATATAATTGCTGAGCATCTTTTTCCATTTCTCCTTCCATTCAAGACATCTGGATCCCCCCCTCCTCCCGAGCAAAAGAGGGGCAACAGCAGTTGCCCTGGCTGTAGGTTTTAGGGGCAATTTTAAAAAATAAACTACCATGATGTTGAGAATTAACCCTAACTGGAAGCCACACCCACTTCCCGCTATCTGGGGGGCAGGCTGTAGTGATATCGAGTGCCCTCTGTACATTCTCAAAAGGTTCTCTCTCGCCTGGAGTGTGCCTGGCTCAGAGAAAGCCCTGTAAGGCTCCTCCCCACGGCACTAGGACTTTAGCAAGCTTTCTTATGAAACTCAGCCATGAGGGCTTGAAGCTTGATTCTCTCCCCGCCACCCCACTACAAATAAGCGAACTGTGGCTCTCTGGATGTAAAATTCCATGGTTGGATAATCGTAGAACCAATACCAGTTTAGCTCAGCCTCTCTGGCTTGCTGTTTGCATCTGAAGCCACACCAGGGCTGGCTAAACATTGCCTCCGAGTTGCCTTGAATTCCTTGCCTTGATATAGAACACAGTTTTTTAAAAAAAATCCTTTCCATGCAGTTTTTGGCAGATGGCTCGTTCTCCTTACCTCTATCAGTTGACTCAGGGCAGTCCTGGAGTAACATAGCAGCAGGGAAGGTGACCCCCCAAACTGACAAAGGGTATTTCTCGTAGGCTGGTCCCACGCCATCTTAATCCTTTCCCTGACTGTTTATCGCTCTCCCTCCTCTCGTCTCTGTGCAAACCGGAGCCTGCGAGGGGTGGCTGATTGATAGCTGGCTAGCTGCCTTGTCACCCCCCCTCCCTGCACTTCAGCATCTGCCAGGAATGGCTGGGCACCCTCCTGCAGCCTGCAGTCGCTTCCCTTGCAGCCTCAGAGGCAGCCCCGGGGAGCCATTAATTAATTCATTAGGCTGGGTTTGCTTACAGGCGGGTTTGGTCTGGGGAGCAGCCAGGGGGGTGCGATCTCCCAGGTTCGCGAAGGGATGATGTTGCTGACTGCTTGTACCCAGATTGCTCTCCCTGGAGAGCCGGCTTATTAACTTAGCCCAGGCCTGTTTTCTCTCAAGCGGATGAACCGGGTTTAGATCACCTGGTTTCCTCCTCTTGACTCCACAGATGGGTAAATGAGAGATCTTCGCATGAACGGTGGTGAATGGTCTTCAGTGCAAGCTTTGGAAGAGCCACTTGCCCGGTGACCTGCGGCGAGCAACGATTACCTCCAGGCGACCAGACTTGGAAGCTGATTTGAGCTGGAAGAGGGTTGGTTATCTCCCCCCCCCCTTTCAAAAAAGGGTAGGCAAGAGAGTTCTTGTAGGTTGGGGGTCAGGCAGTCAAAGGGTGGGGGAGCAGCAGAGGCGAGAAGCTGAATGTTTATTTGAATTAACCAGCTTTGGCTGCAGGTCAAAATATGCTTCTGCATAAATGCTGCTGCACTTCCAATATTCTCTGTCTTGCATTTCTGGCTTTGGGGCAAGCCACAAACTCAATTTAGAAAAAAAAACCCTGTTGATGGCTAGGCTAGACAACCTTCCTCCAATCTCTTTATAGATCCTTTAAAATTAAATTTCATATTTTAAAATGTAATCAAAATTAAATCTGAACACACTATTGTTTGTCTTAATTTCTTCCCTTTTGCCTGCTTTCAGATTGGAAGCTGTTTGGGGCAAGGACCTTTTTATCTTATTTCGAAGCACCACCTAGTATAGCCTTGGCCCTAATACTAAACCAGGCACCCGCTTTCGGGTTTAATTCATGTTGTTGGTCTTGATGTCTGTATTCCTGCTTTACAATTCCCTCGATAAATGCTTGCTGCCTAAAGTAAGACAGCCACGGTGGCCTCCTGCCAAGGGCCGCCTGACTTGGCTGCTGTTCAAGCAGTTTCCATGAGCACCAGGAATGCATTTGCAGTGCATCCTGGGAGATGGGGATGTGCCTCTTTTCCTTGAGAGCTTGGCTGCAAAGGGTTGACCTGAATTATTTCCGACAGCAACATTTGCTAAAGCATGTGAGCTGGGAGAATGTCCGTGTGGAGGGCTGGGACTTTAGGAAAGGCTAGAGAGAGGTACGAAGGCCACTTGTGTTTACAGCGGAGGATTATGTGGAGCACCATTGAGATGTTTGCTCTGAAGTGGTCTTGCCGGTGTTACCTTTGAAGGTGAGCCACTTTCTTGCAGAAGGTCAGCTGGGAAACGTTGGCTCATGACTCATCAAGGTATTAGGATTTTCTCTGTGGGTGAGTGATGCGACTGCTTTCAACCTTTGATTGTAAGTCACTTTGGGTTCACTTTTGTGAAGAAAAGTGACTAATAAATAAACCATAAGTGTGATCTGTAAGTGTCCCCCTGCTATCAACTTGGAAGGGAAAGTGAATAACATGCAGAGAGTCGAGAGGTCAGCCCCAGTACTATGCTTAATGCCTTAATGCAACTTTAGGCGGGTTTGTGAGCTGTTTTGACAGTTTTTCTGGCCTTAAATTTTCACTTCTCTAGAATGTACTGAAATAACTCTGTCCGATGTATAAAGACCTGCATGTTTTTCTCTCTCAGTGTTGTGGTGAACAGCTGTGTTGGGATGAAAGTTTAGAAATAATGTCTGGGTTTGAAAATTAATCTATTTATGTAGTGCCATAGAGCTTTATAAAGTGCAAGAGGTCGGGTCTCTGCCCTGAGGAGTTTACAATCTAAAGCTCAACCATGGAGAAAGGGAGGGAAGTGGAGGCACGGGAAAACAAAGAAGCAATACCTGGTTATTTGAATCACTTGAGCAGATGGGCATGGGGACTAGGGGGTTGTGCAAAGAAGCCTTCATGGAAAAGGTAGATTTTTTTAAAAAAAACAAAGAAGTCACAGACATGGCATTATTGCAGACATTTAGTCATTTGCATTTGTGCCCTGCTGTTTACCCTAAATGTACAAAACGTCCGGAGTGGCTTGCGTGCAGACAGTTAAAACAAGACAGTCCCTGCCCACAAGTGTACAATTTAAGAGACGTGACACAAAAGGAAAACTGGACAAGGAGGGACAAGGAATGGCCCCTCTGAAACCCTGGAGATCAGCTCCTTCTTGGTGTAGGTAATTCGAGGGTAGATCGACCAAGAGTTTGGTTCTGATGTAGTTGTGTCCTTTGGCCACAAGGTGTCACTATTGTGGTTGGCTCCAGGATGCTGTTCCCAGCAAATAATGTAGGATTTGATCCCTCAACTGCTGAACCTTGGCTAGGCCACCACCTGTCACTGATGACAGCAGTTGCTTCCTTGCATTGTTGATCCTGTGTTGAGCTGGAGGTTGGGCTAGGATCCCTTCTGACTCTTGACATGCTATGACTCTTGAGATGCCATGACTGTGTGGTGTTGCTTCTCCTTTCCAAGCTCTCTTTTCTCTACCTGCCTTCTACCTTGGTGTTCTTCAACCTTGAGTCCTCCAATATTGCTGAACTACAGCTCCCATCACTCACAGCCAGCTTATCCAGTGGCCGGGGATGATGGGAGCTGTAATCCAACAAAGACCACAGCCTTCTCCTGCTCTCCCTCCCAGCAACCTAATGCGCTGCCCTTCACAGCACAGTGAGCATTCAGGGGAGGGATGGTGATGAGCTCAAACTTTCAGTCTCCTGAACTGCTCAGACTTTGCTGCTCAGATCAAACAGCAAATATTATCTCTTTTTAAGAGAGTGCAACGGAACAATGCGTTCTTAAATGTCCACTGTGAGTTACTGTTGAGTTTCTTTGGGGGGATACTCCAGGATGCTTAACTTCGTAAAAGATTGTTTATTGAAGAAATTTTGAATATTGCACCATATGTATACAGGTTGACCTGTTTTTGCATAGGGCTGTTTATGGAAGCCCCGTCGATCAGCTGATGGTCAGCGCTGGCTAAGTGCTGCGCACAGGGCCTCCAATCAGCTGATCTGCAGTGTGTGCACGCTCCTTTTTGCCCAGCCGTGTCCTTACCTCCCTACAACCAATGACATAAATAGGGCACTTGGCTGTGGTTTGGCCCAAATGGGGAGTTCTGGGGGCCTAGTTGCATCCATGGGTCAGAGCTTCCCCACCATGGGCATAAGTGATGATAAATAAAACTTAAAAGGGCAACAGACAAAGAGCAGTTGTGTGCGTGCGCGTGCGCAAGTGAGTGAGTGAAGGCTTGTGGGAGAAATTCAGAAAAACAGTTTTTGTCTGAAGCCTTTTTTGTTTTTTTCTGAAAATTTGAAAATAAAGAAAAAAATGGATTATGGAATGTTTTATTTTAGCATGATGAATAAAATGTTTAACTGAATCTAGCCCCCCCCTTTTTTTTCTCAGTTCTTTTTATGGGAATGGATGCTTTATGTCTGCTTGACACTGTGGAGGACTAGCGGAGACATAAATAATTTTGTTATTAATGTTGATGGTTTCTTCTGGGTTTTTTAAATTGTTTTTTGCCTGCTCCTCATAAACTGGCAAAATGAAAGAGGTTCCTTACAGTTCAGGATCTTGTGGATCCATTTGTTACAAAAAATGTAAAAATTTAAAAAAGTAAATTCAATTTGTAATAATTGGTTGAATGAGATTTAATATACCAAATGTGATAATTTTATGCCAAACCAACTTGTACATAATTACATTTGATGTTCCTGAAGTAACAAAGTGACTTTGTAAAAAGTGCTAATATTGCATTTTTTCAATTTTTCTGAAAAAACACATTTTTTCCCATGGTTTCAAAATTTCCAGAAATTTTACATCTCTAGCGTATGCACAGTAATGCATGTAAACATAGTTGGGGATGTTCCACAAATCATGAGTGGAAGGAAAGGTGGGGAATGTTCTTATCTTGCAGTTGCCTTAGAGACTGCGACAACTGCTTACGAGTAATTGTGACAATCCCACCTTTGGCTCTACCTGTCAGGTTCCCACCTGCTTGTGGCTACCGCCTTTCACTAGGCACCACCTCAGGACACCACCAGTCAGGATCGTCGTTTTTATTTTTTCTCACTCCGCTCTAGCACAGATCTCTCAAGATCCCACTGCTAGGCAGCACCACCAGTCACTCCCTGTAAACAATACTGCTAGAGACTTTGCCTTAGTCTCCCTATGGCTTGTTACTTTGTGTCTGGGTGCCCTAGCTGTCCACAACCCCCCTGTATCTTTGTCTATAAAGCATACAATCCTGGGTTGCTCTGGATACTTGACGATATCTTCACCGCTGCCACCATTTATTTGATACTGTTTCCCTCCAGCCTTGGTAATTACCCTGCCCTCCCTTCTGGTCTGTGTATCCCCAGCCAAGGATCAGGCTTTTGGTAAACCAATAAAAGTATTTATTTGATAACACCAGGAAATAACAAGATTACTTTAGGAATGTTTAACAAGCGAATGGTTTCATATAGTGTCACTCTTATGTTTCCAGTTATATATATTCTGTCCAAATATCAGCCTAATAGAATCCAAACCTCCCTCAGAACTCTGCCAACTCAATCCCAACTGCCTCCCACTTCAACTCCTTTCCAATCACTCTCCCCTCAACTCCCCCCAACCAGCCTCTCCAACGCAACTGTCATTCTCTCATTTATACCTTCAGCCATTCAAACACTCAGCCAATCATCATCCAACATTCTCCAGCATTCTAGTCCATGAACTTCCCCCTCTTACTCAATTCACTTACCACATATCCCTATAAAAACCCACACCATATTTACAGTTTTTAACATATAAGGACATCACAGTAATTTCCCTTTTTTTCTCAAAGTATTAATGGTATTGGGGAGGGGGATTAACTTGGGATCAAAGAATTCTAGAGTTGGAAGGGTACCCTTGTGGTCATCTAGTCTAACCCCTGCTCACCACACCATCTCTGAAAGATGGCCATCCTGGCTTCTGTTTCAACACCTCCAGTACAGGAAAGCCCACCAGTTCCCAAGGCTGTCTGTTTCACAATCAAACAGCTCCTACTGCTGGGCAGCCTCTTATACTGTTTTGCCAAAATCTGCCATTTGTACACACCATACATTTAAAGCCCATTTTAAAGCACATGGCTTCCCCCAAAGAATCTTGCAAACTGTGGTTTGTTAAGGATGCCAGGTGCTGTGGCTCTGTGAGGGGTAAACTACAGTTCCCAGGGCTCTTTGGGGGAAGCCATGTGCATCAAATGTCTGGGGTGTATGCAGCCTTACTGGTTCTAGTCCTGCCCTCTGGAGCATGTAGAGAACAAATCCCACGGCTACTGCATATGTGCTGCCCTGACTGCAGTAGATGTTTCCTAGAATCACAAGGGAAGCTTGCTTGCACAACCTTATTTTAACGGCAGTTTTGGATGTGTAGACATTTTTTTTCCTGCAAAGTCAAGTCTCTGCTGTGTGTCCATGCAGTACCCCTGAGTTTTCTGTCACCTTTGCTTGCATGTAAACATGTTGCTGAACATACGCTAGGGTTGGAAGGATCTGTCAGTTTCTCACTTTTCCAATCTTGAATTCAGTTCTCCACAATTCTGCAGCAATTTGCAGTTAAAAAAAAAATCCTCATGAAAATTCTTCAGCATTTCAGAGCGAATTTCTCCTAACAAACACTTTTTTGTATGCAGCTTTGACTGATACACAGTTTCTCCTAATATTATGCATTTTGTATGTTTTCACTAAAACATTCATTTTTATGCACACCTTCTCCTAATATATGCATTTTTGTAGACATTGGTTGGAGGACTGCATTGCAAAATTCAGATACATGTCAATGTTGAAGGATGGCTGTGTTTCACTTCTCATATTGTTTTGCAATCTGGATAGATTCAGTTTTAAATGTGAACTGAATCAAATTTCTCCCCCATCCCCAATTTATGTGCGCACACACTAATAAGTGAAACTAGAAGCTCTTTGCCCATGTTTCCTGTGGTTTTCTTGAGGACTAGCAGCAATTTCACTAGCTTGAGTACCAAGAAGAGCGCTTAATGCCTGCTTTTTTGTCTAGGCACAAGTAGCTACCATTAGTGTAGGCAGCTTGCACAGAGCAGCCAGGCTACCGTAACTTCTCAAGGTCATTCCCTGTCATGAGTTAATCGGCGGTTCCTGTTCACTGACCTGGCACTGCCCTTCAGCGTTTCCAAGTCTTGCAAGCTGTCATTTCTGCGCATCTAGGAGGAAGTCAAGACAGTGTCACTGCAGCCTGGAAACTTGAAGGTTGCCTTGGTCTGCGTCAAGTTAACCGGGAAGTCCTGCTAAGGGCAGCTGTGGAGGCTCTGGCTGTGGTTTCTGGTAGGCATGGTGATCTTTGCTGTATGTCGGCTCTCCTTGGAGCCAGGGTGATGTGCAGAATGGATTGTGCTGAACCGATTTAGGACCGGAGAAAGCTGCCTTAAGCCAAGTTGGACCATCTAGCTCAGTAACGTTGACATTGATAGGAAGCAGATTGCCAGGGCTTCAGAGGTGACATTCCCAGCCCTACTGGAGATGCTATTGCAGATTGAATCTGGGGCCTTCTGCAGGCAAAGCAGATGCTCAGCCACTGAGCACAGCCGTACCACCCTCATTATTCTTTGAAATGTACAGCTTCTGCGCCTTGGGGGACCGTGGAGTCGAGGGATATTCCCGGCCTAGTCAGGGATTGAACCTGGGTCCTTCTGCTTGCAGAGCAGATGTGTTATCACTGAGCGATGCCCTTTCCCTGTTTGCATGGAAAACTTTGCTCAGCCGTGCCACTCATCGCATCTAACCCGCTGTGTAAGCTTGGGGATTTTTTGGGGGGTGAGGGGGGTGGATGGTATGATCAGAATCAGATGTATGCTGCATTCATTTCCGTTCATTATTGGAAATGTGTATAAGAGATCATGCCTCAGACGGGAGCCAATGGCCTTCGTCTCATGCTACAGGCCAGTGCTGGCTGGAGCTGCTAGGAGCTGGGAGTCCACCATCATCTGAAGGGATCCAGGCGGTGGTGGCTGGTGGCTCCATGTCAGTGGGGCAGTGGAATCTGCTCCGGGTTTTAGTCTGACCTTTTGAGGAGCTGTCCAGTTCCACTGCCACACTGACATGGAGCCAAGAGCTGCCATTGGATGCAGGCTCCCCTTCCCTGCATTGCAATCTGCTGCTATAAATCATTCAGGCTGCTAACGTCAATTCAGCTGGGGTGGAGTGTGGGGGAAGGAGCACATTGAAGCATCCCTCCTTGATCACTCCTTCCCCTGTGCCCACCTTCATGTTGTTGATCTAAGCAAACTGGGGGTTGTTACGGAATTATGCAGAGATACTCAGCGTCTGAGCTGCGTATGTGCCAGTGTGTGTATCTTAGTAGCAGGCTTTTACCCTGCGTTTAGATCACCGAGACTTAAGACTTGGTAAAATAAGGAAAGCTATTTTATTTATAGAAATACAGAGTAGATAGGAAAGGCATACCTTGTTCTAACTAAGTTGGAGGTTCAATGCTCAGACTTGGGTATTTCCCTCATGGCTCAGGAGAGAGTGCAAAGACAGAGATGTCTCCTCTCCCCTCTGACAGTCGAAGAAGACAACAATGGAAGGAGGGGCAGGTCAGCTTCCCTGAGCATACAGTGTATAACGGAAGAAAGTTAGGTAGAGAACAGCACAGGTAAAGGTAGGCAAGCCTAGCCAACTGGAGGACCCTCACTCTGTCTTCCTTCTGGGATACAAAAAAAAAGAACACAAACAGGAGTTGCTCTTCCCCCGCGTCCAACAGGGTTGCAGGACATTTTTCACCCCAAGGGCCACATTCCCGTTTAGGTAACCTTGTGAGGGCCATGTGCCAGTGGTGGGTGGAGCCAGATGCAAATGTGGGTGGAGCAACAAATCTAAATGTAAACCGCCTTACAGGAGGCTGGTTTCCACACACAGCACTCGCATGCCCCTCTCCACCTCCCCCCCCATCCAGGCATGCAAGAGTAGGAGTTCAAGGACATATTCGAGGCAGGGATAATTACTCGAGGAGTTTGCAAAGGAGGGCCACTGAGGGGGGTGTCCTGGGGGGAGTCCCAAAGGTCAGATAAAGAGTCCTGGAGGTCTCTCTTTGGCCCATGGGCTAGAGGTTCCCAGCTGCAACAAGAGAGGCGGAAACTTGGGATAAACCACAGGGCAATGCAAGGCACCCCCCGATTTGGCAATCCTGATCGGGCCCCGATCCAACCCAGGCCTTGAACCCAACTGGGGGCCTTGTATAGTCCTAAAGTTTGTTTAGGGTTTTAATTAAACATTGGCATTTTTTAAAAGTAAGCCATAAAAGTAAGCATCTAATTAGATGTGAAACCGTACGTGAAAACAGAGTGTATATTGTACGTGCAAAAGAGTTGAGCCCCATGCCGTGCTATATTTCTGCAGCATAACTTTTAGAAGTCTGTTAAGACATATTTTTTATACAGTGATATGCATTGTTTTATGTATCTGTTTATGCCTGGTTACTTTAGGAAACCTGGGGTGTGTATATGCATTTATGTACAGCAATGCATATAATTATGTGAGAAGTTACCGATGACCTAGAGAGGTAGTGGGCTCTCCGACACTGGAGGCATTCAAGAGGCATCTGGACAGCCATCTGTCGGGAATGCTTTGATTTGGATTCCTGCATTGAGCAGAGGATTGGACTGGGTGGCCTTGTAGGCCCCTTCCAATTCTACGATTCTATGATTCTATAAGCATTCATATTTTTAACAGAATTTGGCTGGAAAACCTCAAGTTGTCATTGAGATTTATGGAGCGAGGTATAATGTCAGCGGGAGAGCATCCACTTTGCATGCAGAAGGTCCCAGGTTGCAAACCCCGGCATCTCCAGGTAGGGTGCGGGGGGGGGACTCTGAATGAAAGCCTGGACAGCTGCTGCCTGTTAGCTTAGACAGTACTGAGCTGGATGGACCACTGCTCCGAATTGGTATAAGACAGCTTCGTGTTGGGAATTGGGAGGGTGTGTGTGAATTGGTGTGGATAAGATCAGCATTGAGGTTTTCAGCTACTTCGTCATCGCTGCTAACCGTTGTGCTGCTATCTGGTCCCTGCAGCCTCTGTGGTCGCTGCCATTGATGCTGCTGTCTGGTTGGGGAGCATCGTCGCTCCATCGTTCCTGAGCCCCTGCCGTTGCAGCTGCCACTGTTGCGACCCGCTGGTGGCTGGGTCATTGCTGTTGCTGCTGTGCTATTTGGATGTATGAGTGGTCGTATGAGTGAGTGTGTGATTGTGTATTAAGTATGAGTTTTGTTATTTATTTTATTTTTATTATGTGCCTGGGGGAGAGGATAGGGTGTTGGGAGGGAGGACCAGAGGGGGCCCCAATCAGTGCAGTGACGGGTAATGGGAGGTATGGTGCTGTGAGGAAGACATGACAGTTAAGGGGAACTCGGCCCAGACAATTGGTGGCTGTGCCGTGTTCCGGTCCACCTCACACCCACAGGATTGCTGGTAGTCTTATCAGCCAACCCTCGGATCTCCAGTTGCTGCTCTTTAATGCCAGATCGGTAAATAATAAAACCTCCCTCATCCATGATTTAATTGTGCATGAGGCGGCCGATCTGGCATGTATTACCGAAACCTGGGTGAGCGATCTGGGAGGTATTAATCTCTCCCAGTTGTGCCCACCTGGATATTCAGTCCAGCATCTGGGTAGATCCGAGGGTCGGGGAGGGGGAATCGCTGTGGTCTATAAAAGTTCCATTCCTCTCGTTAGGCACCCTATCCAGGTGGCTAATGGCCTGGAGTGTCTGCACATTGCGTTGGGTCAGCGAGACAGACTGGGAATACTGCTGGTGTACCGTCCACCCTGTTGCCCAGCAGCTTCCCTAACTGAGCTGGCGGAGGTGGTCTCGGATTTGGTGTTGCGATCCCCCAAACTTCTGGTATTGGGGGATCTCAACATTCATGCCGAGGCCGCTTTGTCTGGAGCGGCTCAGGACTTCATGACCTCCATGACAGCCATGGGGCTGTCTCAATTTGTTACTGGCCCTACGCATGTGTCGGGACATACTCTAGACTTGATTTTTGCCACTGGGCTAGGGGATGGTGATCTGGGAGTGAGGAATTTTACATCTATTCCTTTGTCATGGACAGATCACCGCCTATTGAGATTTAGACTCACATTGTCTTCTCCCCTCTGCAAGGGTGGAGGACCAATTAAGATGGTCCGTCCCCGGAGACTAATGAATCCTGAGGGATTTCAAAGGGCTCTAGGGAATTTTCCGGCTGATAAAACTGACGATTCTGTCGAAACCCTGGTCACTCTGTGGAATATGGAAATGACCCGGGTAGTTGACACAATCGCCCCGGTGCGCCCTCTCCGCTGCAGAGCTCAATTGGCTCCTTGGTTTACCTCGGAGCTAAGAGTGATGAAGCAAGAAAGGAGACGGCTTGAGTGCAAATGGAGGCGAACTCCCGACGGCTGTAATTATGCACTTGTGAAGGCCTCTTCCAAACGTTATGTGAAGGTGGTGAGGGCAGCAAAGAAGCAGTACTTTGCTGCCTCCATTCAGTCATCTTGTAACTGCCCAGCGGAACTTTATAAAGTTGTCCGGGGACTTCTACACTCTGGTCCTCCGGATGCAATACAACCATCAATAGCCCGCTGTAATGAGTTCGCGAGGCACTTCCAAGATAAGATCACGAACATCCGCCGGGACCTTGACTCCAATATTGTAGAAGTCGAACCTAATGAGGTGTCCAGAACACAGTCCTGTTTTATTGGATGAGTTTCAGTTGGTACAGCTCGAGGATGTGGACAAGGTGCTTGGACAGGTGCGGGCGACCACTTCTGCTCTGGATCCTTGCCCCTCATGGCTAATAAAAGCTAGCAGGAATGGAACAGCGGTTGGGCCAAGGAGGTGATTAATGCCTCTTTACGAGAGGGAGTGGTACCACCCTGCCTGAAACAGGCGGTGGTGAGACCGCTTCTAAAAAAGCCCTCCTTGGACCCCGATAATTTCAACAACTATAGACCGGTAGCAAATGTTCCATTTCTGGGCAAGGTTCTAGAGCGCGTGGTTGCTCACCAACTCCAGGCTCTCTTGGATGAAACTGATTATCTGGATCCATTTCAATTGGGCTTTCGGCCGGGGTTTGGTACAGAAACGGCCTTGGTCGCCCTGTATGATGACCTCTGTCGGGAGAAGGACAGAGGGAGTGTAACTCTGTTGGTTCTCCTTGATCTCTCGGCGGCTTTTGATACCATCGACCATGGTATCCTTCTGGAGCGACTCACGGATATAGGAATTGGAGGCACTGCTTGGCAGTGGCTGCGTTCCTATCTTGGGAGTCGTCTCCAGAAGGTGATGCTTGGGGAGCGCTACTCAAGTCCCTGGGTACTCCAATATGGGGTCCCACAGGGTTCAGTTCTGTCCCCCATGCTCTTTAATATCTATATGAAGCCGCTGGGTGAGGTCATCAGGAGTTTTGGAGTGCGTTTTCAGCAATATGCTGATGATACGCAACTCTACTTCTCCTTTTCATCTTCCTCAGGTGAGGCTGTCAATGTACTGAACCGCTGCCTGGCCGCGATAATGGACTGGATGAGAGCTAATAAACTGAAACTCAATCCTGACAAGACTGAGATGCTGTTGGTGGGGGGGCTCTCTGCCCAGATGGTTGATGTCCGACCTGCCCTAGATGGGGTTACACTCCCCCTAAAGGAGCAGGTCCGTAGTTTGGGGGTCTTATTAGATCCGCTCCTGTCACTGGAGGCTCAAGTAGCCTCGGTGGCACGGAATGCGTTCTACCAGCTTCGGCTGGTAGCCCAACTACGACCCTATCTGGACAGGGAAAACCTCGCCTCAGTTATTCACGCTCTGGTAACCTCTAGATTGGATTACTGTAATGCACTCTACGTAGGGTTACCTTTGAAGACGATTCGGAAACTTCAGCTAGTGCAGAATGCTGCGGCCAGAGTTCTTACTGGGATGAAGAAATTCGACCATATAACACCTATTCTGGCCCAACTGCACTGGCTACCAA
The DNA here is from genome assembly GCF_030035675.1 of Rhineura floridana. Taxonomy (NCBI): domain Eukaryota; kingdom Metazoa; phylum Chordata; class Lepidosauria; order Squamata; family Rhineuridae; genus Rhineura; species Rhineura floridana. The sequence goes on along the minus strand of NC_084489.1, from coordinate 86,488,114 downwards.
AATGTTTCCGGGCCAGATTCAAAGTGTTGGTTCTTACCTATAAAGCCCTTAACGGCATCGGACCGCAATATCTGATGGAACGCCTCTCTCGCTATGTACCTACCCGTTCACTGCACTCGACGTCTAAGGCCCTTCTCCGGGTCCCAACTCATAGGGAGGCCCGGAGAACAGCAACTAGATCTAGGGCCTTTTCGGTGGTGGCCCCTGAATTATGGAATGCCCTCCTTGATGAGATACGCCTGGTGCCTTCTTTGTTATCTTTTTGGCGCCAGTAAAAACCTACTTCTTTGCCCAGGCATTTTAAGCTTAAACTTAATTTTAATTTTAAACTTAATTGTAATTGTAATTTTTATTTTAATTTTGTATTCTAATTCTGTTCTTAAATATGTTTTATAATCCACACTTGTTCGTATTTTAATTGTGGTTTTATCTTGTGTACACCGCCCTGAGAGCTTGTTGCTATAGGGCGGTTTAGAAATGCAATTAATAAAATAAAATAAAATAAATTCCATCCTTAAGCCATTAGGTCCAGCACCTCTAGGCCCATGCTGAGATGGATTGGCATATGCCACATGTGGGGGACCTTTGGCGCTCCAGATGTTGCTGAACATCAACTCCCATCATCCCCAGCCAGCATGGCCAATGACCAGGGATGATGGAAATTGTAGTTCTGCAACATCTGGAGGGCCACAGGTTTATCACTCCTGATATATACCAACTGGCAATGTTGCTGTTAAGTGCCTTCAAGTTGATTATGACTTATGGCGACACTATGAATCAGCGACCTCCAATAGCATCTGTCATGAACCACCTCAGATTTTGTAAGTTCAGTTCTGTGGCTTCCTTTATGGAATCAATCTGTCTCTTGTTTGGCCTTCCTCTTTTTCTACTTCCTGCTGTTTTTCCTAGCATTATTGTCTTTTCTAGTGAATCATGACATCTCATGATGTGTCCAAAGTATGATAACCTCAGTTTCATCATTTTAGCTTCTTGTGACAGTTCTGATTTAATTTGTTCTAACACCCAATTATTTGTCTTTTTCACGGTCCATTGTATCTGCAAAGCTCTCCTCCAACACCACATTTCAAATGAGTTGATTTTTCATTCGCTCTTTTCACTGTCCAACCTTCACATCCATACGTAGAGATCGGGAATACCATAGTCTGAATGATCCTGACTTTATTGTTCAGTGATACATTTTTGCATTTGAGGACCTTTTCTAGTTCTCTCATAGCTGCCCTCCCCAGTCCTAGCCTTCTTCTGATTTCTTGACTATTATCTCCACTTTGGTTAATGACTGTGCCAAGGTATTGATAATCTTTGACAAGGTTAATGTTCAACAAGTTCAACTGGTAATAGGTAGTTCTATTTTCTGGGGTAGTGCCCTAATATTTTGCGTACCCATCCTAGAGCTGTGTTTTGGAAGAGGTACTTCTAATTTTGTGCATCATCTGTTGACTTTTCCTCTCCAATCCACATCCCACCTAAGTTGAGTTTTGGCTCTGTGTGTCCAGGAATGTTCTGTTCCTGCCAAGCCAAGGAGGACCAGCTTGGCATTGTGTAACCTGCTAAGAGTGTCCGAGATAATACAAAGAGGCTTTTGTTATGGCTCTCTTGCACTTCTCTGAAGCAGAGGGAGGGGGAATGGGATGCTCTGGCTGAGCCACATTCTTAACAGAGAGTGAATGCCCAATGGGTGCAGCACAGGCGAAGAGGGTTTACATTCTTTGGCTAACTGGTTTGACCTACAGCTCCCCGCAGTACAGGTTTTATCGTGAGGCTGCTCTGGCGTGGTGGGCGTGTAGAGTTCAAATGAATTTGTGTGGGACAATAATTTGCTTGCAAAAATAAATTAGACATACATTTGATTTTTTTAACTGTGCTGCTGCTGCTGTTTGTTTCTATATTTAAATATTTATAAACCGCATTTTTATAAATACAACAAGGCAGCATACAAAATTACAATAATAGAACTAAAAGTATCAGTAAAAACATCAACAAATACTGGTTGGTCAAAAGAAATTCATGTTGCAACACTGTTTTTAGGAGATGTCTAAAAGAAGGCAGGAATGATTCCTGCCGAACTTCTACTGGCAAGGAGTTCCATAGGACAGGGCCTGCCCCGCTGAAGTGTTGTTCCCTGGAAAAGCCAAACACAAGAATCTTTGTCACTTGAGGTACAGTTGGCCTCGGGGGCTTTTATGAGCTTCAGCTGGTACACCAGCTATGGCCGTTCCTGGATAGGGCAACCCGACCACTGTAGCCCATGTACTAGTAACCTCAAGACTTGACTACTGCAATGCACTTTGTGTGGGGCTGCCCTTGGGCCTGGTCCAGAACCTTCAGCTAGTGCAGAATGCTGTGGCTAGATGGGGGATGGGGATGGACTACCACCAACACATGACGCTGTTTAAGACTACTTTGTTCCTGCACCATGGAACAGTAACATAACAGGGAAAATCTGTTCATCCCTTTAAAAAAAGCATTGGAATTGAGGATGACATTGGAAAATGTGCAAGTTCTGTCTGTGTAAACAGATCTGCATTGAGGATGGGCAAATCTGTCGATTTTGGTTTCTCATTTTTCCAGTCTTAAGTTCAGTTTCTCCATATTTCCACAGTTTCTTTTTTTTTAAAAAAGGCCTCATGAAAATTGATCTGCAAATATATTTTTGCTTGCAATTTTGCCTAATATACACATTATTAGCAAAGCAATTTCCCCCTAACATAATGTACCTTTCTATGCTATGTTCACTAATACGTGCATTTTCTATGCACCTGTCACCCTAGGAGCTACATGGTTGTGCTCGTTACTTGGCTGGACAACTGCACCGCAAAGTCCGAAGAAGTGCACATTTTGAACTATGACTGTACTTCGATCCATGTATTCTTTTGGAAATTAGGTTAGTCCACATTTAAAGATGAACTGAATCAAATTTCTCCACCATACTTTGTCTGTCTTCATAATGACTGAAGGACAACCCTGCACATGCCAATCAGCCTCCCCTCTGTTGTACCCTTACGCAGAGTCTTGTGGTACCTTAAAGACGGATGCATTTCTTCACAGTTGGAAGCAGTATGCCTCTGAATGCCGGTTGCTGGGAATCGCACAAGTGGAGAGTCTGTTTTTTCACTCAGGTCCTGCTTGGGGGCTTCCCATGTTGGGCTGGTGACCAGTTGGCATTACTGTCTCTAGTAGTTTTCCATGAAGCCTGCAAGTGTGAAGACGTAACTGTGGTTAAGGGGGAGTTATGTCTATGATCTGTCTGGGAACGGACTGCCAGGGTCGTTGCTATGGTAGCCATCTGATAACGACTGGGAAAGTTCTAACAGAGACTATGTGTTGTGCTCTTCTGAATTATGCCTCTGAGCTGAGAGGCTGTGTTTTTGTGTTTATCTATGGAGAGAGATGTACCTAGAAGGGGGGTGACTGAAGAATTAAGCCTCTGGCCTTAATGTCTGAATAAAGACTCTTACATGATTTAAATGCTCTGAAGAAGTCTTCTTGCTCAACTTAACTCCAACATAATGTATGCTGTTTCACACAACAATGCACACAAGCCAACATCCCATTGGGACATCTGGTTGGCCCTTGTAGGAACAGGATGCTAGACTAGATGGGTCATTGCCCTGATCCAGCTGTAGGCCTCTTCTTATTTTGGCATAAGCTTTTGGGGGCTGGCTTCCTCAGATGCTTGAAGCGTTATCCTCAGTTGGCATAGGTGTGTGTGTGTGTAGAGAGAGAGGAAGAAACCTGAGCAGTGAGGTCAGAGGCAAATGAAATGCAAAAATAAATGCAAGCCCCATTAAGGCAAGTTAGCGCCTGTGCAGGGCAGCCTGGGTGTGTGGAGCGGGGCCTGAAGGGCTAACAACATTCCTGCACCGACATTCCTGCTGTACATGCAGGCAACAGGGGGCGGGGCTAGTCAGCACATGTCGCGTCAAAGGTGTGGCAGCTCAGGATGGCTCTGCTGCTGTCTTCGTCTGGACGGGAACTGTAATGCCTGAATTGGGCTACAGACTGTGGCCATGCAATTAAAGCTTGCAGGTTTGTTGTTATGTGCCTTCAAGTCGATTACGACTTATGGCAACCCTATGAATCAGGGACGTTCCAACAGCATCTGTCATGAACCGCCCTGTTCAGATCCTGTAAGTTCAGGCCTGTGGCTTCCTTTATGGAATCAATCCATCTCTTGTTTGGCCTTCCTCTTTTTCTACTCCCTACTGTTTTCCCCAGCATTATTGTCTTTTCTAGTGAATCAGGTCTTCTGATTGCAGGTATGTAGAGTCAATCCAGCAACCGTTCATAAAACAACATCCTGCTTTTGACTAATACCTGCTGCATTGCTGTTTGTTCTTCTTTCTTTAAAAACCACCATTGTCTTGATTCAGGCCAGAGTTGATAGAACCAAACTTCTTGATATGTTTCAATTTGGTATTTTTCACACTGGAGTCTCTTCTTTTAAAGCTCCTTTGTTTGAGATGTAACCCTCGGTAAATTTCCCAGCAACTTTTATTTGGCTGCATTTGACGCGGCTTCCCCCAAAGAATCCTGGGAACTGCAGTTTGTCTCTCACAGAGCTACAATTCCCAGCAACCTTAAGCTACAGTGCCCAAGATTCTTTGGGGGAAGCAATGTGCGTGTTGGATGTTGCAAACCTGGCCTATATGTTTCCCCTGCCTTCCTCTCTAAATCTTTGGCATCCGCTTTGCATCCATGGGGCCTGGGGCCTGGTGCATGCCATGGGGCAGGACTGCTTGTTTGTAAACAGCAGGAAAAAAAGTGGGAAATGAATTGGGTGGCTGGCTTAAAGCCTTATGTGCAGGAAGGTTCGTAATAGTACCTCTGGGCTGTGTGTGTGTGTGTTGTATGTCATCCAGGAAGTAGGCTGGGATGGGATCAGTACTTGAACAGCGAAGGAAATTTGGCAATGGGCGGTACTGGGGAATGGCGTCAGCAGCCCTTAAAACATTAGTTCATGAAAAGCTGCCCAGAACTGCACAGAGACACTGGCGACAGCAACCGCATAAATTATGTTGGCTTTAATATAAGGTAAGCTTTCTAGCGTCTTCCTTTTTTTCTTTGACCAGCCAGGATTTTTAAGGTACTGTATTGTGGCTGGGGCGAAATGGGACTACTTGGCACATTAGACTGTTCTCTCCAAGGTGTGGGGGGGAACTGGATTGGAGCCTTGCTTCTTATGAAGTAACAGTGGTGTCGTGCATGCGCAGGGTGCTTTTTGTTTATCATTGAGCAGACAGCCACAGAGAGCCTCCAGGCGGCTGGAAATAGGGTCCATGTAGAATGTGGACTGAAAGCAAAGGAGGTGGGTTTTAAAAAGACATTATTTCAAGTTAGTTTTCCCTTTGTTTGTTTGCCTGCTTACCCTCCATACATTTAAAGCATCCCCCCCCCAAAGAATCCTGGGAACTGTAATTTGTTAATGGTGCTTGGAATTGTAGATCTGTGAAGGGTAAACTACACGTTCCAGCATTCTTGGTAGGGGTATGCACTTTTAAACAGAGCTTGGAAAAGTTACTTTTTTGAACTACAACTCCCATCAGCCCCAGCCAGCTTGGCCACTGGATTGGGCTGATGGGAGTTGTAGTTCAAAAAAGTAACTTTTCCAAGCTCTGCTTCTAAATGTATGGTGTACACAGCCTTAGTTGGGCTGGTGCATTCTCCCTGTTAGGCTGGCAGAGTTGGCTTAAAATTGTCACCTGATTTCCCCCCACAGAGGTACAGTTCCCAGAGTTCCCTGACTATATAAACCACTCTGGGAATTGCAGCTCTCTATCAGGGGAATTGTAGCTCTGTGAGAGGAACAGGGGTCTTCCAGCACCCTTAACAAATTACTGTTTTCAAGATTCTTTGGGGACAGCTATGACTGTTTAAAGTGGTATAATGGTTTAAAGTGGGTTCCTACTGGACGAAAGGGTGGAATATAAATCAAATAAATAAATATAATAGTGCTTTAAATGTATTGTGCAAATGGGGCCTCTCTTTCTGAGACATGCATGTTCCAAAACAAGCTTATGGAAAAAAATCTTCAAGGTAGCATCGGGAACCCTTTGCAAGGATCACTTTGGCACATTCCGCACATCTGCTCTCCCCCTTGTGACGCATCATTTCTGGCCGGCTCCCTGGGGCGCCGAATGGACTTCTTCCACTTCCTCTGGAGCATCAGGGATTGTGGAGTCCGAGAAACTGGGTAGCAACATGGCATTGCGCCAGAAAGGTTTTCTTTGAGATGATTTAGTGGATGTATTTTGCTTTGATATTTGCACCATATTTGGAGTGGGAAAGGAATTCCTGACAGGTCAGACTGAACAGTAGTGTGTGTGATTTTTTTCCACCCCCGTAACTCTTACTCACCAAATGTCTCCAACTGTGAATGAAGTATCTAGAGTGGCTGCTTGTGGGCTTCCCATAAACATCTGGTCAGTCACTGTAAGAACAGGATCCTGGACTAGATAGGCCACTCACCTGATCCTGCACAGTTCCTCTTGCGTTCTTACCTATCTCCTGTACTGCAGGAGTAGCCAACCTGGTGCCCTCCAGATGCTGGCTACAACAACTATACCCGTGTGGTGTAGTGGCTAGAGAGTTGGACCAGGACCTGGGAGACCAGGGCTCAAATTCCCACTAAGCCATGAAGCTCGCTGAGTGTGACCTTGGGCCAATCATGGTCTCTCAGCCTAACCTACCTCACAGGGTTGTTGTGAGGGGAAAATGAGGGGAAAATGAGGACCATGCATGCCAATTTGAGTGCCTTGGAGGAAAGGTGGGCTATGAATGGAATAATAAATTCTCATTAGCCCCAGCTGGCATATGCAGTGTTTGGGGATGATTGGAGTTGTAGTCCAAAATATCTGGAGCACACCACCTTAGCTACCCCTGACATTTTTCTGCAGTACCCTTGCTGTAGAATTGTATCTTGTCAGCTGCAAGTATGCAGCTCTCTGGGCTTTGCCTTCAGTTCTCCAAGATATGAATTGTTCCAGAGCAGTGAAACTCCATTCCGAATTTGAGACTGCTGGGCCCCTGCCTTTAGCTTGAACTAGGAGGTTTTCCTAGTAAGAGAGTGGCATAACTTTCTGTGGGTTGAAACTTCCTTTGGGTCCCTTTTTTAGTTTTATTTTCTTGAACTGCAATGAAACTGTCCACTGAATAGGGAACTTGCTTTCTCCTAGGATCTGTTAAGCCAAAGAACCCAGTCTTAAGTCCTCTTGCAGCATAAACAGATGCCAAGGGAGTTAGTCATTGGGAAAGGAGTGGCGTTCATTGAATGTGGGACCTATGCAGGTAGGCGGTTGAAGCTGGGAAGCTGAAAGAGAGCTTGCTTAACCAACAGAGGCACAAGGATCGTTTTGGGGTAATAACTGGGGCCTGATCTATATCTGCAGTGGAATATGCCAAGTCAGGCTACATTCATTCATTTATTAGATTTATATCCCGCCCTTCCTCCCAGTAGGAGCCCAGGGTGGCACATGCGGGGAAGGTGAGTGACTTTTAGATATTAACCTTACAGCTTTTGATTCTTGCAAGAAAAAACAAGCCATAGTATTTTTAAGGACTGGAGTGGACTAGCTGACTAGCTGAAGATTACTCTTTGCAGGTGTGGTTTTCATCCTAAGAAAAGACATGGGGGGGGAGGGAAGTTATGGACACTCCTATATCTGCGGGGGGGGGGGATGAGGAAGAGAAAGAGATTATTGTTGGAGAGATACGTTTACAACAACAGGAGAAAAGGATATGGGGGTTACTGCAGGCTTTTGCATGTGTGTGTGGAGAGCACTAAAAAGGTGATCTTTTACCCCCTTCCACAAACATGCCCCCTGAAATAGAACTGTCCAATAACTTCCCATCTTACTCTGCTGCATGCACTGACTAGGTTTAAGACTTTAAAAAAATTGTTTCCACAGTTAAGAAATTCCAGGTTGTTTCAAAAATTCGACAGTGAGTCCCTGTCCTTTCATGTAGACAACTAGCATGGCAGGCACATGGCTGAGTTAGTTGTTTTCCATGACAACTAGCTTCCTATGGGCCCCTCCAGGCATCTTTTTACTGTGCATTCATGTTGATTTTGCCCCCATGATGATGATGATGATGATGATGATGATGATGACGATGATGACAGTTATAAGCAATCCCCATTTTCAATCCTGTCTGAGCCTGTAACAATTAAAGTGGTAACATTGGTGGGGGGGGAGACATCACAAAACTACTAATAAAGCGGAATAATGTGAGGACAGTCCAGTAAAAATCCAACACCAAAGCAATATTATTGTGGCAATGACACATCACCACAATAATAGGGACCCTCACATGGAGTGATTTACTTATTTTTCATGGAGGAACACGGTCATGTGAGTCTGCCTGCAGTCTGAAATGGAACAGCTCAAGGATACCACCTTGCAGCCAGGGCCCTATGTTGGTGGTGTAGAGCTGCTTTCAGAGGATGCATAGTGGGGAACTCCGCAGTCTCCCACACAGCAGTGGTCTGGAAGGGTGCATTAGGATTAACTTAAAATACCTTGATTGCTACTAGTGCTGATGTGTTGGTGCTAGGGATGGGCAAGAACTTTGATTCAGTTTGCATTTCAAGCCGAATCTTATCAAATTTGCACTTCCCCCAAAATAATGAAAACCGAAACAGCCATCCCTTGAAATTTGCACTTATTTGAATTTTTTGCAATGCAGTTTACCAAAGTGCATATATTAGGGGAAAGTGTGCATTTAAAAGGAATGTGTGAATGAAAATAACATACAAAAATGCATTATAGTCAGAGAAACTGCTTGCAAAAATGTCAACGGTAGACAAAACTGCATACAAAAATGTGTTTATTAAGAGAAATTTGCACTGAAATGCCGGAGAATTTTCATGAGGATTGTTTTTTTAAAAAAATCGCAAATTGCTGAACGAATGTGGAGAACTGAATTTAAGATTTGAAAAATGAGAAACTTGGAGAACTGAAAATTATAGATCTTTCCATCCCTAATTGGTGTTAGTTTGTTTATGACATTTATTTATTGCATTTCTCTAATGAGCTCAAGGTGGCTTACATGATTCTCCTTCCTTTCCATTTTATCCTCGCCACAACCCTGTGAGGTAGGTTAGGCTATGAGGCAGTGACTGGCCCAAGGTGAGCTTCATGGCTGAGCAGGGATTTGAACCCTGGTCTCCCCAGTCCTAGTCCAACACTCCAGCCACAACACCGCACTGGCTGTCTTGCACATGCATGCAAAGTACCAGTAATGCTTTGGATTCCTTTATTGTATTGTATTTTAAAAAAATCTTCCTCTAGATTTATGGCCCCATTTCTGGCTTGCACATACATAAACTGGCAGCTAGCCCAGAACTGAGACCCGCTGGGGTTGCTTATTCTCTGCCCCTCCCATCCCACAATTGACAACTCAAATTTTTCCATTCCCTGGAGATCACAGCCTTTGCTATTTGCAGGTTTGCTTAACCCAGGATCAAAGTGGTTAATAACTGGCTCTTGGCTTTTCAACCAGCCTCATCTTAAAAGCACAAACCTTTCCACATGTGTACATTTCTGGGGTCCATGTGCCTTTAGCAACTTTTTGCTGGCACTCATGCCTGCATTTTCAGTCATGCACACCAGTGGTTAAAGGGTGGGTTAACAGCAGCCGTGTGAAATTGCTCTAAAACGAGGTAGTGGGTTATAACCTTTGTCCCATTGCAGGGGAAAATCAGCTGATGGCCCCCACACAAAGAGATTCCTGTCTGTGTTGGGGGATGCAGATGGCCGTAGATAACTTAGGGAAGGAAGCTGGAGGCAATGGTCATAAGACTTGCCATCTGATCATTCAGGAAAGGGCTGTAGCTCAGTTGCAGAGCATCTGGTTTGCATGAAGAAGGTCCCAGGTCCATTCCCTGGCATCTCCAGGTACGGCAGCAAAAGACTCCAGAACTGGTTAGTTTAGCGGTCAAGGTTGGCTCTGAATCAAGAGGTCCTCAGTTCAAAGCTATCTTCTTGCAAGCAGGACTTACGCTGCAAGGTTGTACCTCGGCTTCAGTCTTGCATGTGCAGTTGTGGAATAAATAACAGAAACCTATCTTGCTGGGCTGTTGTAAGGTTTGCATGAAGGCCATTGGTGTTGCCTCCAGATGTTGGTAGGTCCTCCCAAGAGAGATCTGTTGTGTTCCATCAGTCCTAGCTTTTTAAACAGGCCTTGAAAACTCATTTTTTCCAGTTGCTTTTAACTGAGATGCTGAGCTGAATTTCCTAAAAACAAACAGCAACCCCATTAAAGATTTTGACCACAGCTGTGGGGCCTGCCAGCTTCAGTGGCTTGATTGTAGTCAATAACCATTACAAAAGCTGAACTTAATGTTTTTCTCATGAGTCTAATGTAGAAGACATTCACCATTATCGTTTTCATCAAGCAGGGATGACTTGAGGCATCCTCAACTGAGCTTGTCTCCTTTAAGAACATAAGAACATAAGAAGAGGCTGCTGGATCAGGCCAGTGGCCCATCCAGTCCAGCATCCTGTTCTCACAGTGGCCAACCAGGTGCCCGGGGGAAGCCCGCAAGCAGGACCCGAGCGCAAGAACACTCTCCCCTCCTGAGGCTTCCGGCAACTGGTTTTCAGAAGCATGCTGCCTCTGACTAGGGTGGCACAGCACAGCCATCACGGCTAGTAGCCATTGATAGCCCCGTCCTCCATGAATTTGTCCAATCCTCCCTTAAAGCCGTCCAAGCTGGTGGCCATTACTGCATCTTGTGGGAGCAAATTCCATAGTTTAACTATGCGCTGAGTAAAGAAGTACTTCCTTTTGTCTGTCCTGAATCTTCCAACATTCAGCTTCTTTGAATGTCCACGAGTTCTAGTATTATGAGAGAGGGAGAAGAACTTTTCTCTATCCACTTTCTCAATGCCATGCCTAATTTTATACACTTCTATCATGTCTCCTCTGACCCGCCTTTTCTCTAAACTAAAAAGCCCCAAATGCTGCAACCTTTCCTCGTAAGGGAGTCGCTCCATCCCCTTGATCATTCTGGTTGCCCTCTTCTGAACCTTTTCCAACTCTAGAATATCCTTTTTGAGATGAGGCGACCAGAACTGTACACAGTATTCCAAATGCGGCCGCACTATAGATTTATACAACGGCATGATGATATCGGCTGTTTTATTTTCAATACCTTTCCTAATTATTGCTAGCATGGAATTTGCCTTTTTCACAGCTGCCGCACACTGGGTCGACATTTTCATCGTGCTGTCCACCACAACCCCGAGGTCTCTCTCCTGGTCGGTCACCGCCAGTTCAGACCCCATGAGTGTATATGTGAAATTAAGATTTTTTGCTCCAATATGCATAATTTTACACTTGTTTATATTGAATTGCATTTGCCATTTTTCCACCCATTCACTCAGTTTGGAGAGATCTTTTTGGAGCTCTTCACAATCCCTTTTTGTTTTAACAACCCTGAACAATTTAGTGTTGTCAGCAAACTTGGCCACTTCACTGCTCACTCCTAATTCTAGGTCATTAATGAACAAGTTGAAAAGTACAGGTCCCAATACCGATCCTTGAGGGACTCCACTTTCTACAGCCCTCCATTGGGAGAACTGTCCATTTATTCCTACTCTCTGCTTTCTGCTTCTTAACCAATTCCTTATCCACAAGAGGACCTCTCCTCTTATTCCATGACTGCTAAGCTTCCTCAGAAGTCTTTGGTGAGGTACCTTGTCAAACGCTTTTTGAAAGTCTAAGTACACTATGTCCACTGGATCACCTCTATCTATATGCTTGTTGACACTCTCAAAGAATTCTAATAGGTTACTGAGACAGGACTTTCCCTTGCAGAAGCCATGCTGGCTCTGCTTCAGCAAGGCTTGTTCTTCTATGTGCTTAGTTAATCTAGCTTTAATTATACTTTCTACCAGTTTTCCAGGGACAGAAGTTAAGCTAACTGGCCTGTAATTTCCGGGATCCCCTCTGGATCCCTTTTTGAAGATTGGCGTTACATTTGCCACTTTCCAGTCCTCAGGCACGGAGGAGGACCCGAGGGACAAGTTACATATTTTAGTTAGCAGATCAGCAATTTCACCTTTGAGTTCTTTGAGAACTCTTGGGTGGATGCCATCCGGGCCCGGTGATTTGTCAGTTTTTATATTGTCCATTAAGCCTAGAACTTCCTCTCTCGTTACCACTATTTGTCTCAGTTCCACAGAATCCCTTCCTGCAAATGTTAGTTCAGGTTCAGGGATCTGCCCTATATCTTCCACTGTGAAGACAGATGCAAAGAATTCATTTAGCTTCTCTGCAATCTCCTTATCGTTCTTTAGTACACCTTTGACTCCCTTATCATCCAAGGGTCCAATCGCCTCCCTAGATGGTCTCCTGCTTTGAATGTATTTATAGAATTTTTTGTTGTTGGTTTTTATGTTCTTAGCAATGTGCTCCTCAAATTCTTTTTTAGCATCCCTTATTGTCTTCTTGCATTTCTTTTGCCAGAGTTTGTGTTCTTTTTTATTTTCTTCATTCGGACAAGACTTCCATTTTCTGAAGGAAGACTTTTTGCCTCTAAGAGCTTCCTTGACTTTGCTCGTTAACCATGCTGGCATCTTCTTGGCCCTGGCGGTACCTTTTCTGATCTGCGGTATGCACTCCAGTTGAGCTTCTAATATAGTGTTTTTAAACAACTTCCAAGCATTTTCAAGTGATGTGACCCTCTGGACTTTGTTTTTCAGCTTTCTTTTTACCAATCCCCTCATTTTTGTGAAGTTTCCTCTTTTGAAGTCAAATGTGACCGTGTTGGATTTTCTTGGCAATTGGCCAGTTACATGTATGTTTAATTTAATAGCACTGTGGTCACTGCTCCCAATTGGTTCAACAACACTTACATCTCGCACCAGGTCCCGGTCCCCACTGAGGATTAAGTCCAGGGTTGCCGTCCCTCTGGTCGGTTCCATGACCAACTGGTCTAGGGAATAGTCATTTAGAATATCTAGAAACTTTGCTTTTTTGTCATGACTGGAACACATATGCGGCCAGTCTATGTCCGGGTAGTTGAATTCACCCATTACTACCACATTTCCTAGTTTGGATGCTTCCTCAATTTCATATCTTTCATTTGCTGCTGCTGCTGCTTGGCCAACATCTCTGCTCTCTCCTTCTTGGGCTTCTGCTGTGCACGTGGGCACCTTGCAGGACCAGGCTCCAGGCGGCGCTTTTCCCAGGAAGAAGAACGGTTTGAGAGCTGCGTTGGTGCGCATGGAGCACGGGACTGTGGTTGTCGTGTAGACCTGAATGGAATGAGTGGATGTTTGTATGACTGTATGTTGTGAGTGTGTGTGTATTTTTATTTTTATTTTATTTTATTTTATTTTTATTTTATTATGTGCCTGGGCGGGAGGATAGGGTATTAGGAGGGGGGACCAGAGGGGCCCCCTGTTAGCGTAGTGATGGGTAATGGGAGGTGTGGCGTTGTGAGGAGGACATGCCGGTTGAGGGGAACTCGGCCCAGACAACTGGTGGCTGTGCCGTGTTCCGGTCTTCCCCACATCCACAGGATTGCTGGTAGTTCTATCAGCCAACTCTCGGATCTCCAGTTGCTGCTTCTTAATGCCAGATCGGTAAATAATAAAGCTTCCCTCATCCATGATTTAATTGTGGATGAGCCGGCCAATCTGGCATTTATTACTGAGACCTGGGTGAGCGATCTGGGAGGCATTAATCTCTCCCAGCTGTGCCCACCTGGGTACTCGGTTCAGCATCTGGGTAGATCCGAGGGTTGGGGAGGGGGAATCGCTGTGGTCTATAGAAGTTCCATCCCTCTCGTTAGGCACCCTATCCAGGTAGCTAATGGTCTGGAGTGTCTCCATATTATGTTGGGTCAGCGACACAGACTGGGAATACTGTTGGTGTACCATCCACCCTGCTGCCCAACAGCCTCCCTAACTGAGCTGACGGAGATGGTCTCGGGTTTGGTGTTGCGATCCCCCAAATTTTTGGTATTGGGGGATCTCAACATTCATGCCGAGACCGCTTTGTCTGGGGCGGCTCAGGACTTCATGGCCTCCATGACAGCCATGGGGCTGTCTCAATTTGTTACTGGCCCTACGCATATTTCGGGGCACACTCTAGACTTAATTTTTGCTACTGGAGCAGGGGATGGTGATCTGGGAGTGAGGGATTTTACATCTATTCCTCTGTCATGGACAGATCATCGCCTATTGAGGTGTAGGCTCACAATGTTTTCCCCCCTCTGCAAGGGTGGAGGACCAATTAAGATGGTCCGCCCCCGGAGACTAATGAATCCTGAAGGTTTTCAGAAGGCTCTGGGGAGTTTTCCAGCTGATAAAACTGACGCTCCTGTCGAAACCCTGGTCAATCTGTGGAATACGGAAATGACCCGGGCAGTTGACACGATCGCCCTGGTGCGCCCTCTCCTCTGCAGAGCTCAATTGGCTCCGTGGTTTACCCCGGAGCTAAGAGTGATGAAGCAAGAAAGGAGACGGCTTGAGTGCAAATGGAGACGAACTCCCGACGGCTGTGGTCTTGCACTTGTGAAGATCTCTACCAAGCTCTATGTGAAGGTGGTGAGGGCAGCGAAGAAGCAGTACTTTGCTGCCTCCATTCAGTCACCTTCTAACCGCCCAGCGGAACTTTATAAGGTTGTTCGGGGACTTTTACACTCTGGTCCTCAGAACGCAATAATACCATCAATAGCCCGCTGTAATGAGTTTGCGAGACACTTCCAAGATAAGATCACAAACATCCGCCGGGACCTTGACTCCAATATTGTAGCAGTTGAGCCTAATGAGGTGTCCGGAGCACAGTCCTGTCCTGTTTTATTGGATGAATTTCAGTTGGTTCAGCTCGAGGACGTGGACAAGGTGCTTGGACAGGTGCGGGCGACCACTTCTGCTCTGGATCCTTGCCCCTCATGGCTAATAAAAGCTAGCAGGAACGGAACAGCCGGATGGGCCAAGGAGGTGATCAATGCCTCTTTACGAGAGGGAGTGGTACCACCCTGCCTGAAACAGGCGGTGGTGAGACCGCTCCTAAAGAAACCCTCCTTGGACCCTGAAAATCTTGACAACTATAGACCGGTAGCAAATGTTCCGTTCCTGGGCAAGGTTTTAGAGCGTGTGGTCGCTCACCAACTCCAGGCTCTCTTGGATGAAACTGATTATCTGGATCCATGTCAATCGGGCTTTCGGCCGGGGTTTGGTACAGAAACAGCCTTGGTCGCCCTGTATGATGACCTCTGTCGGGAGAAAGACAGAGGGAGTGTAACTCTGTTGGTTCTCCTTGATCTCTCGGCGGCTTTTGATACCATCGACCATGGTATCCTTCTGGGACGTCTTGCGGACTTAGGAGTTGGAGGCACTGCTTGGCGGTGGCTGTGCTCCTACCTCGAGAATCGTCTCCAGAAGTTGGTGCTTGGGGAGCATTACTCGAGTCCCTGGATACTCCAATATGGGGTCCCACAGAGTTCAGTTCTGTCCCCCATGCTCTTTAATATCTACATGAAGCCGCTGGGCGAGGTCATTAGGAGATTTGGAGTGCGTTTCCAGCAATATGCTGATGATACGCAACTCTACTTCTCCTTTTCATCTTCTTCAGGTGTGGCTGTTAATGTACTAAACCTGACCGCGATAATGGACTGGATGAGAGCTAATAAACTGAGACTCAATCCTGACAAGACTGAGATGCTGTTGGTGGGGGGGCTCTCTGCCCAGATGGTTGATGTCCGACCTGCCCTAGATAGGGTTACACTCCCCCTAAAGGAGCAGGTCCGTAGTTTGGGGGTCTTATTAGATCCGCTCCTGTCACTGGAGGCTCAAGTAACCTCGGTGGCACGGAATGCGTTCTACCAGTTTCGGCTGGTAGCCCAACTACGACCCTATCTGGATAGGGAGAACCTTGCCACAGTTATCCATGCTCTGGTAACCTCTAGATTGGACTACTGTAATGCACTCTACGTAGGGTTACCTCTGAAGACGGTTCGGAAACTTCAGCTGGTGCAGAATGCTGCGGCCAGAGTTCTTACTGGGACAAAAAAAATTGATCATATAACACCTGTCCTGGCCCAGCTGCACTGGCTACCAATATGTTTCCGGGCCAGATTCAAAGTGTTGGTTCTTACCTATAAAGCCCTTAACGGCATCGGACCGCAATACCTGGCAGAACGCCTCTCCCGCTATGTACCTACCCGGTCGCTGCGCTCGATGTCGAAGGCGCTTCTCCGTGTCCCAACGCATAGGGAGGCACGGAGAACAATAACTAGAGCTAGGGCCTTCTCAGTGGTGGCCCCCGAACTATGGAATGCCCTCCTTGATGAGATGAGCCTGGTGCCTTCTTTGTTATCTTTTCGGCGCCAGGTAAAGACCTACCTCTTCGCCCAGGCATTTTAAAAATTTAAAAATTTGAATTTAAAATTGAAGATTTTTAATTATGTTTTATCGTGTATTGTATTTACATCCACTTGTATTTTAATCTGTTTTATTATGCTGTACACCGCCCTGGGAGCTTATTGCTATAGGGCGGTCTAAAAATGTAATAAAATAAATAAATAAATAATAAATATCTCATCTCAAGGTCTCCCTGAGCATTTTGATCAGGGGGACGATAGATCGTTCCCAGTATTAAGTCCCTCCTGGGGCATGGTATCACCACCCACAACGATTCTGTGGAGGAGTCTGCCTCTTTTGGGGTTTCGAACTTGCTGGATTCAATGCCTTCTTTCACGTATAGAGCGACTCCGCCACCAATACGTCCTTCCCTGTCCTTCCAATATAGTTTATATCCAGGGATAACCGTATCCCACTGGTTTTCTCCATTCCACCAGGTCTCCGTTATGCTCACTATATCAATGCTCTCCTCTAAGACCAAGCACTCCAGTTCTCCCATCTTGGTTTGGAGGCTCCTAGCATTAGCGTACAGGCACTTGTAAGCAGTGTCTCTCTTCAAGTGTCTTTGGCACTTGTGGTTTGGCCTGTGGTAATTTTGCTCTTCTGAATTTATATCCTGTGCCCCTGCTCTCGTAATGCCTACTTCTAGGCCTACCCCTTTTAAAATTTCATCATTTCTTTGGTTTTTATCCCAGGGGGGAGGTTTATTCCGAACCGGACGTTTCTCAGCTCCTGTCGGGTTTCCCCCCTCAGTCAGTTTAAAAGCTGCTCTGCTACCTTTTTAATTTTAAGTGCCAGCAGTCTGGTTCCATTCTGGTTCAAGTGGAGCCCGTCCCTTTTGTACAGGCCCGGCTTGTCCCAAAACGTTCCCCAGTGCCTAACAAATCCAAACCCTTCCACCCGACACCATCGTCTCATCCACGCATTGAGACTGCAAAGCTGGGCCTGTCTGGCTGGTCCTGCGCGTGGAACCGGTAGCATTTCAGAGAAAGCCACCTTGGAGGTCCTGGCTTTCAGCATCCTACCTAGCAACCTAAATTTTGCTTCCAGGACCTCACGGCTGCATTTCCCCATGTCGTTGGTGCCAATGTGCACCACGACCACTGACTCCTCCCCAGCACTGTCTACCAAACTATCTAAATGACTGTTCCACTGTGGCATCATCAACCCAACCCCAGACAATAGAATCATCATCCCCCCCCCCAATTGCCACGTATTGAGCTGGGAATGTCCTTATACTCTCAATCTCACTAGCATGAAAAATTAAGCTAAAATTAAAGGCATCCTGTTTTACTTCTCCCTTAATGAGATGACTTCGTTGTGTTGAGATTTAAATAGTGGTTTATACTGTACACTAATAACAGTGCGGCTATTACATTGTTTCTTCTTGAAAATGTTGTGTGAAATGATTTTATACACTGGTCCTGGTGGACTGTGAAATGTTTCTAAAGGATGGTGGTTTACTGGAATGAGATATTGCAATTCTGTCTTCTGTATGTAAATCACCGTGGTGGTGCTGTTGGGGACTTTTAGCCTGAATGGAAATATTTAGCAGCCTTCCCCAATCTGGTGCCCTCCAGATGTTGCTGGATTCCAACTCCCATAAATCCCAACCAGCATGTCCAGTGGTCAAGGGTGATGGGACTTTTAGTCCACCAATGTAGGGGGGGGACCACGTTGACAGAGGCTGAATGAATGGAGTGATGGCTGCTGTGAAAATTCCCCATTCTGTGGAAAGCCTGTGTACGTATTGGGCCGCTTCACATGAATTGACTTACTGCACACTATTCCTGTTGCATCACACCTGATTTGACATCCTGTGTTCAAAACTCAAAGCTGACTTCATTAGGGTTACTACTTATTTGGTTTTTCCTGGCCAGAAGGAGGGCTACTTGTGCCTTAACAAGTAACACCTTAAAAAGTGATGCTTTTTTGGGGGGGGGGGAATAAAAGACTCTTCTACCAGCTAGAATTTTGTTGTTCATGCAACTAGCGCAGCCTTTGCCAACTTGGCACCCTCCCCTGGGCTGCCCACGCCTACCCACTTAGGTGCAGGTGAGGTAAAACTGTGGCTGCCAAGGAACAATTGGTCGAGGCACAGCAGCCCTGCCAGGGGAAAGCAATCAACAATCACCGCATCATGGTGCATCTCTTGCAGAGATGGAAGGATCTGCAAACTTTGGTGTTCTCATTTTTCCAGTCTAAAATTATTCTCCATTTATCTGCAGCAACTTGCAATTTTGTAAAAAAAAAAAAAATCCTGATGAAAATTCTTCAGCATTGTAGTGTAGATTTCTCCTAATAAACATATTTTTGTATGCAGGTTTGACTAATGTACACATTTCTGCAAGCAATTTCTCCTCGTAGAATGCTTTTTGTGTATGTTATTTTCACAAATGCATTCATTTTTATGCCCACTTTCCCCTAACATGTGCATTTTTGTAAATGATTCTTAGCTGGAGAACTGCATTGGAAAATTTGGATAAGGGTGAATTTCGAAGGATGGCTGTGTTTCGGTCCTCATATGTTTTTGGAAAGAGTGGATTTGATAAATTTGGCTTTAAATGCAAACTGAATTGAATTTCTCCCTTGTGCCTACTCTCCTGTACAGCTGTTGTGAATTTACATAAAAGTAGGGATTTTTCCCCAATTAGACTTGGCTTAGCTTACCACAAAGGACTTCCTGATAGGCTGCTGGTGGCAGAACAAGGGAAAACAAAGGTTAGTTTATCAACTGACCATGACAGCCAGGGCTTCCTGTTTCCCACATTAATCAGACCTCGTCTGGAGAACATGTTTCTTAAAATCGGCCACTGAATCAGCCACATTTCTTCAGCTTGGATGGTTTTTGCAACAGCCTCTACTCACTTATGCAGCTCATTGGGTGACCTTGGGCCAGTCACAGGGTCCTCAGCCTAACCTATCTCACAGGGTTGTTGTGTGGATGAAATCGGGAGGGAGAGAACCATGCTTGTACGCCAGCTTGCTCTTCTTGGAGGAAAGGTGAGATGTAAATGCAGTAAATCATTGGGAGCCATCGCAGAAAAGCCCCTCTCCCTAGTAACTTTGTTGTTGTTATGTGCCTTCAAGTCGGTTACGACTTATGGTGACCCTATGAATCAGTGACCTCCAATAGCATCTGTCATGAACCACCCTGTTCAGATCTTGTAAGTTCAGGTCTGTGACTTCCTTTATGGAATCAATCCATCTCTTGTTTGGCCTTCCTCTTTTTTTACTCCCTTCTGTTTTTCCCAGCATTATTGTCTTTTCTAGTGAATCATGTCTTCTCATGATGTGTCCAAAGTATGAGAACCTCAGTTTCATCATTTTAGCTTCTAGTGACAGTTTTGGTTTAATTTGTTCTAACACCCAATTATTTGACTTTTTTGCAGTCCATGTTATGTGCAAAGCTCTCCTCCAACACCACATTTCAAATGAGTTGATTTTTCTCTTAACTGTCCAACTTTCACATCCATACATAGAGATTGGGAACTACGCACCTCAAATTGCTAGGTGGGGGAGAAGGGCCCCCGATGCAGATCTTATACCTTCATGTATGTATCTGGATGGTGGTGGTGCTGTTGTGACCCACCTTATCTCAGTCTGTCACCCAGTGGTTGGTCCTAGTGAGGACCAGTGTCAATACTTTGCATCCATGGGCAGCTGCTTGGCCCCAACGCCCTGGCAGGGCCAGTACCGATGCCTGATTCCCCCCCTTTTTTTTTTGCTGGCTCTAGCTGCCATTTTTAATATTGCACAATGCCCCAAGCTCTGAGGTATTGTCAGAAAGCAGAATGCTAGCTAGACACACTCAGGTGCTGTTAAGAACATCAGCCCGACTGCTGGATCCGGCCAGTGGCCCATCTAGTCCAGCATCCTGTTCTCACAGCAGCCAGCCAGATGCCTTAATGGGGTGCAAGAACCCTTTCCGCTCCTGTGATTTCTGGCACCTGGTATTCAGCAACATACTGCTTCCGACTGCAGAGGCAGAGCATAGCCGTCGTGGCTAGTAGCCATTGATAGCCTTACCCTCCATGAATTTGTCTAATCCTCTTTTGAAGCCGTCCAACTTGGTGGCCATCAGTGCCTTTTGTGGGAGCGATATCTAGGTGTTGCTGTGCCCAAAGGTCTACTTGGGTGGGTGGCTGCCAACATAGTGGTGTGCTCAAGCCTCCTCAAACGTGGGAGCCAACCTGGTTGAAGACTATAGGGGCAAGGGACAGGATTGCATGGGTTGATTCCTCCTCAGTCCTAGAACCTTTTTTCTTAACCTCCTTCAGGCCTGAATTTCCCCTTTCCTCTTAAACTTGGTGAATCATGACATCAATGCATATGTTAGCCACGGTTCAGGTTAATTGGGTTTGAATGTGGTGTTTTTTTAAAAAAATCAGGTGTCTGATTTTATTTATTTATTTATTTATTTGCTGCTCTGGTCTCATGTGGAGCCTTTGTATTCCTTGACAGGACATGAGCATCTCCGAAGTGGCTGCCTCACTGCTACGGACAGAAGAGACCTTCTCTGCATGCCTTTCACGCATCAGCAGCGTCTTACTTACGCCCCTCCTGCAATCAGGTGAGCACAGAGGCCTCTGCTATGGCGCAGACCACATGGCGTTCAAAAGATTTTGTGCATGCTGCAGGTGTCCTTGCTTACTGGGGATGATCTTCTGTTCTTGGAAAATCCCTGCCTGCTGATTCTGTCTTCTAGGAAAATATTAGGGATGTTTTTTTTTTTTTAAAAAAGAAAAACTTTAGAGAATGTTACACACACACACACACACACCCCTCTACCTCTTCAGGTTTCAGTTCCCTCTCTCGGGTATCTAGATGTGTGTTCGTCTTGAGCTTTGCATCACCTGGTGTCACATGACATCAGGAAAAGGGCTGTAGCTCAGTGGCAGAGCCTCTGCTTTGCCTGTAGATCTCCAGGTCAATCCCTGGCATCTCCAGGTAGGCCTGGGAGAGAATCTCATTTGAGTCCTTGGAGAGTTGCTGCAATACTGAGCTAGATGGACCAATGGCCTATCTCGGTAGAATGTAGCCTCCTGAGTGCCTTTTTTGTTTTAACTTTACTGCTTATTTTTTTTTAAAAAAAAATTAAGTATTTTAAAAATAAATATTGACTCTGTTATCTTTTTAGCACCTATTGAAGACCTTCCTCTTTCAACAAGCCTTTTAAGTGGTGACTTTATCCCAGTCTGCGTCTATGTTGGAATTGCTTTTAATATGTTTTTAATATGTCACCCCGCTGCTGAAAGAATTGCACTGGCTGTCCATATTCTACTGGGCCAAACTCAAGGTTCTGGTTTTGGTGTACAAAGCCCTATACAACTTGGGACCAGGATACCTGAAAGACCGTCTTACCCGTCATATACCCAGTCGATCACTGCGCTCTGCAGGTGAGGGCCTCCTGCAGATGCCATCTTATCAGGAGGTCCATTCTGCACAACATAGAAAATGGACCTTGAGTATGGTGGCACCTACCCTGTGGAATTCTCCCCCCTTGAATATTAGGCAGGCGCTGTCTCTGTTATCTTTTTGGTACCTATTGAATACTTTCCTCTTTCAACAAGCCTTTTAAGTTGAGACCTTATCCCAGTCTGCTTCTGTGTTGGAATTGCTTTTTAATATGTTTTTATACCTTTTAAAAAAAAGTTTTTAACCTTTTTTTTAAAAAAAGATGTTTTGAAAGCTTTTAAAAAATATTTTTAAGATGTTTTGTTTTAATGTATTTTAAATTCTGTTTTTATGATGTTTTAACGTGTTTTTAGTGCTTTTCTCTGCTGTTCTGGGCTCCTGCTGGGAGGAAGGGCGGGATAGAAATCAAATCATAAATAAATAATTAAATAAAACTATTTTTATTTGCAAATTTAAGAATTCAAGAAAAACAAAGGGGTGTGTATATTATGATAATGATAATGATACCTTTAAGGTTCCTTTGAGAATGTGAAGCTCTTGGTACACCTGAACGACCATTTCCACATCGTCTGGGACTTGACGGCGGAGAACTACAGAACACTGAAGCAAACCTTCAGCACGCCAGAATCTGACAGCATCCAAGATCTGTTCCTAGTCCGGAAAACTGACTTGTTCCTTGATGCTTATGTCCAGTGAGTACAACAGCAGATGATAATATTTCAGGGGGAGCGGAGAGAGAGAGGCCAGCTTTGCAGCTTTCATCCAGCTTTATATTTATTGTTTACTTTTTAATGGGGAAGTAAAGATAGTTTTCTTCTTGCACTGAAAGAGACTGCCTTGGGAATCATATTAAAGTTGAACAGGTATTTTACCAGTCACTGACTGGCTTCACAGACTAAACATCATGTTTGTTGTACTAAATGGAAGGAGTTGGGCTGGTATGCTGTCTTGTTGCACAGTCAAGACTACAGATGTAAGAAGGCATTGCTTTCCATTCTGCCCTGTGTTTGTGGCATGCAGCACTGTTTCTGTTCCACTGCAATTTGTCTTCTCTCCAAAACTAAGTGATATGTCTTTTTGTCCACTGTGGCAAAATTATGTAACTTAATAATACTGACAGTTATTACCTGCCCGTTGCTCCAAGGTCCCAGGGAGGGTTACAACAACTTTAAAATACAACACTGAAAACAGTTAAAAGCAACCTAAAAATCACAAAATAGGGTGGTTCCTAAAAATATGCCTTGCTTGTCAAAGGGTTAGGGTAAAGAGGTGCATCTTCAGCATTTGCCTAAAACTGTACAGTGAAGTTGCCAGGCACACCTCCGTGGGGAGGGAGTTCTGCTTCTACTACTTCTACTACTACTGCCCTGCCCTGCCCTTTCTCCCAGTTTCAGCCCAGGGTGGCACAACTTAGGGGCCACCACAGAGAAGGCCTCCTCCTGGGCCACCCTCCTGAGTTTCTGAGGGTGGCTGAACTACCAAAAGGGCCCCCTCTGCTGTTCTCAACAACTGAAAGGGCCTGTAGGGAAGGAGGCAGTTTTTCAGATATTTGGGACCTAAGTTCTTTAGGGCTTTAAACGCTAGCATGAGTACCTTGAATTGGGCCCAGAAATGAACTGGCAGCCAAGTACATAAATTATTATGTTGTCATTGCAGTATTATTCCACCCCATTCATTTCAGTGCAAAGAAAATACAGTGCAACGAGGGGAGGGGACATAATCGTGTACCGTTTGTGGATTGAAAGCAACAATAGTGAATACTAGTTGTATTTAGATTGATTTCCGTTTCACATGAATAAATGAACATTGATAATTTCCGTTCCTGTTTCCACTGAAATTCTCTGACATCACTAGTCAAGACATGCATCAAAACTGATCTGACGCTTCACTAGAAATTACACACTCAGGTTCTAATGGGGTTCCACTTTGGACCGGCATGCTCAAAGGCTTGCAAGGTGTCAATGCTAGCAGCAGTAGCAGTGACTCCTTAGTAGCGACAGGGCTAGTTCTCACATGCAAGTGGGTCCCCCAGGAAGGCAGAGGCTGCCTTCCCCTTCTTGATCAAACTTTCATAAAAGAGCAATGCAAAAAGTTCTCCAACGTTGCTTCAATCCAGAGCAGCTTAGGCGTGGAGCCGAACGTTTGTCCCAATTTATTCTCTTTTTAACCAAACAGGTATTTCTCCACTTTTGCCAGTTGTGTTTCCGTCCAAGTGTTTGACCATGCTGCCAAGAATAAAAGGTGAGTGATAGTTGTAGGTTGTTTAATGTAGTCTCCACAAGCCTGAACTGAGAGTTGGAGAAAAGCCTTTGGTTTGAATTTCACCTTTGTCACACACCCTCGCTGGGTGGCCTTGCGCAGGTCACCCTTTCTTGGCCCAAGTTGCCCCATCTGCGATACGGGGGATAATATAGACTTAACGTTACCGTGTCGTTATAAAGATTGCAACTAGATAATGCATGTGAAGCACTTTGAATGTGTGAAGAGTGCTATGCAAGTGTTTATTATTTATTTACAAGGTGATCATACATTTTTATGGGAGTTGTAGTCCATCTAGGTTGAAGAACAATGATAGCCAATACTGACCTAGATGAACCACTGAATTAACTCTGCATAAGGCAGCTTCCTGTGGTTGGTCCCTATGTTGCTGTGATCAGGAGCTCTAGCTGAACCTCTGTATACAGAGGCAGTATGCCTTTTTAGGATATCAAATCCTGGATTTCTTTCTCCTGTGCTTGGGGCACTCCTTAAGGCAGGGGTGGTGAACTTCAGGTCTGGGGGGCCAAGGAAAGCAATGCAAGGAGCTGTTGCTCATGTGTGCTATCACTGCTTTGCACACAGAAGGTTCCAGGCTCAGTCTCTGGCATCTCTAGGGTGTGGTTTGGGGAATATGGCCTCGTGAGCCAGATTGGACCCCATTTGTGGGCCAGGATTAACCTGCAGGCTGCGAGTTCCCCACCCCTGCTGTCGACAATACTAGGCTACATGAACACCTACTCTGACCTAGTATAAGGCAGTCAAAGGGAGCTTCCTAAGTAAAGAGGATATATTATTTGATCCATGTCAGTTGAATTTCCCATGCAACTCCCTAAGGCGGCTTCTTGCAAGCCAGCTCCAAAAATTTAGAAAGCTATTTCTGTAGCCAGGTCGCTAGATCACATGGATAACAGCCTTTTCCCCTAGAATGGGGACCTACTTCCCAGGTTCTAGGCACATTGACCATGCATCATTCGACCATTTCATACATTTGGATCAGCCTTGAATCTTTGCTTACTCAACCCTTTTCTCCTCTTTAAATGAAGTTTGGGCTATCTGTCGCCCTGGAAAGCTCTTGCCAAGTGACATCTGGGCTTTTGAATGCCTGTTGAGCCAGCTTTCGAGACCGGGCCTATGTAGATCTCTGCCTTGAGGCCTCTTTGGCAAGCATGGAGGCAGGGTGGAATAAATCTTTTCCAAAGGTGGCATGTGGGGATACCAGCCGTTTGATGTGTCGATGGATTTCAAAAGGGCTTGCATAATAAGGTGTGGTCCTTGGAAGCAGCCCTGTAGAATGCCTCTTGTTAAAACCACACGCGCATGCACACTCACAGAGGAAGAGGGGTTTGGTACGGTACAATGGGAGAGGAAATAACATCTTTTTGGATTTTGAACAGGGAAGAGCTGAAAAGCTGCAGGCATTCCATTAATAAATTCTGTTTTGCAAATGGGTGAAAAAAAGGTTTTCAAACATCTACGCAGATGGATGCTGCCCTGGGCTCCTTTGAGAGGAAAAGCAGGATATACATTTAATCATCATCGTCTGGAGTTAGAGTGAGAGAGATGGAGGAATCGGCTGGAAAAAGACTATTAAGCAGATTTCCTTCTGGTTGCCCATTCGACCCCCATCACAACACGGACTCTTGTTGTGAATGCTGCTGCCCTAGTTCTCTGCAACAGAAGTTTTTTTTAATGCATATGTTATATGTAAATACGTGCATAAATTGCTTTGCAATCAACCTTATTTACATATTCAATGGCATAATTGCCACTATCCTGACAAGTGCCTCATTGCTTTTTTTTTTTCCCTGAAGTGTTTGTGTGGGGTTCATATATGTTCTCATCCCATGCAACTACCTGTGCACAGATTTCATTCTAATTCCCACACGGAAAAGTATTCTGTACAAAGGAGGCTTAGGGTGCCCCCGGCCACCATCAGTTGCTCTGATGGAATCCACACTGAGGCATGACTTGTGATTGGAGTCATTCATTCTCTAGCCTCCTGCCACTGACTTGTTTGTCTTGCGGACTCTGAATCATTGCAGCCATCTCTGGAAAGCGCACAAGTCATCGCTGCAGCAGTTCCTTGCTGACTTCTCCCCGGACACGTCCCTTGCCATGGCTCTCCATACAGTGTTGCATAAACCCTTCCGAGATCACCTCCAGCAATACAGCCTGGTCTTCTCCAAGCTCAACGAAACTCTTCACCAGGTACCAGATCTATAAATGCATCTGTACATGCTCCCTTGACTGTAGGGAGGAATGGAATTTGTGATTTTTAGTGCTTTCTTGAATGGATCTGTTTTTATTTGGGGGGTTTAATGTAGTTCACTTTTGAGAGCAGGAAGGTTTTAACTGTGAGCGTGCCCATAGTCTTCCCAATCCATTGTTGCTCTCAGTGGAAGCTGGTCCATTAGGGCGAAAGAGGCACTGCCCCACCAGCCTCAGTTTGCCAGCCCCCATCTGCCTGCCTTTTTAATTGCATTCATCTAGGGGGTGTCGCTGGCTGCCAGCCTCCTCCTCCTCAGTCTCAGTGTTGCCACTGTAGAACTCAGCAGGGAGGAGGATAGGTGCCAAACTAGCATTAGATGGCTCTTCCAGTCATTGGCTCTGGCGCCACCTGCTGTTGGTCTTCCTGTCTTCTGTGCTACCAGTGCCAATGGACACCTGCCACCATTGGTTGCTCTGTTGCCATTATTTTTTTTTCTCCTTCTCATTACTGCATTATCTTCATTAGTCACAAGGGTGCTTTCAGCCAATGGGAAGGGCATATTGAATAGGATGATGTTTTTCTTTAAAGCTGTTTTTTTTTTAAAGTTTTTTTAGGATGTTTTGTTTTAATATGTTTTTAAAGATACTGTGTTTTAGTATGTCTTAAAGTTTTTTGTTTTTAAGATGTTTCAGAGTGCTTTTAGTGTTTTTGTTTGCCCCTCTGGGCTCCTTCTGGGAGGAAGGGTGGGATATAAATTTAATAAATAAATGAAAGATAACAAATGGTGTTTGGCTACAGGCTGAGATCACTGAGGGCAAATTAAGTTGACCGAGAGGGCTGTGCTTCCAGAAGAGGAAAATGCTTTGGGTTCCTTTTGGAACCATTACTAAAAGGAGGTACTTTCCCCCATGGCTGCTCTGAAGGTTCACAAAAAACATGTTTTGCTTTAAACGTCCTTCCTTATTTAATCTTTTTTAAAAAGCTTTTCTAGTAGCTTACAGTGCACTCTCAACATGCTCTCGGTAGCTTATGATTAGGGATGGTGTCACCTGGCATCCTTGGGTGGTTGTCAGGGACCCAAGTGCCTAAAAGGGTCCACTGAGTTTTTATTGCTGTGTTTTAATCGGATTGTTTTATGGCAGAGCTTGGAAAAGTTACTTTTTTGAACTACAACTCCCATCAGCCCAATCCAGTGGCATGCTGGCTGGGGCTGATGGGAGTTGTAGTTCAAAAAAGTAACTTTTCCAAGGTCTGTTTTATGGTGTGTTTTAATTATGGGTATTTGTGCAAATGGTTTTTTATATTTTGTTAACTGCCTGGAAGCTTATTTTGACATTAAGTGGCATATATATTTATAACAACATCCAGTAGTGTAGTGTAGATCTGCCTTCAGTTATTTTTTAAAAAATGATTATGATTATTTTCCCCCTACCAGTACCCTGATAAAGAATCGGTGACTGGTGCTGCTAAAGAGTTTGCAAAGCTGCAGTCGTTCATTTGCCAAGTCTTGGATGAAGCGAGCCACACCCGGAGCCTGTGGAAGTCCCTGTGCCATAAGTTCACGGTGTGTTGTTAAAGTTTGGGAGGTCTGGATGCAAAATATTTCAAATGTTCTGTGGCAGTTGGGGGGAAAAGGGGGTGGCTTGCAGAAAGCTGCCCCCTAACTGTGAATTCTGGTGTCAGCCCCCAGCAGAGGCCTTGGATAAACACTTTAGGATGCTTTTATGTTGAGTTTGATCATGAGTCTTCCTAGCCAAGGAGTGGCTGCTCCAAACTCAGCAGCAGATCTTCCACATTTTTAAAAATTTCCTGATAGGGATGGAAGGATCTGTCAATTTCAATTTCCCTCTGTTTCTCTTTTGTCCAGTCCTAAATTCAGTTCTCCACTCTCAATTTCCTGAGTTTAAAAAACACACAATTTTTCAGTGTTGTAATGTGAATATCTCCTAATAAACACATTTTATGTGCAGTTTTGACTAATTCATACAGTTTTGCAAGCAGTCTTTCCTAATATGAATTTTGTGTGTTATTTTCACCAACATGTTCATTCTTATGCACACTTTGCACTAATATATATTTTGCAAACATTGTTTTGGTTGGCAAACTGCATCACAAAATTCAGATAAGTGTGAATTTTGAAAGGGAGCTGTGTTTTGGTTTACATATTATTTTGGAAAGTGCAGATTTCATAGATTTGGCTTCAAATGTGAACTGAATCAAGTTTCTTCACCATCCCTATTTCTAGATATATCTGTCTGGCGAGCTCTAGAAGGCTAGTGACTCATGCCAGCCTTTAAAGCTCTAGCTGAATCCAATAATTTCTCTTCTGTTTCAAGCTTTTATTGATTGATCTGAACCTTTTAGGATGGGGGTGGCTAACCTGTGGCCTGAATCTGGCCCAGCAAACTGGGAGAAGTGGCCTGCCAGCCCTCGCAGCTTTATTATTGTTGTTGTTGTCGTTGTTTATTCCCCCCCCCTTTGGCCAAAAGGCCCTCAAGGCAGCTTACAAAAAATAAACACAAATATAAAAATACATCAATAAAAACACAATACAATTTACAAAAAGCAGCAGTTACAACATCCAATAAAAATACATTAACAAATCACAAAGCAAAAACTCACTCCTCTCTCTTCTTGGCTTTCTAAAAAGGAGCCCAGGAGAGAAGATGGGAGGCAAACGCTCATCTCCAAATTGGCAGACCCATACAAAGTAAGAAAAGTTTTACTGGAAGGACCAGAGAGAGGAAGCTGGCTCAGTAATGGTGGATGAGGGAAACAGCAGTGGAGTCAATACCATCCCGGGAAACGTATCTCTGCGGCGAACCTTCCCAGTCTACGTTCAAGGCATACTCTCCTCCGCGCTCCGATCTGATCAGTAGATAAAATCCCTCTGCCTGCTCTTTACAGATTCTTTTGAAACAGGAGACAGAGCTGTCTCTCCCCCCCATCTCTACACTAAGCACCACAGAACTAAGATTGGTAATAAGTGTTCTGCCTGCTCTTAAAGAGTAAAAGGCACAGTTTCCAACCACACCCATCACAGCTATAGAGTGTGGAGGGCTCGGAAAGGTTGATTGTGTGGGCCTGCATGTGCATTTTTGTCTGAGAGTGTATGTATTAATGTGACTCTGCAGGTGACAAAGAGAGGAGGGAAGGGAATGCTATGTGCTTGCATGTCTCACAAATGTTTGTGACATATGAGTGGTCTATGTGCAGGGTTATCTGTGTGTGTGTGTAGGCTAGGAATGGGTGAGAAATTCTATTCAGTTTGCATTCAAGCAGACTCTGTCAAATGTGCACTTTCTGAAACAATGAGAATGGAAACACCTCCATCCTTTGAAATTTGCACTTACTTGAATTTTGGATGCAGTTTGCCAATCGAACAATGTTCACAAAAATGCATATGTCAGGGGAAAGTGTTCATAAAAATGAATATATGAGTGAAAATAACATGCAAAAATGCATTATGTGATGAGAAATTGCTTGCAAAAATGTACATTAGTCAACACTAATGCTGACAAAGTTGTGTTTACTAGGAGAAATTTGCACTAAAATGCTTTCATGAGGATTTTTTTAAAAAAGGAAATAGCAAATTGCTGCAGAAGTGTGGAGAACTGAATTTAAGATTGGAAAAGTGAGAAACTGGGAGAACCAAAACTGACAGATCTTTCTGTCCTTTGTGTCTGCACTTGCATGGATACATTGCCCACGCCTACCACTGTGTGATCCTTGGAGAAGTGGCTGGCCCACAGCGTTGCCTTCAGATGGCAAAAGCGTAGCCCGCATTGCTATATGACATGCTACCTGTTGTTGTCTCAAGAGAACTAGCAGCTTGCTGTCTTCTTGAAAAGTAAAGTAGCAAGCTGCGTACATGAGAGATGTAAGCAACTTGAACTCGGTGGTGATGAAATAACTCTATGGCTGTACATTCCAGGATGTGCTCTGTGTTCCTGAGAGGAGGCTGCTAGAAGATAGCAGGAATCTTGTCATCTTCGCTAACACAGGAAGATCTGACCGCGTTCTGCTTTTCAGTGATATCCTGGTGCTGATCCAAGTAAGAAGAGTGGATGCACTGGCGACTGGCATTACGCAAGTGGAGCCTGCAACAAATTGTTGCAGCGGGGAGCTTTCCCTGTTCAGGACTCAAGCCCTTCTATTCCATTACCCCGTCCTCCTTCCTGGCTTCTCGTTATCTTCCAGTCAGTCAGAATTCAGAGGGCAGTGATCATAGTTAGTTGTCATTGGCCTGTTTTGGGGTTCCCCCCAGGGTTATTTCTTTAAAGCACTTTGTACTTCTGCAAACCTCAGATCCTGCCCCCTCCAACCCTGCTGATTTACCTCCCTCTTATTTGTGCGTGGTGCCGCTTTGACAACATAATGATTGGCACTCACAACGTGAGCATTGGAAATAAAGGGAACGATGGTCTAGCCAGTGGGATTCATCTTCTTCTTTTGAGTAGAAGGGCTGTGGCTCAGTGGTGGAGCATCTGCCTTGCTTGCAGAAGGTCCCAGGTTCAATCCCTGGCTTCTCCAGGTAGGGCTGGTAGGGACCCTGTCTGAAACTCTGGAGAGCTGCTGCCAGTCAGTGTAGACAATGCTGAGCTGGATGGAGAAGCGGGTCTGACTCAGTATAAGGCCGCTTCCCACATCCTTAACTCCTGGGAGGAAGGGCAGGATATAAATCTATTCAATAAATAAATAAATAGTAACAAATGGACGGGCTAGAAATTTTTATTAGGTCTCAGTAAAATCCTTCACTACTCTCTTAGGGGAAACTGTGATAACAATAGCTACTTGGGCCTGTATTGGAAACTGCTGGGGGTGAGCAGATGAATTTGTGCTTTAGTGGTATTTTGAACATCACCTTGCTGAGACCGATGCTGTGCAGTGTTTTGCTCTTGCAATTTTTTTTTTAATAAAGAACATTTGTTTACAATTTTCTAGGGGAACAACTTCCAGAGTTTTGATCTGAAGCTTACGTGGGTGGATGGAGCTTGCAGGGAAACAGGAGAGTAAGTGAAATTGCTCCAGTGATGTCAAGGACTGATTTAGCAAGGTGCGCCAGCTTTCATGTTTCATCACCTGGGTGATCCTTCCATCAGCAGAGATGGCGTACTTGTGACTCTCTAGATATTACTGGGCTCCCACCTCCCATCAACCTGACATGCCGAGGATTGAACATGCAAGGCAGATGCCGTATCACTGAGCTGGGACCCTTCCCCATGTCCCAAACCTGACCATAGTTGACCTGTAGCATGCACTGAAAAATCCAAGATTGAACATCTTCCTGCCTCCAGTGTGGTGTGAACTGCTTCTATGTGGCTGGTTGGGGAGACAGTGGCACAAACAGCCTTTCCCTAATTTAGTGAAATAACTTTTCACTAATTTGCAGTGAGGTAGCGCTGTTGAGTCTGATGCAGCAGAAACGACAGAAGAACCACGTGGCCCCTTAAAGACTAAACCCATTTTATGATGGCAGAAGCTTTTACAGACTTAAGTTCACTTCATCAGATGTATGAATTGCAGCCAGTTGTAGGTTTATAGAGGGGAGGGAATTGTAAGCAGGCCAGAGGGAAATGAAACGCAAAAAAAGAAAAGAAATGATGGTGACAATTCAGTTAGAGCTAGATTATATGCAAAATTAGCTCAGGGACCCTTTACAAGAACAGTGATGAGTGATCACTTGAGCTAATTGATATCTCTAGTATGAAAAGACTTTACAGTTGACAATGAGGACATTGAACTTGTCAAGGATTATCAATACCTCAGCACAGTCATTAACCAAAATGGAGACAATAGTCAAGAAATCAGAAGAAGGCTAGGACTGGGGAGGGCAGCTGTGAGAGAACTTGAAAAGGTCCTCAAATGCAAAGATGTATCACTGAAGACTAAAGTCAGGATCATTCAGACCATGGTATTCCCGACCCCTGTGTATGGATGTGAAAGCTGGACAGTGAAAAAAGCGGATAAGAGAAAAATCAACTCATTTGAAATGTGGCGTTGGAGGAGAGCTTTGCACATACCATGGACTGCAAAAAAGACAAATAATTGGGTGTTCGAACAAATTAAACCAGAACTATCACTAGAAGCTAAAATGATGAAACTGAGGTTATCATACTTTGGACACATCATGAGAAGACATGATTCATTAGAAAAGGCCAAAGAAGAGATGGGTTGATTCCATAAAGGAAGCCACAGACCTGAACTTGTAAGATCTGAACAGGGTGATTCATGACAGATGCTCATAGGGTTGCCATAAGTCGTGATTGACTTGAAAGCACATAACCACAAAGTATGAAAAGAAACCGTTGTCTCAATCGAGACCCCAATGGGCAGAGCTGAACTTCTTGATGACTTGTAATCCAGCACTTTCATGCTGGTGCCTCCTTTTGAAATGTCATTGTTCAAGTGCGGCCACTTTAACAACAGTGGCAGTACATCCTGGTAAGCAGGGTCAGGCCTGGTTAGTACTTGGATGGGAGACCGCCTGGGAATACCGGGTGCCGTAGGCTTAGAGGAAGACAATGGTAAACCACCTCTGAATACCTCTTACCATGAAAAACCCTATGAATATATCCAAAAAAGATTCGTAGGGTCGGCATAAGTCGTAATCGACTTGACGGCATATAGCAACAAAATTAATACATGTTGCTGATTTGTTTTTTCTGGCTTGCTCTTTCTGCAGGCACACTCTCCGCATCTGCACACCAGAAGAAGTGTTTTTCCTCCTGGCCAAAGAACCAGAATCACGGGTATGTGGCTGCCTGCGTCAACTGCAGAGAGAGAGATCCCGGTTGTTTAAAAACTCTGCTTTTCATCTGTTTTTCATATTTGGCTGCTTCCCGGAATCCTTGTTCTGGAGTAAAATGTGGAGGAATTGGCAAGGCATATTCCACTGAGTCTTAAGGGACATCAGAACCTGCCTTATATGGGTCCATCTAGCTTAGTATTGTCTACACTGACTGGCAGTGGTTCTCCTGGGTTTCAGGCAGGGGAAACTCCTGGCCCTGCCTCTACATGCCAGTGACTGGATCTGGGACCTTCTGCATGCAAAGCAGATGCTCTTCCACTTATTCTGTCCTGCGCAAGCCCAGATGGGCTTCCATGGAGCTTCCTCGGTGAAAGAGGCTTCAATTTTTCTGGCTCATTCTTAGGACACTTTATAATTTTGGTCAGAATGGGATATTGAGCTTACCATATAGTTGTGCGGCGGCCGAAGGTGGTGCATGTGTATTTTTTTTTCCCCCAGGAACATTTCTTCAGCACTCTGCAGCCTCCCTGGCTGCCTGCGTCTCCTAATCTTATATGGGAGGAGTTACCTTATGATGAAGTCTTTTCCTAGGCTCAGATTGAAGGGTGAGCACCCAGGAAGGCTGCAGAGGGCAGACCACTGCTTAGATTATTTGTAGAATGGACTCTTTCGCATAAGGTTTTGGGAGAAATTTGATTCTCCTGCACTGAGCAGGGGGTTGGACTTGATGACCTTATAGGCCCCTTCCAACTCTACTATTCTATGATTCAGTTCACACTTAAAGGCAAACCTTTCTGATTCACACTTTTTGAAACAATACACAACATGAGATGCAACCACCCTTCAAAATTGATGCTGCTCTGAATTTTGCATGCTGTTCTCCAGCCCAGCCATGTGTACAAAAAATGCATATACTAGGATGAAGCGTGCATAAAAATGAAAAATAACACGCAAAAAGTGTGATATTAGGGGGAACTGCTTTGCAAAAATGTGTCTGTTAGGAGAAATTCACGCTCAAATGCTGATGGATTTTTATTAGGACTCTTTTTTAAAAAATGAAAAATTCAAAGTAGGTTTAAGATTGGAAAAATAAGCAATGCAGAGAAACTAAAAATGACCGATTTGCCCATCCTTAACTGAGTGACCCAAATAATGGACAACCATCTGTTGGGAATGCTTTGATTTGGATTCCTGCATTGAGCAGGGGGTTGGACTTGATGGCCTTATAGGCCCCCTTCCAACTCTACTATTCTCTGATTCTATAACAGAACGGATACCTCTTCTTCTCCTTGTTTAACCTCCATATCCTCACAGCTCTCTTTCTGTTCTCCCACCCTCCCCTCCCCTCAGGCTGTGTGGCAATGGAAGCTGAATCAAACGGTGCGCCAGGCCTTGATTGGGAAGCGAGACTTTCCTTTGTGGGGCGAGGCAGGCGAAGGGAGGGACCCGCCCGTCTGTCGCTTCTCCGCGTTCACTTTCCGGGGCGAGGGGAGGTTCAAGAGCGCGACCTATGAGGGAGAGTGGCGGTTGGGTCAACCCCATGGCAAGTAAGTCCAGAACCATGTTCATGTTCCCACATGCACAAACTTCATTTTTAACCAGACTTTGACATAAAAAATTGGGAGAGCATAGACAAACTGCCAGTGATGGGTGGATCTGGCCTGTCCCTGTTCCAAGGTACTTAGGAAGCTGCCTTATAATGAGGCCATTGGCCCATTTTTGGCTCAGCGTTGTCTGCACTTGTGGTTGTCCTGGACGACCCCGTTGGATTCAGACTTGCTGGTACGTTTCTCTCTGTTACGTTTAATGTGGAATCTCAGCTTAGTGCGTTTCATAGATCAGCTTACAGATTACACAGCACTCCGCGTCTCTACACAAGTATAATTAAGCGTGACTACTCAAGCGAAGATGTTGTCGCAGCAATTAGACACACCCCTGGAGACCCTGTAAGTAGGCTCAGGGTGGGCTTTCTATTTGTGTGGGTGAGGTTTTCCTGAACGGGCCGGGTTTGCAAGCTGGCACTCCTACAAACAGGTCGGAAAGCTGGCCCTATCTGCGAGACCCTGTACATCTGCCAGTCTGTCCTTGGTGACGGTGGCGGCACTTCATCCTGATACTCCTCTGATACCGCATCTGGTTGAGCCTCTGATTCCTCATCCTCAGGAGGTGTGAGAGGCGGCTCAGGGTTGAGAGGTGGGACAAGGGCCGGCTCAATGTCAGATAGTGTTGTGACCCAGCACAGGGGGGAGGGCTTGCAAGAGGAGGACTCTGACTTTGAGGACTGGGCGTGGGGTTGAGGGACACCCAAATCCCAACTCCTCCCGTGGAAGGGAGAGCTGTCAGAGGCTGCTTCTGAGGACAGGCCTCTTTCTCCTGTGCCCAAGGAGCCACCTGATCCACTTGCTGATTCCCAGCCGGGCACTCTGCAGCTTCCCACGCCTACCCAATCAGCTAGCCCCCCTCATTCGGAGGGAGAAGTTGAGGACCAGCCCCTTTCACACACACACCCCCCCC
This sequence comes from Rhineura floridana, assembly GCF_030035675.1. Taxonomy (NCBI): domain Eukaryota; kingdom Metazoa; phylum Chordata; class Lepidosauria; order Squamata; family Rhineuridae; genus Rhineura; species Rhineura floridana. The sequence continues at coordinate 86,452,569 of NC_084489.1, read as the reverse complement.
GCTCTCACAGAATTCAGAGGCGCAAAGCACAATGGGCGGCGCGGAGTTAGGAGGAGCTGTCGTTTTGGTATTTTTGTTTCTCAATAGAAGCAGCTTAGCCCCAGTGTGCAGCTGCCTTGACGTGAGCTATGACAGGTCTATCTGCCTTGCAGGGGGACGCTGACCTGGCCAGATGGCCGGAACTACGTTGGAGACTTCAAAGAAGGCTTGGAGCATGGGTGAGGATGCTTCCCGGGTCACTGGATGGCTTGCCTGTTGTGCAGTGGAGCGTGGTCCATAGAGGTTGGTGGGGCCGTGCCCCACTTGCCCCGATCTGTCCTCACTGGCCTTCACTTACCTGCCTTCTGTCTTACAACCAATGCAGGGGGTGGTGGCACCACCTGCCAGCTTTGCCTTCCTTAAGTTTCAGTTTTGCCCCTTGTAGAACTTGGCAGGGAGGAGGATGGGGGCAAAACTAGATTGAGCTGGCTCTGCCTCCGCCTGCCATTTGGGCTGCCTACATTCCATCCCACCAGTCCCGAAGGGCACCAGTCTCTGCTCCTGTCATGCGTGCATGGAAACTGCTTTTGTCCGTCATGAATTTCCAATCCTGATTGTGCCGCCCTGGGCTCCTACTGGGAGGTAGGGCACGATATAAATTTAATTATTAATTATTAATTAATAGTCTTGGAATTGAGGTAACATAGTCTCAGTAAGAGGACTGTATACACCAAGGCTGGGGAGCCTCCTGCCCATGGGCTGAATGTGGCCCTCCATCCCTCTCTGTTTGGCCGTTGAGACTCTCCTGTCATTCATCCCCCACAATCACGTCCCCCCCTACCTCAATCTGTCCTCACCCAGCCTCCGCTGGTCTGCCTTCTTACAACTGAAAGATGAAGCAAGCTATGCTTTCATTGCGCACAATCTGGAAATTAAAAAACACAGCGACCAATGGAGAACGACTGCAGGCTTTGTCAACCGGGGGCCCTCCAGACGTTTTGGACTCCAGCTCCCATCAGCCCCAGCCAGCATGGCCAGCAGCCAGGAATGGTGGGGGCTGTAGTACAGCAACATCTGGAAGGCCCCCGTTGGCTACCTCTGACCCAAAGGATGCATCAGTGCCGTGCTTAACCACTTCCCCCGGGAGCAGAGGCTACTCCCGGACTGAACACGGATGCCTCAACTCTGTAATTGGGAAAGGGGAGGCTTTGGAGATGTTGGGGAGTGTCCAGATAGCATTTTGGCAAGTGCACCTCCCACATGGCCTCCCCTGCCCCTTCAGACGCCTCTTGTTCCTGGCTGCAGGTTTGGCATCTGCCTCGTCCCTCGTGCATCCAGGGACCGCTACGACTGTTACAAGTGTCACTGGCGAGAAGGCCAAATGAACGGCTACGGGATCTGCGAGTAAGTACATCTTTCGGAAGGCCTGCTTCTTTTGGAAAGGTCATTTCTGCCCCCTTTGCACCTGTGGGCCTCATGGTGGGTTACCAATTTTTAGGGCGCTAAGCCAGCTCAACATTGGGTTTCCCACACGCTTTACGTTAAACTATACACCAGGCATGGAGAACCTGTGGCCACATGGGGCAGATGAGACCCCCACCAGGGATCCTAATTTGGCCCAGAAGGCATTCCCCCACCCCACCCCCAGCCACGCTCACCCTCTCCACCCCTGACATCCTCTTTCAACAATCCTTTTAAGGAGAGACCTTATCCAATTCTGCGTCTGTGTTAGAATTGCTTTTTAAGATGTTTATGAAGTTTCTTTTTTCTTTTTAAAAAAGTTGGTTTTAAAGATGTCTTGTTTTAATATATTTTAATGTCTGTTTTTATGATGTTTTAGAGTGTTTTAGTTTGCTGTCCTGGGCTCCTTCTGGGAGGAAAGGCGGGATATAAATTTAATAAATAATAAGATAATAAAAGTAATCAGGGGTGAGGCAGGTAAAGCCTTGATGACAAAGGAACAATCAGGAGCCTTGAAGTGTGCTCTCAGTTCTTCCCCTGCAAATGGGGCTTGCATCTGGCGCTTTCTGATGTTAGTGTCAAATGTGAGCCCTGCTGGAATAGGGCCTACTTGGGCCCCCCTGAGTGGAGCTGATCCCATTGAATGGGGGCTGAATGCAAGCCCCACTTTTGGCAGGAAACTTTACAGCTGAGGCTTGCATTCACCACCAGGACTAGAAATGAAGAATTCTTCCATTTGAAGTTGAATCGCCTGATGTCATATGATAGCGTCAGGCTATTGACAGGTGAGTGGTACTGCCCACCTGTCAAAAGTAGCCCGTGGAAGGGGTGCCAGTTCTGGATCCATCCTGCCAGTTACATCCAGTTCTACACCCCTGCTAAATACTGTAATAATCAACTTTACATCAATACAACCCCAGAACACACAATGAAATTGGATTTTCTGCAGATGGGATGAATGAAGTTCTCTTACCCAGATGAAAGGCTGGAAGAAAATGTCTGCGGGAAGCTTGTGTTGACCTGAGATGCTCCTGTCCTCCCTCTCTGATTAGTATATAAAGACTTCCATCAATTAAACAACCCCAATAAAATGGGAAAGTAGTAGCTGTTTTTTTTTTACAAGACTTATGTATTTGTTATTAAATTTATATCCAGCCCTTGGTCCTAGAAGGAGCTCAGGGTGGCAAATTTATTATACCCCTTAATCATCACAATTTCTAGGCAGTTTATATAAAATATGCATTAAAATTACCACTAAACTCATATTTTAAAAACAACTCCGCCTAAAATTCTTCAAAATAAAATGGTTTTGAAAATATACATTGTAAAGTAAAATTTCATATTGAAATACATGTCAAATTGGCAGGTCTGGATAGGCTAGCTTAAACAAAATAGTCTTTATAGAAAAGGCAGAAAACAGTACAGTGGCAGCGCTTGCCTAAGATCAGTGGGCAGGGAGTTCCAAAGTTTATGAGTTCCAAACTAGCATCCAAAATAGATAGCATGTGCTTTTCCCCCAGGTATGGCGATGAGATGGTCTACAAAGGATATTTCAAGGACAATGTGCGCCAAGGGTTTGGCGTCTTGGATAACCCTTCAGATGCTGAACACCCGTTTAAGTACACAGGGCACTGGGAGAACGACAAGAAACACAGTTATGGCATTTGGGATGACAAGGAGAGGTAAATCGCCCAGGAGTTTTTAGCACTAGCTTTTTTTTACAAGCACCACCGGACATAACAAGAGTTGCAGAAAGGGGGTATCCACGAAATGATAGGGTGTGCGCAGGTGGCTGGTTTACTGAGCATTCCTCCTGATATTTTTGCAGGGCAGTCAGATGATGGTACATCAAGCAATCATTATCTCACACTTTCCAAGTGCATTTTCCTATCACTTTGCTTATTGCACAAAGTCGAATCTTTTTGGGGAAGCCGGCCAACTTTTTGGGGAAGTTGGTCACGGTGGCCAGCAGACAGGAAGCTTGCAAGCAGGACCTGAGTTCAAGAGCGCTCTGTCCACTTGTGATTCCTGGAAACTGGTATATGTAAATGTACTGCCTTCAAGTCAATTCCAACTTATGGCGACCCTACGAATAGGGTTTTCATGGTAAACTCAGGGGTGGTTTCCCATTGCCTCCCTCTGAGGCTGAGAGGCAGTGACTGGGCCGAGGTCACCCAGTGAGCTTCATGGCTGCGTGAGGATTCAAACCCTGGTCTCCCAGGTCGTACTCCAACACTCTAACCACTATGCCACACTGGTTCTCAGCAACTAGTATGCAGAGGCATTATTGCTTCCAACACTGGAGGTGGAACATAGGTGTCATAGCTAGTAGCCACCATCATGGCTAATGGTATTTACTGAGCATCCTTAGCACTAGGCATGGGGGAGAAATTCAATTCAGTTTGTATTTAAAGCCAAATCTTTCAAATTTGCATTTTCGGAAACAATATGAGACCTGTGGCACAGCCACCCTTCCGTATTTGCACGTATCTGAATTCTGCAATGCAGGTCTCCAACCAAACAATGTTTACAAAAATTAATAGATATGGGGAAAGTGTCCATAAAAATGAAATATACTAGTGAAAATAACATACCAAAATGCATTACATTAGGAGAAATTGTTTGCAAAAATGTGTACATCAGTCAAAAATGCATCAAAAATGTGTTTCTTAGGAGAAACTCTCGCTAAAATGCTGGAGAATTTTCATGAGGATTTTTTACGAGGGGAAAAAAAACAAAAATTGCTGCAGAAATGTGGAGAACTGAATTTTAAGACTTGAAAAAAATCAGAAACTGAGGGAACTGAAATTGACAGATCCTTCCATCCCTGCTTGACATCCAGTGTGAGATGCCTCATTATGGTCTCCCTTCTGCACAGTCAGTCTATGGTGGAGCGGAGGAGTGATCTCCTTTCCTCTTCCTATATTTCAGAGGCGAGAGGTACATTGGGATGTGGCATGAAGACCAGAGGCATGGCCCGGGGATTGTGGTAATGCAGTCTGGCATCTGCTATCAAAGGACTTTCCACATGGATAAAATGGTGGTGAGTATGGCAAACAAGGATTGTAAAAAGGAAATGTTGAACTCTCATGCAAGTTCCCTACATGTTTATGACCATCCAGGGAGGGACTCCTATTAGTAGCATCTATATATTGCTTTCAGTTTTCACAAGCGCTGTGCCTAAGCAATCCTTATAACATCCCTGTTAAGGTAGCCCAGTATTAGCCCCATATTGCAGATGGGAGGAACTGAGGCTGAGGGACAGTGGCTTAGCTGAGATTTGAACCAGCAGAGCCTCACTTTTCTTGCTCCTTTTTTTTAAAAAAAACCCCACACAAATGGAATAAGTGATTTTCTAGCTGCATGGCAGCAAAGGTGTACTTGAAAGTTTGCAGGCATTGACCACACAATCTCAGGAGCTGGAGGAGTGTCTGAAGTAAAGAGATCTGGTAGTCAAGAGTGATGAGCAAAATTGGCATAACTTCTGCAACATAACACAGATGGGAAAGTAATTTGCTCAGTTTGCACAACGTTATACAGACTGCATAATTCCACTTTCGATTTTAGTACACACAGCTTTTGCCATTTTTTCTTTCCTCCTCTGACCTGTAGGGATCCGGGACCCTTCTCCTAGAAGATGATTCCATCTTCGTGGGAAACTTCACAAGAGACTTGACTTTTGTCGGAAAAGTGAGTGTGGGCTCGGTGTGTAGACTGTCCTGGATTTAAGATATGATTTAAGCTTAACTGACCACATTTGGGTCTGGAAATCATAGGCTGTGTGGAATATATTCTTAAGGCCATGCTTTTAAGATGCCTTCTAGGTCTCTGAGCTGGTCATCGTAAGAACCTTGTAACTTGAAGTCTGAGGGTTTTTCCTTTTCCCTCCCCATCCCTTTTTTCCTTTTGTGATGTGTCTTGTCTTTTGAAATTGCAAACCTTAGAGGATGAATTTTATTGATTTGTAAACTGCTCTTCAACCTTCTTTGCCTGAAGAGCGGCAGTGATATAGTGTTAGTGCTAAGGGTGTGTATCAGTTAAGGCTTTGTATTCTATGTACCTGAAAATCACAAGGCAAATTGGGGTGATTCAGGAAAGGTTTTCGCATTCTGAGTTGAATCGTGTTGTTAAGAAGGCATCTCAAGTCAGATAAGGCACTCCCTAAGCTCTCCGAGTTGCTCTGTAGACTCGGGTGTCCAAAAAAGCTGAAAGGCCACTTCCCCCCCCTTTTTTTTTTTCTGAGATGAAACCAAACTTATTGAAGTGAGGGAACTCATTATGACCGCCCCCATTACTAACACCCAAAGAGTAAAAAAATGCAGAGTTCTGGGTTGGCCCAACACGCACACATGTCAAAGAGCAGTAATACATAGCACAATACCCAATTGATTAAATGTCAGCACAGCTGCAATCCTATGGCTGCAGTCCTGTCCCTGGTGGTGCTTACTACTGGCTCCCCAGGTTCAACTTATAAAGCACATTGAACTTGTATAAAAAAATCCAAAATGCAATCTTTAGCTTGAATAAGAAATAGCAGCTTTGTTGTTGTGGTGGTTGTGGTGGTTGTGGTGGTTGTGGTGGTTGTGGTGGTGGTGGTGGTGGTGGTGGTGGTGGTTGTGGTGGTTGTGGTGGTTGTGGTGGTGGTGGTGGTGGTGGTGGTGGTAGTATCCTTTCCTCCTAAAGGAGCCCAGGATGGTAAACAAAGGAGTAAAATGATTCAAAAGAAGTGTTGTCATTTTAACGGCTAAAGTGTAGGCGAAACCCCATCAAAGAAAAGGGAAGGAGTTCCCTATCTCTGCTTAATTATTTTTCTCATTCTCTGACTTCCTGTATGCCAGGGATGGGGAAGCTCTCCAGATTTTATTGGACTCAAACTCCCATCAGTCCCAACCAGCATGGCCAATGATCAGGGCTGATGGGAGCTAGAGTCCAGCAACATCGGGAGTTTTTCATCCCTGCTGTGTGCTACTCTGTTGCAAACCAACTTGAAAGCCTTGTTATCGCCTCATTCACTTGCCACAGAAATGCCGGAAGTCCCAGATCTATACCTCTGAAAAGAGTGAGGTATAACTGCTTTGCACGAATGAAAAAAGTACAGAATTTAACACATTTTTTTTATAGGGAAAGCTGACCTTCTCAAATGGCTTTACTCTGGAGGGCACATTCAGCAGCAAATCCAGCCACGGACTACAGACTCAAGGGGTCTTAGACACTTCTGGCGAACAGCAGGACAACACAATTACCAAACTGTAAGCGGAAGGGAATAGCTTAGTTTAACCTTTTAACTGCTGTCACTCTCCAAAATAAGACAATGGAGGGGCCTTGGCTTTGGCCTTAAAGCACGGGTGGGAAAACTTTTTTCTATCTGGTTTCTGAAGGCACCCCTCAAGATGGAGGCTCTCTGGTGCTTTGAAGCTGCAGATCAGGCTGGCTGATGGCCGACTCAATCTGCGGTTTCAAGGGCATCCTGCGGGCCAGATGAAATAATCGCTTTGCTGGTTTTAAACTATATTAAGCTGCTCAATTGCTTGATAGTAATGTATTGTTTTTAGGACTGTTGTAATTTCATTTTACTTTTTGTGGAAGCTGCTTTGCAGGGCCATTTGCCCTAAAAAACAGCTTATACTTAAGTTAAAATATATTATTTTTAAAATTAAGCAATGGGCCGTTTCTAAAAGACCAAGAGCTTCCTATTTGTGCTGTGCTGGCTGGGGTTGATGGGAACTGTACCCCAAGCACATGGAATGTGCCAGGTTGGGGAACATGGTTCTGAAGCTTTGCCCAGACTGCAACTGCTGTCCTTGCCTGTTTGGCACTGAAGCACACTTGTTATTTGTTACTTATTTGAAATATTTTTCTACTGGTTTTCATAAAAACTCAAGGCAGTGCTCTGCTAACCTGGAAACGGGCAGAGGAGGGTAACTGTACAGGGCACGACTTGCACTGTTCCTGCAAGTTCCTAATTTGCCATTTGGACTAGTGAGTGCTGGTGTGGTGTAATGGTTAGAGTATCAGACTAGTACCAAAGAGACCCAGGTCCAAATCCCCAGGGACCTCACTTGGTGAACTTAGGCTGAGATGTAATGAATGGCCTAACCTACCTCGGAGGGTTGTTGTGAGGGTGAAAATGAAGATGAGTAAGAACCATTATTTTTTTACTAGTAAAACATGTGTTTTCTGCCCTTTTGGTGCCGCCTTGAGCTTTTTGAAGGAAATGTGGAGTATACTTTTTTAAAAAAATGTGTGAACAAATAAGTGCTGTGTGGGGTGGTGGATTGTTTCAGGTGTCATGATTTGGGCCGTATCTGCACCTTACATTTAAAGCACTATTCTACCACTTTAAACAGGCATGGCTTCCCCCAAAGTATCCTGGGAATTGTTGTTTGTTAAGGGTGCTGAGAGTTGTTAGGAGACCCCTATTCCCCTCCCAGAGCCGAGGTTGGAACAGTTACTTTTTTGAACTACAGCTCCCATCAGCTCGATCCAGTGGCCATGCTGGCTGGGGCTGATGGGAGTTGTAGTTTTAAAAAGTAACTTTTCCAACCTCGGCTCTGTGAGGGGGACAGGGGTCTCCTATCAGCACCCTTAACAAACTGCAGTTCCCAGGATTATTTGGGGGAAGCCATGATTGTTTAAAGTGGTAAAAGAGCACTTTCAACGTATGGTGCAAATGCAGCTTTCATCTGTGTCGGCTCGTTCACACGTAGTTGCCTCCCCCACCCCTGATTCTGCAGCCATAAAAAGTTGGAAGGTGTGTTTGTGAGATAGAATTGACTCTTGGAGGCCCAGACCTGACGATCCCCTTCTCTCTTTGTCCAGCCAGCTGGGTAAGGAAGTGTTTCCAGTGGAGAGAAGATGGGAAGGCCTCTACAGCCAGTTCCAGGAGTTCATCTGCACAGGTGGTCAAGGAGAAACAGAAGAGGCTTTCATGGGGTTCCACGTTCAGACGAGCAAAGAGCTGAGGAAGTCTCAGGAGTACCTCTTCTGTGACAGGTGAGAAGAGGGAGGGGAAATTCAATTCACGTTTCAAGGCAGGGCCACTGAGTTTGCACTTTCCAAAAGAATGTGCAGACCGGAAAGGAGTTATCCGTTGAAATTTGCACTTCTCTGGATTTTGCAGCGCAGTCCTCCAGCCAGGTCACATGTACAAAAAGGCATATATTGAGGCAAAGTTGTGCCTAAAAGTACATGCATTAGTGAAAACAACCTGCATTATAGTTTGTGAAATTGCTTGCAAGAATGTGTACATTTGGCAAAATTGCATATAAAAACATGCATATTAGGAGAAATTAGCACTAAAATGTGGATGAATTTTCATGAGGGCTTCTTTTTTTTTTAAAAAAAAATTGCAAACTTGACATGGTGATGTGGAGAATGAACTTTACTGGAAAAATGAAATACTGAGAGAAACGGAAATGGACAGATTTTCTCATTCCTAGGAGAGGAGGACTTGGTATCACCATGTGAATGTGGGTCAGATCACCAAATATAGGACTGGTTCAGGTGTGGGGATCCTGTGGCCCTCCAGATGTTGCTGGACCACAGCACCCATCATCCCTGACCCATGGGCCAAGGTGGCAGAGGCTGGTTGGGAACTGTAGTCCATCAACATCTGGAATTCTCATTCCTGGACTAGTTGATTCACGGACAGTTCTCTCTCTGCAGCAATAGGTATTCTGGGATCCAGAGCACTTCGTTACCATTCTGTTTGCGCTTACAGAGGTGCCTCTGTCACGTGGGATGTTGCTGGACTCGTACCCACTTCCTGCAGGGCAGGACAGGTGTAGCCTGTCAGTGGTGGAGGTGGTATCAGTGAGTCCTGGATTGTGGCAAAATGGGAGTGCATTACTGAGCAGCTGAGACAGCTGTCAGGAACCTTTGGCCCTCCAGATGTTGCTGAACGATAATTCCCATAATCCCTGGCCCATTGGCCGTGCTTGCTGGGGCAGATGGGAGTTGTAGTTCAGCAACATCTGGAGGGCCAAAGGTTCCCCACCCCTGAGCTAAAAGGGGTTATGGAGATAGCTGGTCTTCAGATTATCTGCATGCTTGTTGCTGTGCCCCTGTGATGCCTGCTCGAGGTGGAAATTGGAAAAGAGAAATTGGGCGATTGAGGGCACATGGCTTACATGTCGAGTGGCTTTTGGTCACTGTGTTCCATTTATCTCTGTCCTCTTAGAGGGGCGGAAGAGACTGCCGGGAAGGTCGACTACCTCGAAGAACTGATTGAGCATCAAGAGAAGGGAGCCCTGCAAAGTTACTTGCAACAGGTGAGGTGGCTGGGAGGGCAGAATGCTGAACTGGACTGCAGGCTTCTGTGTGCAGGATAGCAGAGCCCTATTTTTGTGGCAAGCCTTAAGGTAGATAACTTCTGCATAACTGGGCTAATTCTCTTTATTGGCACATGAATCCCTGGACTTGAGAGATGGGACTGAAGTGTCTCTCCATCTGTTCTGTGAAGAGACCAACTCCATCAGGTTGCCTCTGTACGGGTTATTCCATCAGGCTATAGGAGACGGGGAGAATGTGCAGGGCAGGGCTTCTCCATCAGCTCAGCTGAAGGACCAATGACATTTAGCTTCCCTCCCCCCAAAAATTATATCCTTGCTGCCCACTACAAGATCTCTGTAACAAAAGAATGAAGGGCTCGAACTTGCTTTTTTCTTCCTCACAGCCCATTTTTCCTTTAGTGCTGCGACTCGTAGATTGTGAGTCTGAGGCCAGCGACCATCTTCTCACTGATATTTGGAAGCTTCTTTGGAAGTCTTTTCTGACTGATGGTGGACAAAAATTAATATACTTGGAGAGCGTTGATGTACATGTTGACATGAGGCTTTGCCAGGGAGAAACTGATGTGTTTTTTCCACCACTGCTTCCTTTTTATAGGGACTGTGGAAAGATACTGGGCTTGGAAAGTGCTGGTGTAGGCTTAGCTTTTGACACTGTAACTGACCAATATAGGTTTTGCTTTTAATGCTGTAATTGACCAATAATGGCTTAGCTTTTAATACTGTGATCTGTGGATCTTCCAACTCCAGGCTTATAGAGCCAAATGAAACGTGATGTTAATAGTGTGAATCGAGTTAACGTGCATGAAGATTTGTTGTTGTTGTTACTCTGGGCTGCTATTTATATTGTTATGAGCATGGGGGTTGGAACAGATGATCCCTGTGGGTCCCCTTTCCAGCCTCTGCTTTGGAATCCTGTGCCTTGGGGCTGGCTCTGCTGGCCAGATAAATTTCTTTTGTTAAACAAATACAGTAGAGTGGCCAAGTAGGATAATAATAATAATAATAATAATAATAATAAAATTAATAAAATTAATAATAATAAAATAAAATTAATAAAATTAATAATAATAATAATAAAATTAATAAAAATAAAATTAATAAAAATAAAATTAATAAAATTAATAATAATAAAAATAAAATTAATAAAAATAAAATTAATAAAAATAAAATTAATAAAAATAAAATTAATAAAAATAAAATTAATAAAAATAAAAAAATAAAAATAATATAATAATAATAATAATAATATTTAATTTGTCTGTCGCCTATCTGGCAAATAGCCACTCTAGGCGACGTACATTAAAATGAGATAAAATACAACAATACAACAATATCAATTGCAGTCATGTTAATAACAGTAGATAAAATACTGGACAGTCAATACATATAAAAGCATTTATATTAGCAGCATATGATAGATGGTAAAATCATGAAGATTTACCCTTCCCAAGGACCTCAAAGGCCTTATGGGTCTATCAGTTGCCCAGCAACTGGTGAAATGGGCCAGGAAGATCCTTTTGTCATTGAAACTCTTCAGGAGAGCCTCCCCCCTCCTGGCAGCTAGCACAGGTTTGTGCTTTGAGTGTTTTCAAAATGGTCTAGAGAAAGGCTGGTGACTGGAGGCAGGCAGAGAGACTATCCCTCTGCACCATGGCTTTAGGATGCCTCCTGCAACCCAGATGGAAAAGTTGGATATTGGACTGCTGATGCCTTGAACCCCTCCATCCTAAGATCAGGTTGGAATGTGTGTAAATAAACAAATCATATTTCATAAAGACACAGCAGTCTCTGCTGACCTTGGAGGAGCGCAGGGACCCCAGAAATCTCACCACTTGGAGATTGGGGAGGCACGCAACAATATCTTTAGCAACATGGGGTGGATTGGGAGAGGGGATTTTTTTTAACCCTTTCTTCCCTCTCCCCAACATGGTCCCCTCTGGTCTTCATCTCTTCTGATGTAAATTGCCATTTTGGAAGGGGTGATGTATCTTTGTTAGAACTACAATAGAGGGGAGGAGGGTTAAACTCATGCTGTGCACTCCTTGAGGTCCTGCTGTTGCCCAGACTTCCCTAAGGCTGCTATTTATATATATCACACCCTCATAAAGAGCATATTAATTGCAATTCATGTTATGTCTAGTTCAGTCCAGAGTCTTTCCTCTCTGCACTCGTGGCCAGTCTTCCACTTTGCATCACCCTTGTCCTTCCCAATGGAGAGGGAGAAAAGTGTCGCCTGATGAACTGCTTACAGAGCTGTCTATTTCCCTAAGATGTAGATGATCTTTGTCTGCTTTTTAAGTTGCCTATAAAACAGCCTTCCCCAGCCTAGCACCCTCCAATCATGTTGGACTACAACTCCCATCAGCTGTGTTGGCTGGGGCTGATGGGAGTTGTAGTCCAACACATCTGGCTGTTACAAAAGCTTGAACTTCTGGGGTGTTAGGGTATGTCTGTCTCCCAGTAATAAATGAACAGGCTTTGATTGATTTGTCCCTTGTTAGCAGAGCTCTGGAGTCTGCCTTGATTGTGAGATGTTGCCTTTTTCTGTGTGTCCCACAGGCATTGGAATCTTCTCTGCACCCCTTAGGGAAATTCCTGAAGGCTTTGAGCGTGGCATTCCAGGCCACCTACTCTGGGATTGGTGCAAACAGGCATCTTCTGAGTATGGCTCAAGAGGAAATCAAGCATTACGCAAAGAAGATGTGGGAATTCTACCAGTATGTACAGCTAGAGTGGGGAAATGCTTTGGCTCTGTGGGCCAGATCTTTATCAGGATTGGCCTTGCAGGCCAAATTTGACAGGTGGGCGGGGCTGCAGCAAAACTGAGCAGGATTTAACCCCTTGCTGGGAACAGGAACACAGCCAGTGCAGGATTTAACCCCACTCTTTTGCTTATCAGATGATATTCCAAGTGGACAAGGTTTGGGGTAAATGAAGATTCAGCATTCTTGGTAGCCAAAGAGTGTTGTGTGTCAGTGAAACCAGAGCAGGGAGAGGGAGAGAATGAAATGGAGCATGTGAGAGTGTGGCTGGCTAGTTGGTTAATTACAATTCTCAGTACCCTTTGGCTACCTTGATCAACCCAATAAACTTAAACTGACCTGGTTTCCACCAATGTGGTGCCCTCTAGACCAGCGGTTCTTAACCTGGGTGCACGCACCCCTGGGGGTGCGAGACACTTTTTCTAGGGGTGCGAGGCCCAACCAAATATTTTGGAAAACTGTCATTTATCTTAGCTAAGTTAGACAAAAACACACATTAAAATTAAATTAAATTAAAATAAAAAATGAACGGTATTTTTTCAGGGGATGCAAGAGCATATTTTGGAAATCCAGGAGGTGCTGGCAGTGGAAAAGGTTAAGAACCACTGCTCTAGACCATAGTGGACTGCAATTCCCATCAGTCCCAGCCAGCATGGGCCAATGGTCAGGGATTATGGGAGTTGTCCCCAACATCTGGAGGGCACCACGTTGGCTGTCCCTGGCCTAGAAATACATTGTAGGCTTGAGGTCTGGTGCTAAGCCACCCCTGAAGTGAACTTCCCAGTTGGATTCTGTTAAGTAGCACTTACATTATTCTGGAACTTGCTATTCCATGTGTGTCAAAGTGTCTTTTCAGGAAGAGTCTCTGCAGTTCCCAAACCTTGCTGAAACTCAGTGGCTAGCAGAAAGGATTTCCTCTTCTCTATTTGTGCATCTTCAGTTTTCAAGTGTGTGTGTGTGTCAGTCGGGGCAGGTTATGAGAGCACCCACTTATTTTAAAAGGTCTTTTAATTTTGTTTTGTTTGCTGTTGACACCATTCAGGGGCTTGCTGCATCTTGCGTTGGAGGTCCAAGGCCAACCGCCTGCCGAAGGCATGGAGCAGAGGTAGTGGTGTCCCATTGATTTCTTGGTTCTTCAATATAGGAGCTGCCTTTATACTAAGCTCAGTATTGCATACACTGACTGTTGAGGAGATGTTGGGGATGCAACCTGGGGCCTGCAAGGCATGCAGACCTGCATGCCAAGCAGATGCTCTACCACTGAGCTACGGCCCTTGCTATAATGTGTCTGCGTGGTTCCTCCCTGCCCCGCTTTTAAAAATAAAATTAATCATCAATATTATGAGTTCCATCTTATTTCTGCTATTCTGCCGTGCAATACGTCTTTCGTTTTTTTTTGCAATGCTGTTTTGCTTCTAGAGCTCCATCAATGCCCATGGTGCTTTACAACAGGGTATTCAGAGCAGAAACAGGTCTCTGCCCCTAAGAGCTTACAATCTCAAAGCAGGGGTAGTCAACAGGGTGATCCACTCCGGGTGTTGTCGGGACTACAACTCCCATCATCCCTGACTTGTTTTGCATTCTTACTGGGGCTGATGGGAATTGGAGTCCATCATCTGGACGGCTACCTCTGGTCTAAGGCCAAAAGCACATGTACATTGTAAAGCACTTCAATGATCGTAAGAGATTCTCCCATAGTTTTCAGTAAAAAGAGCCAGTGTGATAAAGTGGTTGGATTGTCTGACAAGTGATCAGATTACCTCCTCATTCAGTTCTGAAGCTTGCTAGGTGTCTTTGGGCCAGTCAGCCTCTCTCACTGTGACACACCTCGCAGGGTTCTTATGTGGACAGGGAGAACCATGTATGCTTCCTCAAGTTCCTTGGAGGCAAGGTGGAATATAAATTTATTATTATTATTATTATTATTATTATTATTATTATTGATGCCGCCACCACCCACCCTTCACCCAAAGGTGGGGGGGAGGTAGGTCAAAACAATTTAAAATACAACATTAAAAACAGTTTAAACAAATTAGTCACAAAAATAGGGTGGCTCCTAAAACTATGCATCTCAGGTGTCAAAGGCCAGGGTTAAGAGGTCCATCTTCAGCATATGACAAAACTGTATGGTGAAGGTGCTAGATGCACCTCTGTGGTGAGGGAGTTTCACAACTCAGGGGTTGCCACAGAGAAGGCCCTCTCCCAAGCCCGAACTTCTGAGGGTGGTGGAACTACCTCCCTTTGCCGATCTTAATATCTGAGAGGGTCTGTAGGAAAGGAGGCAAATCTTTGGGTATCTGGAGCCTAAGTTGTTTAGGGCTATAAACATTAACATGAGCAACTTTTATGGGGCCTTGGAATGGTGTGGCAACCGATGCAGCTGTTTTAAAACAGGGGTTATGTGAGATCTAACTGGAACTCCAGCCAGTAATCTGGCTTCTGCATTTTGGACCAGCTGAACTTTCCGAGTCATCTCCAAGAGCAGCCCCACATATAGCACGTTGCAGTGTTTCCCATTTTAAACATCAGGTACCCTCTCTCCAGCTGATGAAGGAGAAGACACTTCCCCTCCCCTGCCCTTACCTACCCTGAATGGTGGCCGCAGACTGACCTGCTGCCAGGGATGGGTGAGAATTTCAATTCGGTTCGCATTTCAAGCAGAATTGATCAAATTCACAATTTCCAAAACGATATGAGCACCGAAACGCAGCCATCCTACGAAATTCGCATTTATTAGAATTTTGGGATGCAGTTCGCCAACTAAACATTTACAAAAAAATCATATATTGGGGAAAGTGTGCATAAAAATGAATTGATGAGTGAAAATAACATGCAAAAAGGCATGAAAAGATGAGAAATGGCTTGCAAAAATGTGTCCCTTTGTCAAAACTGCCTACAAAAATGTGTTTATTTGGAGAAATTCACACTAAAATGGTGAAGAATTTTCATGAGGTTTTTTTTAAAAAAATCGCAGATTGCTGTAGAAATGTAGAACTGAATTTAACATTGGGAAAATGAGAAACTGAGACAACCGAAAGAGACGGATCTTTCTATCCCTACTTGCTGCTACCAGATTAGAATGCAAGACGTATTAAGTATTTCTGTTCTGTCCCTTTTTGCAAGGCAGCATACCTAAATCAACCATCCAATGCAATATCCTTTTTTGAAGGCAAGCAGCCGACATGTGGCTGCTGGTGCAATGCTTTATATAATATTTCCTTTCCTTCCACTTCAGTGACCTCAACGGACCTGGCTTAATGTTGCCCCTCATCCTTCCGTGTTTCTACCCAGAGCTCTTGCTGCTGTACATGCTTTACCACCAGAAGGAGGATGACCTTTACTGCCAAGGGATTGTGGATCTCAGCTTGTTCCCTGATGTTAAGCTGCTGGAGTTCCTCGATGTCCAGAAGTGAGTTGTCTTGGCTCTAGACAGCCTTCATTGTCTCCGTTTCTCTGTCGCGCCATCTCGGGGAGGGACGTGAGCCGAGTTGCAATAAAACGCCTTGCAGACAAAGCACAGCCTGCAGGTTTGTGTATAAAAATGGGCTCAAAGGAGCAAAGAGCCAAAAGTCCATCTAAGCCCTCATCCTTTTCCCCACAATGCCTCTGCAAAGCCCAGAAGTAAGGCTTGAAAACAATGGGCCTCTCAGGCTGTCAATATTCAGTGATGCCTGCAACAAAATGTTGCAGCATGGAGTTTTCCTCTTCACTGTTCCAGCCATCCAGTCATGCTTTCCAAAATGATGATCTTACTGCACTTCCTTTCCCGGTGTGGGGTAGGGTGGAAATAGAAAGACCAACAGTCCATCAGCATCCCATAGCTGCTGAGCACACTCAGTTCTCATTGGACTCTCCCCCCTCCCCCCCCGAGTTTTTTAACCAGCTGTTTTAACTAGATGAAGGAAGTGTGATTTCTTCCTGCTGGGGTGAGAAAGGCTCTGCTTTTCTCTGCCCCTGCCTATGTGTGTGAAGAAACTTTTTATCCCACTCTTTGGTGGTGAGGGAGGTCCCAGGAAACTTTATGAATGATCCAAAAAGACGTGACACAAAAGGAAAATGGATGGGGAGGGAGGATGAAATAAGCAGGCTCAGGTTCAAGTTCAAGGTCTCTACGTAAAAGGCTTGTTGAAAGAGGAAGGTCTTCAATAGGTGCCGAAAATATAACAGAGATGGTGCCTGCCTAATATTTAAGGGGAGGGACTTCCACAGGGTGGGTGCCACCACACTAAAGGTCCGTTTCCTATGTTGTGCAGAACGAGCCTCCCGATAAGATGGTATCTGCAGGAGGCCCTCACCTGCAGAACACAGTGATTGAATGGGTATATAAGGGTAAGAGAGTCTTTCAGGTATCCTGCGTAGGGCTTTGCACACCAAAACCAGCGCCTTGGACTTGGCCCGGTAGCTAATGGGCAGCTAGTGCAATTCTTTCAGCACCAGGGTAATGTTGGTGAGCAGTTGCATCACCGTGTTTTGCACCAGCTGCAGCTTCTGGACCCACCTCAAGTCTAAACAGCTTTGGACCAGCAAATATGAATGAAACCCTTTTCTGCCTTTCAACTCGTCTTCTCTTGTTTCAGACACTTGTGGCCCCTCAAAGATCTTACACTAACAAATAACCAGGTAAGCTGACTCTCAGGTTTCTTCTGCATGTGCAGTACAATGAGACGGTGCCGCTTCAGATGAAAGCGAGAGGATGTCTCTCTTTTTTTTAGTGCCCCGTGTGTCAAACTTGTGAGTAACTCAAGGAAGGGCCATAACTCAGTGGCAGAGCTCCTGCTCTGCCTGCAGAAGGCCCCACCAATCCTCAGCTTCTCCAAGTAGGGCTGAGAATACCTCTTGTCTGAAATCCTGGAGAGCTCCTGCCAGTCTTTGTAGACAAAGACTGAGCTAAATGGACTGACTTGGTATAAAGCAGATCCCTCTATTCACAGCAAGGGGAGGACTGGGCTAGTTTCTGTGCTTGGTAAGAGTCTCTTCTGCCACCCAGGGCTCTTTTCATATCCCAGTTCTGCTGTACATACCAAGTGTGGTGCAGTTGGTGATTACTGGGGAGAGGGCCTTTTGGTGGTGGCTCCAAGAGTCACCTTGGTTTCATTAAAACCTCTCCCCCTTGCAAAAATGCTAATATCTGCTGCTTCTCTCTATATACATCTTTTTAGAGACAATCGCTTGTGAAAGACCACTGCTTTCTTTCTGCTACTGAATGTCTACAGAAGCTGATGTAAGTTTAAAAAAAAATAAAAATAGAAGAAATCTTAAATCCCACTCTTCCTTCATGGAACTCAAGGCTGCTTGCATGGTTCTTCCTCTTGTTATCCTCACAACAACCCTGTGAGGTGGGTTAAGCTGAGATAGTGACTGTGAGCTTCGTGGCTGAGTGGGGATTTATTTATTTATTTAAAATATTTCTGTCCCTCCCTTCTACCCTACAATGGGGCACTCAGGGCAGCTACAATAAAATCCCACACATATATAATAAAGTACACAAGAAAAACACAAACATTACAGTAAATTAAAGTGCATAGAATACAATTAAAATACATAAAATGCATTATGCATACACATACACACATGTATATATGTGCATGCACATATGAGGGAGGGAGAATAAAAGAACTTAAAAGATAAAAAACTTTAAACAGTGTCAGGCTGACCTGTCAGTTCCAACCAAAGGCTCTCTGGAACAAAATAGTTTTTACAAGTTTCCGGAAAACCATCAGGGAGGGAGCAAAGCGGGCTTCTTGGGGCAGGGAATTCCAAAGTCTGGGAGCCACAACTGAAAAGGCTCTGTCCCGCATGCCTGTCAATCTAACATCTTTCATTCCAGACACGCAGAGAAGACCAGAGGTAGATGATCTAAAATCCAGGGTAGGAACATATGGATGTAAGCAGTCCCTTAAATACACTGGTCCAAGGCCTTATAGGGCTTTAATGGTCAAAACCAGCACTTTGATTTGAACCTTGGTCACTGCCTTCCCCAAGCTGTTGCCCTCAAGATTTTTGGACTGCGTCTCCTCTCAGTTCCAGCTAGCATGGCTGTGGGTTGAAAGTTTCCGCAGCCCTTCCACAGGAGCTAACAAGTTTGCCTGTTCACCAAAAGGAAAGATGAGATTCCCAAGTTTTCCGATCCAAATGTGCATGCTTCTCTGTGGAATAAGTGCACACCTCCTTTGCTTCCCCAAGGATTTATTCTTGCTTTCTGGTTTGCGTGTGCTTTTTGTAGCACTACTGTTGACCCCCGGGAAAAACTGGACATTCTCCAAAAGACGTACGAGGAGATTGAGAAAACAGTGAACCGGGTGCTGGAGAAGGACTATAGCCTGCCAATGGATGACCTGCTGCCGCTGCTGATGTATGTTGTGACACGAGCAAGGTAAGGCGACGGCTTCCCCTCTTCCTTACTTTTTTTGCGAGGTAGTTGGAACAAGGACTCTATGGGGCCAGGATGGCTGAGTACGCAAATCTGAGTGTGGGAAAAGGGCCTCCTGCAGATACCATCTGATCATGAGGTCCGTTCCACACAACATAGGAAGCGGACCTTTAGTGTTATGGCACCAACCCTTTGGAACTCCCTCCCCCTAAATATTCTATTCATAGGGTTGCCATAAGTTGGAATCGACTTGAAGGCAGTACATTTACATTTTTTATCTTTTTGGCTCCTACTGAAGACCTTCCTCTTTCAACAAGCCTTTGAAACGGATCTTTCCCAGTCTGTTTCTGTATTGGAGTTGTTTCGGTTTTATTTATTTGGACGTTCCCAATCAGGAGTTCCCTGAGCAGAGCTGATCCTTGCAGGGCTTGCAGGCAGCGTTGATCAGTGCTGACTGCAAGCCCTGATAGATCAGCTTCACTCTGGAGTTTGCATTTAGGAGCTTCCGACTGCAGCTTCAGAAAGCAGGGCTTGCTTGCAGTTGGTGCAGATTGGAACTGACTGCAAGCCCCACTGGGACTGGCTGCACTCAGGAGTTCCCAGTTGGGAGCTAGGGAGTGCAACCAATCCCTGCTGAAAGCAAGGCTTTCAGTTAATGCCAACAGCAAGCCCTGCTTTCAGCAGAGACCTGAGTTCAAGCCAAGCTGCAAACTTTGTGGATGCAGTTTGAAGCTGCCACCTGCAAAGGAAAAAAATATGGAACTTTGAGTGCACTCTAACTTCTGTTGAGGGCAGTGGTGTTTGGCCAGGATTCTGGCCTGTTGACTGGGTCCTGTTCACCCTACCCCAGATCCATCAGAAAATGCTTTAACACAGGGGTTTCTCTGACATAAAGGTTAAATCCCCTAATTTAGGGTGACCAGATGCAACAAAGGGATAGGTTGTCAATGCAAGCCATACCTGCTGGAATTCTCTTCGATGCAGCAATTAAAGCTGCAGGAGCCTTGTCTTCCTCTTGCGTTTGGCCACTCTTAACTAGATAGCAGAAGAGAATTTCTTGACAAGTTACCTAAAGCCTAAATAGGGAAAGGCTATAGTTCAATGGCAGAGCAACTGCTTTGTGTGCAGACGGTCCCAGGTTCAGTCTCTGGGTAGGGCTGGGAATGTCACCTGCTTGAAAGACTAGAGCGACGGTGGCTGTTGCTTTTTGGAACTGGTGGGGTGGAAGAAAGGGAGGCAATGATAGCTGCAGCAGAGCCACGGACAGGCAAAGCCACTCCCTGACCAGTTGTCAGAAAGGCAGGCAGGTGGGAGTTGGCCGAGGGCAGACTGAGGCTGGTGGGGCAGCCTCACATTTGTCCTAATGGGCCAGCCCTCTGCTGCTAGTCAGTGCAGACAATACTAATGTAGACAGGCCGCTGGTCTGACTCAGTAGGAGGCGACTCCCTATGTAAATCAAGATAATTCCACTACAGGTATTAATTAGCTTACCAGCAGCTGGATGTTTTGTTGTTGGCACATGTAGGCTTTCACAAAGTTATCGGTCTGCATTTGTGGTGGTTGTGTGTGTGTGTGTGTGAGGTTGCATTTCCTTCACCTCTGACCTCACTACTTAATTTTTCTCTTATTCCATATAGTATATACTAGGGTTGCCAGGTTCTTGGCCTGAGACTGATCCTGTATCTTTAGGAGAAGAGAAAGTCAGCCAAGTGCAGGCGTTCTGGCAACATTGTAATGGGAAAAACCACAAAGTGGAATTCTCCTTTCCCCCTGCACAACTTTTAAAGATACAAAATACCTCTAGGTTGCCAGGCCCAGCCTCCAAGAGGTCTTCTGTGTCTTTAAAAGTTGTGCAGGGGGAAGGGAGGATTCCACCTTGTGGTTTTTCTCATTACAGTGTTGCAAGAACACCTGCATTTGGCTGACTTTCTCTTCTCCTAAAGATACAGGATCAGTCTCAGGCCCTGAACCTGGCAACCCTAGTTGACGATAACACTTCATACATCTGATGAAATGGACTCTGGCATGTGAAAACATATGCCAGAATAAATGTGGTAGTCTTCTTAAGGTGCCACAAGAGTCGTTGTTGTTCTCATATAACGGTATCCTTCTCTCCCCCCCCCTCCGGTAGTATACAACATTTAGGAGCGGAGATCCACCTTATCAGAGATCTGATGGACCCAACAAATGAAGGAGGCATGTACGATTTCCTGCTTACAGCACTGGAGGTAAGGAGGAGTTAAAGAATAGTGGACTGTGAGGGTGAATAAAGAGCCACGTTGGATCAGATTGAGGACCCATCTATAATGTTTTATTTTTTAAAGTGGCCAGCCAGATGCTTCACTAACCAAACATAAATGGCACTCCCCCATAGTTGCTGGAGAGCAAGTGAGTGTTCTGAGGTAAACCATCTCTGAACATGGAGGTTCCACAGCACCCAGGAGTCTTGGGCATGGGTGCCAGAAATGCCATACAGGGAAGGGCTGGAGCTCATTGGTAGAGCATCTGCTTAATTTTATTCATTTTATAAAAATATTTGTATACCATTTCGTTAAAAACATCCAAGAGGTTTACCATGTTGAAAAAAACGCTCAACAACCATAGAATGAAAACATTAAAAATACAATAAAAACAAAGGTCAACTGTTGTGAAAAAAAAGTATCTTAATTGCCTGCATGAGCCTGATGGAACAGAGAGGTTTTCAGCAGGTGCTTAAAAGTTAAAACAGAAGGCACCTGTGACTCTGTTGGCACAGCATTCCAGAGAACTGGGTCGATGACACTGAAGGCTCGATTTTGTGTCTATGTTAAATGAGCATGGCCAACTCGGGACAATCAGAGGCGCTCCTGCAGATAAGCTCAGTGATCAAGCTGGGATATAAGAGTTCAGGCAGTCCCTAAGGCATCCTTTCCCACCCAGTGTGCCTCCAGATGTTGTTGGACTACAACTCCCATCAGCCTCAGCCAGCATTGCCAATGGTCAGGAAAGATGGCAATTGTGGTCCAACAACATCTGAAGGCAACTGTTGGGAAAGGCTGCCCTAAGGTATCCTGGACCTAAGTTGTTCAGGGCTTTTTAAATAATACAGTAGGGCCCCACTCATACAGCGGGTTGTGTTGCAGACCCACACTGAAAAGCGAAAATCGCTGAAAAGCAAAATTCCGTCAATAAAATGGTGCCCAACGCTCTGCTGCTGAGCACGTCATGCTGAAAAATGTTGTAAAAATGGAACAAGCACCGTATGAGTGGGGCCTTACTTTAACTGAAAACCCGTGTATTAGTGGAACCCCAAAAAGCGGTGCCCTACTGTACTGGGACCTTGAACTTGGCTTGGTAGTGGATGGGCAGCCAGTGCAGATGTTTTAAAAGTGGCGTCACATGTTGTTGGCCATGTGCTCCTATCAGCAATCTGGCCCCCTCATTTTGCACCATCTGGAGCTTCCAAACCAAGGCCAAGGGCAATCCCACATAGAGTGCATTGCAGTAATCTAGCCTAAAGGTTACCAATGCATGGACTACAGAGGTCAGGCTATCCTTGTCCAGGAACAGCCATAGCTGAACAACCAGGCAAAGCTGGTAAAAGGCACTTCTAGCCACAGAGGATACTTGGGCCTCTAGTAACAAAGATGAATCCAGGACTTTTTGCATACAGAAATCCCCATGTTCTATCCCTGACAATTTCAGATAGGGCTGGGAGAGGCCCCTGCCTGAAACTCTAGAACCATTGCCAGTATGTATAGGCTATAGTGAACTCGATTGACCAATGGCCTCGCTCAGTATAAGGCAGCATCCTGTGTCATAGAAGATTTTTGGTATACCTAGGAAGCTGCCATATCACAATTTTTGTGTGGGGGAGGGAAGAGAGATGATGAAATCCTAAGGGTGTACGAAAATGAAGATCTTATTGGTCCAATGTGTTTTGAATTTAAATCCTTCAGGGAAGCTAATATATTATAATACAGTATTTAGTATTGGGTGTAATAATTGGGTGTTAGAACAAATTAAACCACAACTATCATTAGAAGCTAAAATGATGAAACTGAGATTATTACACTTTGGACACATCATGAGAAGACAAGATTCACTAGAAAAGACAATAATGCTGGGAAAAACAGAAGGGAGTAGAAAAAGAGAATGGCGAAACAAGAGATGGGTTGACTCCATAAAGGAAGCCACAGACCTGAACTTACAAGACCTGAACAGGGTAGTTCATGACAGATGCTATTGGAGGTCGCTCATTCATAGGGTTGCCATAAGTCGTAGTCAACTTGAAGGCACATAACAAATTTAGTATTATTATTATTTATTTATTTATTTGATTTATACCCCACCTTTCTTTTCATGATAGAAACCCAAGGCGGCTTACCTATGGTTCCCAGGCGGTCTCCCATCCAGGCACTGACCAGACATGACCCTGCTTAGCTTTAGCAGGGAGCTGGTCTCATGTGCCTTCAGACCATAGCCTGGGACCAATATCAATACTAATTAATACTAGTTCTGTCATAATATTAATCCTGTTGAAACAAATATACAATATAAGGGGGGCAAAATAATTGGAGGGGCACATTGCTAAAAGTATGAAAGATCAACAAGAAACCTTATTTAAACAAGGTAGGAAGGTGGTTGGACCTTTGGAAGACAAAGTAGTCCAAGGGGTGCTATAAGGAGATTGCAGGGAAGCGGAATGGATTGTGTGCCTCTGTCTTCATAGTGGAAGATGTAGGGCAGATCCCTCTACCTTCTTTGAAAGGGACTCTGAGGAACTAAGATAAACAGTGTTGACAATTCAGGATGGATAGACCCCTTACACTTGACCTTTCCCGGTTCCAAAGGGGGACAGGACTGTCTTGTTTTAATGCATTTTTTTTAAAGGGGCAATCCTTAAAAATCCATGTGGATTTTTTTAAAAAATACTTAAGAGGGATCCTGAAGGCTGCAATGCTGCTGCTATCTGTTTAACAGGTTTTTCAACCCTTGCGTTTAAAAAGCTCCAAAATAGGTCAAGCTGCTCCCAGCCTCAAGTGGCCATCATTGCTTGACTCTTCTTCCTGCCCCATGTTTTGTATATTACAATAGAGCAAGTTCTCCTGAGGACAGGACTTGATGTCCCATCACTTTTGGGGGGAAATTGTACAGGACAAATATGGCTCCCCGAGTCTTTACATTTGTTTAATCTAACAAATCTCTTCTTCCTCCCCTTTCAGTCATGCTATGAGCTTATCCAGAAGGACATAAGGGTCCACCAAAGCTGGCAGGTGTTACAGAATTCCTGAAAGTTGCACGCTTGGGCTCATCATCTCTGCACAGTTAAGATCAACCATTAGGACAACAGAAAAAGAAGGTGCTTGTAATTGTTGCTGCTGGGGTTTTTTGTATTTTTCTTTCCTATGGGAAGGATGTTTGGTTTTCAAGCTATAATTTCTTTGAAATTGACTTTTTTTTAAAAAAAATGTTTTTTGAAATTGACGTTCAGATGTGTGGACATAAGGAAGTTCACTTGATTCCGTGTGTGACACTCCCATTTCGTATGTCTCAGTAAAATGCAACCTTCCATGCCTGAACTGTGAACTTAATTTTTTGGAGATAAGCGGTTAATCCTGGTTCTCCATAAGCGAAGCTTTTTGGAATGTCACCAAAACCAGGAATTTGCCACCTTCAGTCTTGGATAAAAATGGCACTGACCAAAACAAGCACTCTAACTTTTTCTGTCCTGTGATGTCACATTACCACCACTTTTATTATTTGCTTATGATTTACGGAGAGGCTTGCAAAACAGCTTCTTGTGCACTCCCCCAACATCCTGGTCGAATGTATACCGGAAGTTACTTCTAATGTTGTACTTGTGGTGCAGTCAGTTACTGGAGCATCTTGATTATGGTAGCCATGCTGTTGCTGAACCTGTATTTGAAGGAGGGTCAGTCTACTTAATTCAACAATGGCCCACTGCTAATCTGAACTGCTGGTGAGCAGTCAGTGAAGTACTATGGCAATCCAAGCTCTTTGAGACCATTCACTAGGAGTTCAGATTACTAATGTAACCCAGTTTATGTCAGTCCAGTTTCAACCATACCATTTTTGCTTCTGAATTTGGTCCTGAATTTGAAAACATTCTCCCCTCTGCCATTCTCTACTGTGAGCAGCATATTGTTAGAATGAACGTTCCACTACATACTGTATTTAAAGCTGCTCACTTTTTACCTACCTACCCTTCTTAAAGGGCAGATCAGTTCATTGAATTATTTTTTGCTATAGTAACCTTCTGCTCTCAATTCTCTTGCAAATGCAGTTCAACATGTAGCATTTTGAAAGGGAGTTACTACAACTGGGAGCTGTAGTTATACACTCGACCCACTGCCTGCATTTTTCATGTAAGGGGAGTGGACATTTTTATCCCCAATTCTTTTACATCACTATCATTGTTCCTCTTACTTGCATCTTTAATGAAACACAAGATTACAGTAGGACTCCAAGGATCTTTTCAGGGCTGAGGAAACCTATGGCCCTTCAGATGATGCTGGGACTCAGGAATGATGGGAGTTGGAAGTCAACTTCTAAGAGGGCCACAGGTTCATCGTACCCAACGTAGGTGGAGGCAGGTTGAAACGCCTGAGCTAATCCCTCAGATAGGACTACAACAGTGTGGCGGGGGAGGAGGCATAACTTAATCATGGTATTGTATTTTAGAGATCTAAACATTTCATATTGTTCCATTGTGGCTGAACTGACTGAAAATCTCAGTTGCCCATTTTGATTGATGAACCCTGCATTCTGTATCAGAGCTTTTCTGCAACTGATTTGGTGTTGCAAATCTATTATAAGGGAACTGACAATCTATTAGCATAGCTCCATTTTATTAGATCAACTTTAGAAGACTATGACAGTTCTGGCAAAAGCTTGGTTTATTGTTCAGTCAGTCTTCTGGCTGTAAACTAGGTCACTGTTGGCTTTTTTGACTACTGAAGATAGAAAATATCCATTGCTTTTAAATTAATTGAAAAGGAAAACACTATTTTTATCTAAAAGGTGTAAGAGCTAATGCTTATGTACATTTTTAGAATTAAATAATTCTTATGCTTTAATAAGAGGCTGCATAAAATTCTACATCACTGCCTCATTGTTTAAATACACTGGATAAAATATTTAATATGCTAACTTGAAGAATTATTATAAATGACTTTGTATAGAAATAAATTTTATTGTTTTGGAGATTGTTAGTCATTTGTATGAAATGAATAAATGAAGCTGCCTTGAGTCAGACCATTGTTCTTTCTAGGGTCATGGGAATGCTAATCAATATTCTCTGGAACAACCAAGGTCAGCAAACCTGCAACCACCTGCAGGGAGACTTCAGAACAGTGTGTGTTGTTTTTATGCGATCTATACTAGTGACAAAAGTTACTTAGAAATCAGAGAATCCTAAAAGAATTCCCTCTGACATCCACATTATTCCCCAGAAATGAGGCTACAGTCTAGCTGATGTATAATCACTGAGATTGTTCTTCCACAGCAATGGATCCTTGAGGAATTTAACAACTGCCTCTGGCAGACTCCAACGTTCTCTTTTACAACCTAAACAGGGCAACGATCCAAACTACATGTGGTGTCCTTTCATAGCCCCAGATTAACTGGTCATCCCTAAGGGAAACTAAAGAAATCAAACTATTCAGGCAAATGTAATAAGCAGCCACTTCTAGTGCTGTAGCATCCAACTCTGACTGAACCTCAGTAACTGTTTGCCTTCTGCCAAAGCATCAAGGCCCTGCTGTGGAGCAGTTTTCTAATTTGCCATTTGCATCCGTGGCAAGCTGGAGTGTTTTAAAGTGCACGTTTCCTTTTGGCACCCTAGGAAGGCAGAATACAGAACACAGTTTTAAAAACCTCAGTAAGCCTGTGTGTGAAATGACTGGGGAAGCAGCTTATGGTCCCTTCTCAGGTAATGGACAAAGTTCCTGTTGTGGGAGGAAAGGGAGCTGTTGCAGATTCAGCTGGATCCATTTACAGCCAACCTTTTCTTTACCCTGAAACGTTTTCAGTATCATACTGTTTACCTAAAAGAAAAACAGAAACCAAGGACACTTAAATATTTTAATGTACAGTTTCGGAAAGGTCTCAGGGTAACTTGGCAGAACAGTCAAGGATTGAGGAAACGTCAGCTCAGTGCTTAAACAGCCCCCTACAAAGGGTTCAAGTGGAAGTCTAAGAGGCTACATAGCGAATGGGAACAAATTCAGCCAGTCCCCACTTAGAAGAAAGCCCCTGCAATTTAGGGCGGCTGCTGCCATCAGCAGCATAAGTGCTGCTTGTACAAATGGTCTCCAGCCCTCGCTCACATACAGTGCTATGACTAATTGTGCTCAGTAACAAATGTTGGTGCTGGTATGTTGGAACCACTGGTGTTGAAGGTGGCATACTTGATTCTAAAACACTGTAGCCACCTAAAGTAAAAACACACGTTGCCCCCCATTTTACCCTTTATCCATCTAAGGGGGAATCAATGCCAAAACGTGCACCCATTTACTTTGTGCCATACTGTACCTTTTCAGAGCGGGACACATTTCCCACAAGGAAAATGGAACATGCAGAGGGCGATTTTTGGCTTGGTTAACACTGTTGCTTTAAGAGCTTCTGCCTCAATTGCCAGACTACCCGAACCGAGCTGAGCATTTCCAAGCATGTCCTTTGCTTCTGCCTCTGCTTGGCTAGTGGCTCTAGCAGGCCTCCAGTTCCAGCCACTGTGGTTCATTTGGATGCTCTGCATAGGCACAGGAAACAATTCAGAAAAAGTGGAGGAGGAGAAAGATAACGGGAGACACCAAAAACAGAGTCACCGTTAAACAGTCCAGCACTCTTGTACAATCAACAATGAGTCATGGGTGGGCTTGCCATGTGACAAACCTTGAAGGGCAGTATTTTAAATTATTTTCTGCCCTTGATGTTTGTGTGGATAGCTGGGCTGCAAATGTGCCACCATTTCAGAATTAAAAAAACACCAGTTCAACTACAGTTCCTAGACCTTCTTATTCGGGCAATAACCAAAAACGAGAAGGCAGTTAAAGAGCGGTCCCAACTAGTGCTTGCAGTCCACACGTGGCCCAGCTTATCCTTACGGAGGGCACCTGTAGTCCAGCTGCCAGGCTTGGGCTGTGTAGGCCCACTGAGCTTTGATGGCTCAGAGTCCCTGAAAGAGCGATGCCAAGCGTGAGGTGAGTATCCTTGACCTTCCCTCTCTCTCTCTCTCCCCCCCCCCCCAATGCAGTACATGGAGAAATGAAGCTAGTGGGGACTATGAAAAGGTGACTATTGCATACCAACTAATGAGATGGTACACACACTTTTCTTTATTCCCATGATTACTTACCTCAAGAAGCCACTTCAGCATATGGACTGAAATGTCTTCTGTCCCCCCCCCTAATTTCTTTCACTTAAATAACACATCAGATGTGGGGGGAGGGAAGAGTTATCAATCATGTAACTAACACTGCAGGTCATCAAGAAGACACTCTAACTTGAAATGTCTTTCATTTATCTTTTGGCGGGCAAAAGGCCCCCAAACTAACTGTGCAATTCTATGCACTTTTACTCAAAAGTAAGTTCCACTGTGTTCAACAGGGCATATACTCCCAGGTACGAAGGTAGAGCAGAGGGTGAGGAATCCGTGGCCCTCGGGATGTTGCTAAACTCCAAGTCCCAGCCAGCGGGGCCAACAATCAGGAATGATGAGAGCTACAGTGCAACTTCCTCTGGAAGGACGCAGGTACCCCAGACCTGCTGCATAGGGTTAGAGTCTAAAGGGCTTAGAAAGACTGGTACAAATAGTCATATTCGTCAGTGACAAAGTGGATAATCTCACTGGGGGAATGCTCTCCTTTTCCAACTACTGCCAGTTCCCTAGATGCTTAAATGTCCTTACTTCCTGCCTCTGGTTCTGTATTCTCTATTCATCACTGAAATTCACTGTGCTTAAGACTTCTAAATGGGGGGGGGGATTGACATAACGTATCAGCATGCTCCCAGCCTGCAAAGGAAGAATTTCTGCAAGTGGTCAAAATAAACTACGGGAGGGAAACTAGAGGAGGGCAGTGTCTATCGCTGCTTTCAGGCGGTGCAGGAGTGCCTGAGGAGGAGGAGAAAAGGTCTCAGGGTTCAGTTTCTTGAATTCCTCGTTGGCGTTCAAAGAGGTCAACACCTTTGCAGTCCTCTTCAAGTCAAAGACAGCATGCAGCATTCCCAAGCCAGAGATAGCAGCTCTGTATGAATGCTTGGAGGAATCTTCTTCAGTGTGATGGTTTTCAAGGACATAAATCCGGTTCTCTGCAATGATCTTGAGGAAGTTGTAGAACTCCTTGTAGTCAATGCCTGTGTAAGACTTCATCAAAACCTGCAAAGGTGAGTGAACAAGTCGACTGTCACAGCTGTTCCTGTTGATTATCGAAAACCGAACACCAGTTCCCATGTCACAATGCTGAATGAAATGGGAAGGTTTTAACTTCATGTCAATCTTCACAAAACACAGCCACGAAACTCTAACTCTGCTGTTACAATTTTAAGGCATGGGAGTGGCCCTGAGAGCGAGCAAGACACACGGTGTGCTAGCTCTCTTTTCAAAGCCTACAAGAGAAGATACATGCTCCTTCATGACCTTTCCCAGGCACCGTAGAAAAAAGCTGCTCCCATCTGAAGCGAACAGTCTTCTACTACTGGCTTCCCAAGAGTCTCCTCTGTGGCCGTACCTGCTTTTTCTGCTTCTCCTGCCTGACCCTCGGTCTTGGTCACTATAGCTAACCAGCTGATATGCTGGAAAAGCTTTTTTTCTGAAAAATCAGACTGGAGAGTTGCATCCAGGTCATGAAGAAACATAGACCACAGTTCAAGTGTATTAATGGCCTTTTATCTCCTGCTACCTCAGCATGTCACTACTGTGTTTTATCACTTCAGACACTAGATTGCTAATGGGTGTTTATGCCCACCTCATGCATCCTCAGGGGCCAGCTGCCCTACCTGGCATTGCAGGTGCCAATCCTCCATGCTGTCTCTCCATTCTCGGATCTCCCGTTGGACGGCAGCTAGTTCGTCCTGCAGGAAGCTCCACATGATGGCTATGTTGCACCCGTTCACCCAGTTGTGGTTGATGGAGATCGTATCTTCCTGAAAAAGGCAAGGGAAGTGCAAACAGCTAACCTTCTTATTTAAGCAGGGGGTTCAGGGGAGACATCGCTTTCTGCCTGCTGGCCTATACAGCTAATTCCCATAATGAACATGGGAATGGTGCAGAATACAAACTCTGCTTATCTAATAATCCAACATCCAAATATTTAACCAGTGAAGACACTGCCTTGCCAACCTCAGTCTGCCCTGAGCCAGCGTTCCCTGCCTTCCCAACTTAGCTAGTCCAGGGGCAGCCCTGCCTGCCAGCTCCTTCATCTCAGTGTTGCCTTAGTGGAACTCAGCAGCAGGGAGGGCAGGGACGAAACTAGAATTAGTTGGCTCTGCCTGTCATTGGCTCTGGCGCCACCTACTCTTGCGCTCCCTGCCTTCTGCCCTTCCAGTCCCAAAGACTACCACATGTAAAAATGTACTGTACTGCCTTCAAGTCGATTCCAACTTACGGCGACCCTCTGAATAGGGTTTTCATGAGGCTGAGAGGCAGTGACTGGCCCAAGGTCACCCAGTGAGCTTCATGGCTATGTGGGGAT
Source organism: Rhineura floridana (assembly GCF_030035675.1). Classification (NCBI taxonomy): domain Eukaryota; kingdom Metazoa; phylum Chordata; class Lepidosauria; order Squamata; family Rhineuridae; genus Rhineura; species Rhineura floridana. Next base: position 86,422,013 of record NC_084489.1, on the reverse strand, counting down.
TCGAACAGTCAAACACCTTAACCACTACACCACACTGGCTCTCATAATGACTACCACAACTATCATAAAATATAAAGAGGCAACCTGATCAGTGGCCTGTCAGCTGCTTATGTGTCACTCTCCCTAGCTGTTAGCTGAGCATTTTTTTAAGCTGCGGTAAGTTAGCAAACATTTCGGCTACTTTGCCGCAACTTAAACCAGGGTGGGGGATGTAACAGGTAAAAATAAGGAAACCTGGTGATCAAGTGGGTGTTTGAATTTGCTTCTGAAAAATCTGAACTCAACTTGCTAGCCACCTAGTTGACATGGTCCACCTGGCCAGGTAACTAACAGCAGCTTACCAGACTCTGAGGCAGAGTTTTTGCAACTTGGGGTCCTGAGGATTGACTCTCAGATTTTCTGAAGCAAACCATGCACACAGCCAGTGACGTACAGGCCCTCTACATATATGTGTACCCAAGTCAAAACCATCACCACAAATCCACTGATTGGGGCACTACCCCAAGGCAGTAGCTCTCTGAAGTGTCTTACCAGATTGTAAACCTGGTGGTGCCATCCACTGGGGATGAAGACAATCTCTCCAGCTTCCTGTATGATTTCAACAGGAGGGCTGCTTTGGGCAAAGCGAGGGTAAAGGCTGCTCTTTTTCAGGGCAGGTGCAGTGATGTCAAACGGCAAGTGACCGTGGCGATCACGGAGGTACTCCTCCTGCCCCGGGGGGAAGACCAGCCATTTCTTTCTCCCGCAAATGTTGGCCGACCAGCTGTAGGAACGGAAGACGTCTGCATGAAATGGAGTCCTACAGAGGGGAAAAACCAGAAGGTCAGGAGCAGGCAGCTGAAGAGCTGTAGGAATGGCACTGTTGTGGTAGAAGCTCATTTGTAAAGGGAGCAGGCTCACCCTCCTGTCACCATCTTGGGGGTCCCAAACATTTATCATTGCACCCTTTTAGAAAAATTGCTCTTTTATTCCAAACATATGAGACATACACACCCCAAGTTACACCCCATTTGGAGCAACCTGTTTTCCAGCACTGCCATTGATCAGGCTCTCACAGGAAGACATCTGTGCATGGATGTCTATTGCTTCTCCTCATATTTTTCACTCTTCAAACACTCGATAGAGACCCTTGTAAATCACTGGGTCTCATTCATCTGAAAAGTACTTAAGTGTGTACTATGCACCTGAGACAACGACAACAACAACAATCCATTGCTATTATTATTAGCCCTTCTTCCTTAAGGCGCTCAGGACAGCAAAAGGGGTTTAGCTATACACTTCTGAAAAACTCTTATTACAAATTCAGATTGGCTTGTGTTGTGGGAAGTCTAGAACTTCTCTGGTACCCTGACAGCCTCAGGACATACCAAGTCTCAAAGCAAGGAAACTGCAAGCATCTTCACGACTGCACCCTGTGGCTTGATATCCATGGGCTATACAATGAATAAGATCCAGAGAACTGAACAGTATCTGGCCCTGTAATGTGCAAGTGGGGAATCCCATTGCTTTGTCTTGGTGGGGAAAAGGTGCAAAGTTTAAAGCTCTGAGTAGGAGTGCTGTCTTAATCTCCCTCCAAAAGCAGTCTCACAGCCTGTTCCCATACATATTTACTAGCAAGTCCCATTGAATGAAGCTGTGTGCTCTATTCCATGCTTCAATACAACTAAATTTTCCAAAGAGTATGAAAGTATCTGAACGGCTGTACCATGAGCCTTTAGGTCCCATGTAGACAAAGCGATAGTCATCCACTGCGATGGCATCCCAGTATTCGTTCAACCAGTCAGATGAGAAATAGATGGGGGTGGTGTAAACATCTTGCTCTGGGAAAGCCCTGAAAGCATTGAAAAAGACAGCTCAGAAAGAAAAATACCCTCAAGGGGCATCCAAATGTTGCGTAACACCATGCTAAAGGCTAGATCATGGCTTGACAACTGGTACTTGATTTGCCATCTGCACCACCCACCTTTCCCAGGTATTGGGGCTGGATCAAATATTACACACCTAATGATTTGAGAGCTCAAGGATCTCAAACCAAGATTGCGTCTTTGATCTCAAAACGAAGAAGCTACTCAAACAGCTGAATCAGCCCACGGGCTCTGAGCCTATGCCTGAAACACCACATACAGGAGGGACATGGCTATGATCTAACTGTCTTTCTAATCTTCCCTTTCCACCAGTGGTGGGCTTTGTGTTGGGATATTATAATTTCATAAGGGAACTTTCCTGTGTTTTGCCTTAAGATACGCAAGGAGGGAACATAACACAGAGATAGTGTTTAGGCTCTGCATGTTAAAGGTTTAACCCCCGGCATCTCCATGGCTAGATCTACCTGGGCTCAAGCCCCTGGATAGTCAGGGAGGGCAGCACTGGGTCAGATGAACAAAAGTCTAACTGATGGCTTTAAGGAGTTCAAGGCATATCCATGTAAAGCTTGAAGTATAGGGAACATAAGGTTGTCAGAATGATTTGATCCTATTTTGAGGAACCACAGTGATGGGTCAGCATAAGGGAAGCTGGTCAGGATCAGAAAAGCTGCAATATATGAATATTCCCAATGAAGATTAAAAAAAAAACACACTGGGAAACAGGCACGGTAAAGCTTTTTCTGAAAAAAGGGGAAAAAATGGAAAAACACCATCCCCATGAACTTTCCCAATTTTTTCCCCAGTCCTTTACTTGAGGATGATAAATTCACCAGCAGGAAACCAAGATGACAAAAATGAAGAGTCTTACTATCTTCAAAACTGAGAATTGGTGTAGGCACTATATAATCAAGCTGAACATTGTCTAAAGATTGACCAATTCTCCTGCTCCAACTTGCTGTGCAACCAAAACGTGGGAAGAGTATAAATTCCATGAACTGTATTATTGCAACTGTTGAGCGTGGGTGAAGCCTACAGTGCAATTGTGTTCTCCCTTACCCAGTCCTCAGCAGGCTCTCCCTGCCCCTCTTTTTACTTGTTCCAGAGCAACTATGCAAAGATAGGACAATAACAATAATTAATATAAAGAAGAGGGACAAAGAAGCAAACTTGTCCCATGCAGCCTAACTCCAGCATAACTCCAATGCGCGCAAACACAGGACAACATTGGAAAGAGCAGACAGCGCCAGGCAAACACAAGCCAAACCACCACTGTACATCACTGGGATCTCCTACCATGCAGTCACAGGTGTAGATTCTTAGGGTGCAGTTTTGAAACAGGCGGCTATTATCTAAGGGGTGCTTCCAAAAGCTGAATCATCTGGTAAGGGAACATCAGAGGTACAATTCAGCACCATGCCAGGGTTTCGTAAGAGCATGCTGAGGAGTTCCAAGGTTTTGCTTACCTGTGCAGGTGCCAATCCTTGAGGTAAAGACACCCCCGGGGGGACTGATAGCTGTTCTTAATGTGTTCTTTCCAATAACTTATGTATTCCTTGAGTTTGAGATGTTCCTTTGGGTTAGAATTGTATTCCTTGACATCACAGTTGGCAACAGGTACTACAGCTTCCCCTGCAATATAAACGCTTTGAGCCCATTTGGGAAAATGATATTAATAATAAATAATAATAAAATATCGGGGCTACCAATAAAAAGTGTAAGGGCCTCAATCCTGCCAGTTTGAACACTCCATCTATGTGACACAGCCAAGCACTATGCAGGGAGACAATAGAAACAAAAAAAACCCCTTCTTTTAATTGCTGCAGTACCTGAATCATGGATACATTAACCAGCGGAATGCCCACTTCTGAAATATAGGGATAATGCTAACCCATCTTACAGGCTTGTTTTGGGAATTACAACAGAATTATGTCTGTACAGTGCTTTAAACAAACAAAAGTGCTATATAAATGCTACATGTTGCATCCAATGGCACCCAAAGCTTCTCCTGAGAGTTGGGGGACCCTCTGGAATAGTAACTGATAGGGCAGCGAAGGCTGCAATTGGTACAGGGGATTGGTCAAAATGGGGTGCCTCACTTTGCATAAGCAGAAGCATTTTGGCTAGCACAAAGCCGTTACTGGATTCAACCCTATTTTTATACCTCCACCCATGACAGGGGGTGTGATAATACGGGGTGCAACTCTGATTCTTCTGAAATTAAAGGTGCCAATAAAGCCACTTTTTAGGATACACTTTATCTTGTGCTGCATACTCAAGCAAGAATATGAACATATCACATGAACTGTGAAGAGAGCACTTGTGCGACGCTCAGCGTTCGTCATACTCAAAAGAGACCCACTGAAATCAATGGACTCAAGTATCTCAGTCCATCGATTCCAATGAGTCTACTCTGAGTATGACTTAGTTGGGTGTCACCCAGAGTGTGCAATTTGTGGCTTTCTCAACAGATGCCTCCAAGGGGAAATGCACACATAAACCAGATCAAAGCTAAATCTGTCCAGTTACCAACGCAATAAACCTTTCTGTTCACTGATTTTATCTTGGAACAACGCATCCTAGGATATTACTTCAGGATACAATATAGCTTGTTTGTAGAAAGCTAATTTGTTTTTCTCCAACTGCTGCTTTAGGTGGGCAACCACAAATTCCATTTTGTATAAAAGTCAGGAGTCTACATTTCCACTCACCACCTTTCCAATGGCGAGCATTTCATTGCTCTGTGGAGAGGGCAAGCAAATGAGCCCCTGCTTTCTTCTCTAGCTTAGGAAGGGGAATTTGAAGGGCTCAGCACAACAATGGGAAATAGCCCCATTTCCTGGGCAATTCCAAGCTAGAGAGGAAGGTTGGGCTCACCATTTTGATGGAGATTGGCTGAAGCACTCAGCACCAACCAAGGCCCTGTCCCGTCCCACCCAGCCCCAAAATCCAGGAGAGGATTGCCCCTGATCTCCCGTGGAGGCACAGCACAAGGTCAGGAACCAGGGCTGCAATCCTATGCACATTTACCTGGGAGTAAGCCCACTAAATACAATAGGACTTACTTCTGAGTAAACATACCCAGAATTGCACTAAAGAGGACAAGGTCCCCGGCAACAAGAGATTTTTGGCCAGCCAGAACCAATGGAGCCCTGTTAAAAGCAAAAGGCATACTGAAAATTCTAACAGGAAGAAAATCAGAATTGGTAACATGTAGCAATATCTATTTAAAGGTGGCTTACCAAACATCCGCAGAAGATACTCAAAGTTAGGCTTCCCATCTGGAGTCACCCACTTTCTCCTGCTGCCCCAGCCCTCGGTGAACTTTGCTGAGAAAACACAGGGGTCATTGGGGATCAAGTAATCCTTGAAAAAGTCTGCATATGTGAATGTTTCTGGCTTTTCAATGTAGTCAACATGTTCGTGGGATTGGCAGCTTGCACCCCGAGGTGGACCACTATAATCGCGAAAAAACTTGGTGGAGTAAGCAAATGTGTCCCTGTCCATTCAGGCGATAGCAAGTGTCTGACACCTAACTTAGCAGGTGACAGATAAATTAAATTATAAAATAAATAACTGGACTATAAGACCAGTAGATTAAAAAACAGGATCAGGGAAGGGAAGAATCAGGAAAGATGAAGGGTGTAGACTAAACAAGTCCAGTTCCAAATCTTGCTGGAAAATCTTCCCATTTGGCTTGTACTGTGTATGGCTAGTTATGTTCTTGGTGCTTTTGGTTCTTGAGCGCAAGAATGCTTCTTGAAAGGCTGTACTGAGTAGCAGTAACTAAAGCCTGTTTACCTCCACAGACCTGTTTCACTTCAACCCTAGAAGAACTGTGCACACGCAACTGTACTAGTTTGCTTCCACACTCCTCTTTGGCATTTCATGGAGAGCAGCACTCGTGGGCAACCTCTTCTTGGACTTCTAGAAACAATAGTATAATCTTTTAAAAACAAAACAAAAAAGCCTCCCAAATTCATCAAAGCAATTCCTGACTCATTGAAGTAGCTTCCTGTTTCACGTAACACCCATGAAGGCCATTAATATTTTATCCCTATTGATATCAAAGCGATTAGACCAAACATTAAGTCAGACAACCATGCAACTCCTTGCTGCAAAAAAGTAAAAAAACTTTTTTTGTATTGATTAACACACATGTAGATAACACAGGGCTGCTCATGTTGCACTGCAGGGATGGACAGACTTCAGGCTTCTGGGGGTGTACTTTGTTTTATTCTAGACCCCCAACATCCACCAACTGGAGACAAGTGAAAAAGACACACACTTAGAATTAAATATCAGAAGTGAATGGCACTCAGAACTGAAAAAATCACCCCATCCCTAGCTTTCTTCATTTTTGCAGTGTAATTTGGGAGAGGAATGAGAGCCAGTGTGGCGTAATGGTTAGCGTGTTTGACTACGACCTGGGAGACCAGGGTTTGAATCCCCACATAGCCATGAAGCTCACTGGGTAACCTTGGGCCAGTCACTGCCTCTCAGCCTCAGAGGAATGCAATGGTAAACCCCCTCTGAATACCACTTACCAAGAAAACCCTATTCATAGGGTCGACATAAGTCGGGATCAACTTGAAGGCAGTCCATTTTTTTTAGGAGAGAAAATCATTCTGTTGTGGACTTTGTTATACAAGGAAGAGCCACAAATCCTTGCCAATCTACTGCAAACCACCCCAAAATCTACCAGTTGGTTCAGATCTGCCTTCTCCCCATGGCTGTTGTATTGGATGAGAGGAAGCAAGGCCGGGTCAGCCCCTCAGCTTCTTACCCAGATGCAACAGATGCTGGCTGACGCAATGAAGACTAAAATGCACACGATGTGGGTGATCTGTGACTGCCTGTCCTAACGTTATTTTCATTTAGTAAAAGCAGCTAAAGGAACCCCACCATTCACAATTATGTAGGGAGAGACTGTAGCTCAGTGGGAAAGCACAGGCTTGGCATGCAGATGGCCCCAGATCCAGTTCCTAGAACCTTCTGCAGAAAAAGAATCAGGGACTCAGGGACATAAAAGCCCTTGAAGAGCTGCTGCCAGTCGGACTAAAAACTGGATTAGATGGACAAGGAGCCTGGCCTGATATAAGGCCATTTTCTATGGGTTGTATTCAACTAAGTCCTCTTCAGAGTAGGCACACTGAAGTTAATGAATCTAAGTTAGTCATGTCCACTAACTTTAATGGGGCTAGCGTGAATACCACCCTGTGTTGCAGATTGGAATTCTGGTCCTCAGGGGAGCATCAATTCCCTCTGCATCTTTCTTCTGATCTGAAGTGGGCCCAAAGCTGTTATTTACTCAATGGGGGAAATATACAGGTATATATGCTACCTGGTTGCTTCCCCTTGTGGAGTAAGTAGCCTTTTTGTGGGTGGGAGGGGGGAGGAGAAGAGTTCCGTTATTAGGTCTAATCATATTTTATTTCTCAGCTGCTTTTACTCATTATTGCAGGAACCAGAAGAGATTCGATCACAGATGCAAACTATGTCGGCTTTGGCCCTCAGCCTAGCCCAGGAACTCACTCTCCTCCCTTGGCACTTGCCTATATCTCATACTTTGCTAACTGTGGCCTCAAACTATCAATCACAGGAGACCAAGCTTTAATGGCTACCAGGCAGCACAGACTTGTTTTGAAATGTAGAGCAAATGTATCAGTACAGAGACACACAGAGAAAGGGTAGGATAAATGAGATTGCCAATTGGCAGCACTATACCCAATGTCCAAACCTTGCTCTTTTACAACCTTGCAACTTCATTTGCTTCCAATTCCAATTGTAGCGTAGCAGTTAAGCTGATGAATTGGAAGCCTTGGATTTAAATCTCAGCAAAGCCACAACCCCCCCATGTGGCCTTCTTCAAGCTGTCGCTCTCTCAAACCCACCCCACCCTCCAAAGTAATTGTTGTTGTTGTTATGTGCCTCCAAGTCGGCTGCGACTTATGGCGACCCTATGAATCAGCAACCTCCAAGAGCCTCTGTCATGAACCACCCTGCTCAGATTGTAATTGTAGCCTATAATTGCTAAAACAATCCATGAAATGCACCAAACACCAGAAACCTGACCCTACATATATTTCTCACAGGTTTGATTCTGACTGCGCACATACAGAACCAAGCCATTATACCAAACTATATATAGTACTATACCACTACACACACACACACTCTGAAGTTGCAAATTCTATGCAAGCTTACTTGGTGTTAAGCCCCTCTGAGCTCAATTATTTACAGACACACACACCAGTCCACCTTGCACTTTCCTTATTTTTAAACTCAAGAGGAATAAAATGTGAAGGTTAGACATAATAGCTTAACACAGGGATGGAGAACCTTTTTCAGCCCAAAGGCCGCATTCTCTTTGGGGCAACCTTCCACGGGCCACATGCCAGTGGTGGGCAGGGCCAGAGGCAAAACTGGGCAGAGCAATGGATGCAAACTTTACTTTTGTACAGTAGACTAGTTTCTAAACACACCCCTCTCCATCCAAGCACGCAAGAGGTATTATCAGAGTTCAAGTGCATGTTTGAGGCATGTAAACATGTAGAAAGAAGTTATGAGCAGGGCCAGTGAGGGGTGTGGCTTGGGGAGAGTCTGGGAGCCAAATAGAGATGCAGATTCGGACTCTGGGCCTGAGCTCCTCCAGCCTGATCTAACAGATTTATTAGCACTACAATCCTATGCACGTTGATTTAGGAATACAAGTGCGTAAGTGAACAAAACTTCAGAAATATATTATTATTATTATTTATTAAATTTATATCCCACCCTTCCTCCAGTAAGAGCCCAGGGCAGCAAACAAACACACTAAAACATCTTTAAATTTTAAAAACATCTTAGGGAGCAATCCAACTCACCCTTCCGCCAGGCTAGGGTGAGTTGGATGCTGCAGATCCCTGGGGGTGCCAGGAGGCTCTCAGCTGTGCTGAGCTCCGCTGGGATGAAGATGTGGCTCTGCCAGAAGCCTCTTTTATTGATTGATTGAATTTATATACCGCCCCATAGCAGAAGCTCTCTGGGCGGTTCACAACAATTAAAAACATTAACAACAAATATACAAATATAAAAACACATTTTTAAAAAAGCAATTTAAAAACACATGCTAAAATGCCTGGGAGAAGAGGAAAGTCTTGACCTGGCGCCGAAAGCATAACAGTGTTGGCGCCAGGCACACCTCGTCAACTAGATAATTCCATAATGATCTTAGCATTGCCAGGAGTCTGTTGAGGATGACCAGCCCAGCAGATGGAGGCCCAGCAAAAGGCCCCCCAAAAGGATGTTCCCCAAAGGCCGGCAGAGTAAAAAAAAATAAATTAAAACCCCATTCAGGCCTATGGGGAGTGCTTACACCCCAGGAAGCCTGTTGGCCGGAGCTGGCGCTTTCTGGCCTGCTCATGCACACAGCTCCCAAAGGAGCCAGCATTCAGCCTGGCCGGCGGCTCCCAAACAGGAGGCGGATCCCAGAGCTTGCTATCAGCTCCTCCTCTTCCAGCCCCCCTCCGCCGGTTGCCCAGCAGTTGGACTCCTCCCTTAAAATGCAATTCCAACACAGATACAGACTGGGATAAGGCCTCTACTTAAAAGGCTTGTTGAAAGAAGGTCTTCAGTAGGCACCAAAAAGATAACAGAGATGGGGGGGAATTCTAAAGGGTAAGTGCCACTACACTGAAGGTCCTCTTCCTATGTCGTACGGAAGGGACCACCTGATAAGATGGTATCTGCAGGAGGCCCTCGCCTGTACAGCACGATGATCGACTAGGTATATAAGGGGTAAGAATATCTTTCAGGTATATGAACACATGAAGAGCCTGCTGGATCAGGCCAATGTTCCATCTAGTCCCGCATCCTGTTCTCAGGTTGCTCCTGTTTTAGCGAAACCAAACTGTGGTCCATGGCCCACAAAGCTTCATTCAGGTGGTCCACGGCATATCCACATTAAATATTCATACTGATTTTTAATTGTGTTTTTATTACTTCTATTGTATTTCCATTTCGAATATAAATAGTAATGCCATAGACTACAAAAAAACAGAAGAAATACAGCATCTAGTACAGCACATCACAGTTGGACTACGACCTGGGAGACCCGGGTTCGAATCCCCACACAGCCATGAAGCTCACTGGGTGACCTTGGGCCAGTCACTGCCTCTCAGCCTCATGAAAACCCTATTCACAGGGTCGCCATAAGTTGGAATTGACTTGAAGGCAGTACATTTACATTAATTTTTTTAAAGACCCTAACAATTTTCAAGTGGTCTGTGGGGGGGGGAAATTTGGGAACCACTGAGCTGGAGTATTGCCTCTGCACCTGCACCCTAGGCAGAGCTATCTAACACCAACTGACCTATACCACTTCCCATATTTTAATATTAATTATTTTGGCTTTTTTAAAAAGTGCCTAGAAATTACTCGTAAGCCACGTCGAAAGGATTAGCATCATGAAAGGCAGGGTATAAATAAACAGATGTGGGCTCCTCTGAATTCAGCAGGGCTTGCTCCCAGGTAATGTGATATAGGGCTGAAAGGGGTCAGGAACAGATAGGTGCTGGAGAAAGGAGTCCTAAAGGGAACAATAAGTTAAATGGGGGAAGGGGCTGCTAGGGTGGATGCAGATGGCAAATTCCATGGCTATTTGAAAATGGTTTGTAATTATTTAACGTAAATGCTGGGGGCGATTTTGTTTAATTGCTTGCTGATATCTTGCTGATATTATCTTGTACTATACGTGAAACGGATTCTTGAATTGTTACAGGGTGGCAGTGTAACTTTTGTCCTATATTTGGCTTGCAAACCACCTAGAATACAGTAAGGTAGCTCGGGGGTATGCCAATTAAAAAGGAAATAGGCCTCCATTTTTCTTTTTTTTTTAACCCTTTCTGTGAAATCCAGGGACCAATTCAGAATCCCATATCTTGGCTGCCTCTCCTGCCCTCCACCCCAGATCGCCTCAAAGGGGCAGGACCTCAACCTCTTCTCTCCGCCCCCAACCAGGACATTTCATGCATTTCAGCCCCCTCCCCCCTAATTTTGCAGGGCTGTTAATGTGTAGGAATGGAAACAGACCCTCACATTTAGTTCTTAGCAGTCCCCCCCCCAAATCCAGACACACCTTTCTGGGCCTCTGCTCCCCCCCATCACCACAGCTCCCCCCCACACCTTTTGAATCAGGAGCTTCCCCCTTCCCCCATACCTTTACCCCCCATTTCACCCCCTTTCCCCTTGGTGCGCGCACGCGCAGTCCACACACCCCTCCCCATTACTGACCCATCCAGGGCCGGCTCGAGGCTCCTGATGCGGCTGCTCCCCTCGGAGGGAACGCCCCAACCGCCAGCGGATGCGCCGTAATTCCTCCAGCGCGCGCGCACTCACACTAGCTCCTCCCTCGGAAAAGCGTCTGGAAAAAACAGAGCGCACGCGGGACGGCGGTTGGTCGCGAGCCCGCGGTCTGCTTTTCTCGCTCGCTCGCTCGCGCGCCCGCCTACTTCACCCGATTGACTGACGACAAGGTGGCGTGCAAAGGCGCGATAGATAGACTAGGTAAGGGGGAGCTGGAGGAGGAAGCTAAGCGTTACACAGAGAGCCAATGGGGAGGCCGCGCCGGCCTCCGCGCAAGCGCAGTCAAGCCGGCGTGAGGAGGCGTCGCCTAAGGGAAGTTCGCTGCGAAACGGGTCTCCCCTCCGTCGCTTTCGTTTAGGCGCACGCGCACTAAAAGTGCTCCTTCGAGTAAGCGCGCGAGGGCGCGCTAGCCCCGCCCTTTGCACGGTCTGGAGAGATCTGTAGGCCCCGCCTCCTCCGGTTTTCCCCTCAGCCGCTTGGAGCTTCGGAAGTGAGAGGTGGGTTGAGGTGAGAGAGGTGTGCTGCTACTTCTCTGTGGGGCTGACCCAGCGCGCAGCCCTCCTGGAGGGGAGGCCCCGGGAGCTTGGGAGGTTGCTGGGCCCCTATCAACCTCGACCGTTCGCCGTGCGGGCTGGTGGCCGGTGGAGTCCAACAGGGCAGGTCTGGGAACATACCGTAAGAAGTTGCCTTCTGCAGAGTCAGACCCATTGGTCCATCTAGGCCAGTGTTGTCTGCACTGACTGGCAGCGGCTCTCCAGGGTTTCAGGGAAGGGTCTGTGCCAGCCCTGCCTCCAGGTGCCGGGGATTGAGCCTGGGGCCTTCTCTATGACAATGAGACGCTCTACCAACTGACCTACGGCTCTTCCGCTGATAAGACCGGAAGAAGCTGCCTTTTACCGAGTCAGACCCGTTGGTCCGTCTAGCTCAGTGTTGTCTGCACTGACTGGCAGCGGCTCTCTAGGGTTTCAGACAGCTAGTCTTTCCCAGCCCTCCCTGGGAATGCCATTGGGGATTGAACCCTGGGGTCTTCTGTATCAAGACAGATGCTCTGCCATTGAGCTGTGGCCCTTCTTTGTATTGAGCCAGACCATTGGCTCACCTAGCTCAGTTTTGTTGAAATCCTGACTGACAGTGGCTTTCCAGTCTTTCAGAGCCCTACCTGGGCTGCCAGGGACTGAACCTGGGACCTTTAGCGTGCGAAGTAGACGCTCTGCCAGTGAGCTATGGACCTTCCCCTGTGTTCATCTTGTTCTCTCTCACAGGCTTTTTGAATTCTTCAAGAAGAAAGCATGTTGATGGGTGAAGGCGGAGATAATGAGAAAGAACTCCTTACAACTCCCATAATTCCTGGGTCCACTTGCTGCTCTGGCTGGTGCTGATGGGAATTGGAGTCCAACAACATCTGGTGGGCCACAGGATCCCCAGGGAGTCCTGTGGCACCTTAAAGGCCTCTGTCATAGTCTTCAAGAGCCATGGGAAGCTTCACTGGCAAAGTGGGTTTGGTGTTTCTGTACCCAGAAAGCATCAGCCACAATGTACTTGTTAGTTGTTGTTTCTTTGAGAAGCCGCTCCTTGTTGTTTTTGCTGACAATGATAGCTCATGTGTTATTCCATGTAGAAAATGTGCTGTACATTCACCCACACGTGTGTCTTGGTACAGGTAAACACCTCATGATTTGCACATCACCCTCAGATTGGGTTTGGATTCCTGCATTTAGCAGGGGGTTGGACTCGATGACCTTGTAAGTCTCTTCCAACTGTATGATTCTATGGGTGAGAAATGTAATAAATAAATGAATATGTGTGGATTGCCTGTGATTGAATGTTTAGTTCCTTGGAGGATAATGCTCTTGGGAAAGAAGTTCTATTATTTTGTAGCAGCCTTGGCCAACCTAGTGCCAACCAGATGTTTGGGACTACAAGTCCCATCAGCCCCAGCTGGCATAGCTGATGGGAGTTGTAGTCCAAAACATCTGGGAGGTACCAGGCTAGCAAAGACTGCTTAACGGTAGACAAGGGAGTGTAGATAATGGTGCACCTGAGAAATATATTTTGGTGCTGGAAATCTAATAAGAATATTATTATTTAGCAAAGTGCATCACACTCATTACTGTAGGCTTGTATCATTCTTCTAAGGTAGGTCAGTATTGCTACTCTGGGCAAGCTGCAGCAGAAAAGAGTTTTGCCTTGGGTTATCTTGTAGGGCCAGTAGTGAGTTTTGAACTGGACACTTCCTGATTTTGATACTGATCTAAGCTGTTTTATTATACCAGCTTTAGTTCAGGAGGCTCCAACCTCCAGAATTAAGACACACCTTGAACACTAACGTGCATTTCTAATTTTTCACTATACACATATTTTCAGCTTTCTCCTTTTCTTTCTAGGTGACCAGCCGAAAGAAGGGCAGGATTCCTATTCCCTTGGGTGAGTACAGGTGCACTTACTCATGCATGGTTGAGAAAAGCTGCACTCGGAGACCTGAAATTCCTCTACACAGCTATTTAAGGTAGGAGTAGATCTGGTTTCCTTTACATTGAACCACTCTCTGGGTATTTCTTCTATTCTCTCTCTGTATCCCCTGGTGTGATGCACTTTGGATTCCAATCCATAGCCATGGTAGCTGGGGCTGATGGGAGTTGTAGTCCAAAGCACCTAGAGGACCTCAGGTTGGGAAAGGTTGATCTTTTTAAGTGGACTTGTTTATTTTGAATCTTCAACTGCTTCCCCTTGACATTTAAACACAGGTTCTACTGGGATTCTTGGATCTACTATGCATCTTCCAGTGATGCCTGAAGAACAAACAAACAATACCCCAGCATTACTACATGGTTCTGAATGATCCATTCAGGTTGACATGACAAAGAGTTCTTTGTCATCTCAGATTTATTGCAGCGCAAGCTTTTGTAGGCATGTCCTATGACTTCACAGTCTAAGATGATTTAGGCACAAAGCGGATGTCACAATAAATGTATTAATCTTCAGATTATCCCTGACCCCTTGTTTGTTCCACAGCAGACTTAACAGAGCTTCTCCTCTGGCATTCCATTATTCTAAATAAAAATATATTGATAGTTCAAGGTGGCAATTAAGTCCAAATTATGCACAATGTAATGGTAATCTGATGGCCCATTTCGCTCTGGGAAACCTATTTGCAGGGGCAGTTTGGGGTGAGGAAAGGAATAAGTGCCTGTGTTCACGACATCTTTTCCCATTGGAAGCAGCATTTGTGGATCTAAAAGGGCTGCTGGGCTACTGTTAGATGTATTTGTGTATAATATATCAGGGCTTTAGTTTCTTCAAAAAGGAAGCTTGTGGCGCATTAATACTGAGACAAAGATGATAGAGATTTGCTGGCTGCTTCCTTTTCACGTGCCTCTTGGAGTTAATTGTATGAAAACATGAAAAATCTGTAAGCAAATAGGGTTTCATGTCTGACATATTTTATAAAACCCTGTTTGCACAAAGATGCTTTCATGGAATCTCCAGAGCATTTCAATTAACAGTGCCTCAGTGCTAATGGGATCCAAATGTCTTCCTTCTGGACTATCTTTCCTTTTTGAGTTATTTGCTTAGTGTAGTCCCAGTATCCTCCTCTGAGACATAGAGCAATGTTGTTGTTCAGGGTTTCTCATCTGGCATGGCTCACGTTATATAATAAGATATTTAATATATTAGAATGGTTAGCATGTCTGGATAGTAGCAGTATACTAGGATCTGTGATATGATGCGAACATGACTAGTCAAATCTTAACTGTGTGGCTCACAGGTGAACAGTGAATCATGCGATCCAAGCGTATTTAACATCCAGTATTCTCCAGAGGCAGTTAATTTCCTTATGCTATTGGCAGACTAGCAAGTATCTGCTTTGTGTTGACAGTTTTAAGATATCTTCTTCCCCTCTATAGCCTTTATTCTTAGATTTGTGGGAGATTTTGTGTTTTATAGTAGGGATTTTGTTGTTTTCTGTATCTAATATGTTGGACAGAGATTGGGCAATTTTTATTTGACTCTGAAATCAACAGAAGGCTCAATCAGTGACTTGGGGAAAATTTCAGAGATGACAGCCCTAAAGAGGTTGCCTGAAGGTCCTGAGCCCACAAACAGAGAAGGTAACATTGAGAACTACTTAGTTAAGTAAGAATGCAAATCAAATATAACTTGCAAAAGATCAGTGTGTGTGTGTGCTTGTGAATCATAACAGCATAAAATGCTGCTGTTAATTTATAGAGGGCAAAAGGGTTATACTTGTTGGATCTGAGGCACATGTGCATGTACATTCTCTTGTTTTTTGAACACTTGATTTCTGTAATGGCTGCATTTGCAGTTAGATGTGGGGAACTGGAAGTTCTGTCGGTAATATGTGTAATAGACCCTTTGGAGAGATGAGTGGTCACCTGATTTTTGTGTTCATCTTGGGATGTATAATTCATCTGTGAACCAGTCTCCTGACCATGTTTGTGTGTATTCAAGAGTGTTGCCACCTGGGCAGATTATATAGGTTTGTTGACTGGACACATCATTTCTTCCCTGCGAGTTTGTTCTGTGTTGTATGTAATCATATTTTACCTTTTAATTTATATGAATAGGGATTATTTATTATTTTCTGTTTGGGGTGTCAGGACTATTTGGTTACTAAGGGCTGCAATTGTTAATTGGTTACGTTAAGGTAATTCTAGTTAAATTTAAAATAGTTCATTTTTAAAAAAATGCAAGTTCTTAAAAAAAAACCCAGACATAATGCTTGCCTCTGGGGGTGGCAAGCTGATGAAATAATGGGCAGTCAAATATTGTCAAATATTCCATGAAGCTGATGGTGCTTGAAGAATTAGCTTGCTGTCTATTTTGTTTTTAATGTATTACCCACTTTTCAACCTGAAGTCCCATGGCAGGTTACAACAATTTAAAAAACATCCTTAAAAGTAATTTAAAACAACTTAAGTTACTACCTATCTTTAAAGCAACTTTTGGATGGTTGTTTTTAACAGTTTCTGTTCCTTTTATTTCTCTAACCTTACCAGAGGCTTTCCTCTGCTATCTGGTATTGCCTACTGTGAAAGGTGTATGCAAGTCCACAGTTTGATTTATTTTTTAATGTGGTGATACATCAAAGGAATGGAATTTTAATACTGGAAGCCATAGTCAGATCAGTAGCATCTAACAGTGTTAAAAAGGTAATGCTGTTAGATGCCAATGACAGGATAGGAAGATAATTTTTATCATGTTCACATCCTGGGTTGCATGCAATAGCTTGTATCTTGCAAATTGTTGTGTAGATTAAATTAACAGAGACCTTATGAAACATAAATGCCATTTTAGGTCTTCGTTGAGTACAGCATGTAAATAGCAGCATTAATCATTTTGATAATGATTAATCAAAAAATTAGTCAGTGTCTGGCAACAAGGAAGTTATACATGCAAGGCCTATTGTTTAATAGCCTAGACAAAGGTTATCAAATTGCAAATATAATACAATAATTACATGAAGAGCCCTGGTTATTAAAACTTGACTTGCTGTGAATCTTCATGTGAAAAGAGGTATAATACAGATTGTTGGAAAGCCACTTCATGGTTTTTCCTCTCTCAGAATAATAAAACTTTGAATCATCCACTGAAACTGATCGGTAGGAGATTCAGGACAGATAAAAGGAAATACTTTTTTCACACAACACAGGACATTGTTATTTTGGGCTCCTTTGGAAGAAGGTGCTGGATATAACAACACAGGAGTGTCATAACCACTACCAAGTTATTACCACATAGTGTGACGGGGAGAAATTGATTGTCTATATGAATGCCACCCTCATTTCTTCCTGCTGTTGAGTTTGCAGCATGGAAAGGGTAAATCTTAGCAGCCACGCAATAAGTCAGAGACCTACAGCAGATATGGATGGGCTCTGTTATCACAACAACCCTCACCTGTCAAACATAGTGTCTTGTTCTTTTTTTATTGATTGGTGCACCATGGCGCATTGATAGAGGTTCCAGGCTTACTGTCTGGCATCTGCTGTTGAAAAGATCTCAGGCAGTAGGTCTGGGAAAGTGATGTTTCACTGAGGCCTTAAAGAGCTACTGTCGGTTGGTATCAAGCTAGGTGGGCCCATGGTTTTACTTTGAATAAAGCAGCTTCATATATTCATAACTCCATGCTTACATACCAAAATATCAACCTATTGCAATCCATAATTGAGAAATGCTAGTCTCTGGGTTCACCTGTGAGAGTGTATATTCCAGTCGATAAGAGTTTTCCATTTGGATTTGGTGTCAGTAGATTCAAATTTCAATCTAGTTATGGTTTGTATCTTTCAGTCCAACCCCCAGCCATAAACTAAGGAAGGAAAAATATCTAATATTGCAGCAGTGTTTTTGAAGACAGATGAAACATGTAAAGCAGATGGTAGATTTGTCAAAAATGTGTTTTATTAGTCATTGGCTCCATCATTTGTTTGTTCCTTGTTTAGAAGGTGATTGTTCCATTGACCTTGAGGAAGAAGACACAAGCAAGAAGGTGATGAATGAGGACATTCATATCAACACATGGCCCTGTTCCTATTACATCAACTCTGAGAAACGATGGATTTCTGGCAAGCTCTCGCTGACACCCATTTCGGTAAGATTTACAGCTGACCAGTCTGGAGAGCTCCTGGCTAGTTTCCATCTTTCTGGCATCAGTGAGATCAAGAAGGAAGCTTCCAACTTCATCTTCAGTTCCCTCACTATTTTAGAAAAGAACACCAAGCACTGGTTCAGTTCCCTTCAACCCAACCGAAATGTGGTCTTCAATGTTCTTGAACACTTTTGGAGGGAGCAGTTGCTCTCTTCTGAGGGGGCTGGAGCTGAGGCCATTTGTCCCCAGGCTTCCAAAGGGAAAGAGCTGACCGGCTTGCTGGCGGGATCTCAGAAACGCCTAGAAGACACCGCAAAGGTCCTTGAACATCAGGGCGAACAGTTTGATAACATCATGAAGGGGCTGAACAAGATTGAATCGGAGATGGATGTAGCGGACAGGTATGGTAACACACGACTGATTGACCAGTCTCCTCAACTCACTCCGTATTACCATGGAGGCATATTACCAGATCTGGTGGTCCTAGAAAAACTCACAAGCCTGGTGTGGCTGGCCACTGTTTGAAATGGGACACAAGATCAGATAGACTATGTTCAGACAATTGTGTCTTGGCTTAATAAAGTGAGACATGAACAAGCCTTTTGCCTGTGCACGCAGCTCCTTTACTGTTCCTTTTGTAAGGAAACAAAACAAAGTCTTTAATTAACCATAGTTTTCTGTTTCATCTAAATCAGAAAATGGCAGTTTCCAGCTTTGGAACCAGTCAGAATAGTAAACCGTGAATTGAAGGTGGTTTAATATCCTGGCATGTTCCAAAGCTGATAACCATAGGTTCCTGATTCAAACAAAATAGGAAACTATGGTTAATTAGAGGTTACTTATTAAGGGTTGTATTCAACTAAGTTCTACTCAGGCTAGACTCATTGAAATTAATGAACTTACATCATGTCCATTAGCTTCAATGGCTCTGCTTTGCGTAGGATTAGCATTGACTGCCACGCCCTTTCATGGCTTGAGTGAAGGGGCTTTGCACATGAGCAAAAGTTTCATTCGTACCTTTGCTTGTTAGGCTAGTATATGATAGTCAGAACTCTATTTGTGTGATCTACCAGGCGTAGTTTGGTTGATTGCAGAGAAATTCCTAGTTTGCTTGGTTGCAGAAAAGATTTTGAAAACATAGTTGAACATGTACTTAAAGCTTGGGAAAACACTATTAGAGAGCCAACATATTGACTTAAGCCAGTATTGGCAGCTGGACAGCCATCTGTCGGGTATTCTTTAATTTGGATTCCTGCATTGAGTAGGGGGTTGGACTCTTATAGCCCTCTTCCAGCTCTACTGTTCTATGATCCTATTGAAAGACCTGCATTAGGCTCACTTTTGTAGAGCTTGCACAAACTGTGTGTTTGTTTTTTGCTTTTGTTTTCCTTTGGGCTTTCCCCCTGTGAATAGTTAATGGCTATTATCCTATTACAAACTATGTATGAAATACCTCTCAGTTCAAAAGCAGTTTGCCATGTGGTGTGGGGAGGTGACTGCTGGAGAAACACCATCCCACAGCTCCCATGGGCTCACGGAACTAGGTGTACAGTTCTTTGGATTCTGTCTTTAATTAAACAGAGGAAGAAAATCTTAACAGCGAGGAGAGAGGTTACTTTTCCAAGTCCATTCCAGGAGTCTGTGACTGAGCTGGGAGTTTGAACCCAGGACTACCTAAATTCAAAATACTTTTGCTGTAGATGGCAGCTCCCCAAGGAGCCATACACATTCATAATAGCCCAGAGTCTCACTTGGATGATGTCATGCAAAAGTACCAGACTCCAAATAGCTTATGTGTTACCTCAGTGGGGTGGCAGTTAGCTAACCTTCTTTCAGGAGGAATTCCACCATTCACAAGGGGCCATTCTAAGACTGTTGCCTGGGTTTGGAGGTTGGGAGAACACAGGGAAATGGTTTCTGGGGTCATTGAAGGTTATCCTGATAGACATGCCTTATAACAAAGGCAAAATTCTGTTGCTGCATTTGCTTGGTTATGCTATGGACTGCCTTCAAGTCGATTCCGACTTATGGGCAACCCTATGAATAGGGTTTTCATGGTAAGCAGTATTCAGAGGTGGTTGACTATTGCCTTCCTCTGAGGCTGAGAGGTGGTGACTGGCCCAAGATTACCCAGTGAGCTTCATGGCTGTGTGGGGATACGAACCCTGGTCTCCCAGGTTGTAGTCCAACACTCTAACCACTACACCACACAGTTCTCAACATTTGCTTGGTAGGTGTTGAGAACTACTTTGTTGAAGCGTAAACCAGTTACAAAATGGATTGACTTCTTATCTCTGGATTATTTAAAAGCTCTCTCCCAGTGAGTTGTTTAATTGGCTTTTGAAATCAGAAACAACTGGCAATTTTTGTCAAGTGAAAGTCAGATGTGTTTTACAGTGAGTGCGTCTGTATATCCTTGTGTTCTTGAACAATCACCAGACTTCAGATCAATTAATTTTATTTTGATTTGAAGTTAAATATGGTGCTTTGAATTTAATTTAGATTCTTCAAGATTAAAGAAATACTCTGTTTCAACCTTTTTGGCCAGCCTCCTTCTTCAAAACTGCTGCCTGACTCGCCAATTTCCAAACAAAAACATTTGCTAGAATATGATGTAATGTGGGCTTTAGACAAATAATTCTTAGCTGTGGTTCGCCATGTGTAATATGAGAATAACAGGAACCTTCAAGGGTTGTTGTGAACAAACCCCTCATCCCCAGTTGGCTGAATACTTGTGATGTCATGGAGCCTTCATAAACCTTCTAACTTCTCACAATAATGGTATCTGCAGGAGGCACTTGTCATAAAAGGTTAGTTGGGGAGAAGACTTAACCCAAGGCCTGGGGACAAGAGTTGTTTGCTATTGGCAAAGGGAGGCATTGAGAGGGTGGTAGGCAGACAGAGCTGCAAAGCTGGATCAGAGGAAGGCCCAGAAAGCAGGAGAGACGAGGGAAAGGAAGGCTGATAGAGTAACTGTAGGCAAGGGAAATCTATCCTTAAGTCAGTTAGGGAACAGACAAGCACAAAAGTTTGGTGCTGTCTTAAATTTCTTGTACTAGCCTTTGCAAAAAGGCAGGGTGGAGCTGGAGAAAGATTGGCAGCTGAATCTCACGTATTGATGAGTACTAACCAACCTGATCTTTTACTTCAGGTCAGTAATATGCATGGTAATAAAAAAAAATCATTGGGGATATGGGGAATCATATTTACTTATTTATCGTCTTATTTATTTCTGAAATTTATATCCACCCTTCCTCCCAGAAGGAGCCCAGGACAGCAAACAAAATACTAAAAACTCTAAAACATCTTAAAAACAGACCTTAAAATATATTAAAACAAACCATCTTTTAAAACATATTAATTAAAAAAAAAAAGCTTTAAAAAATCTTAAAAAGCAATTCCAACACAGATGGAGACTGGGATAAGGTCTCTACTTACCTACTGGTCTTGAATATTCCAGCAATGTAGGAACAAGCAGTTACCAGAATTCATGTTGAGGATAGATTCTAAAACTGTTCTGTATGCTGAATTACTTGGGGTAAACCAAATGGGGCCCTCTTGGAGTGTAAGGCTAGGGGTGCATAGTTAGAGATGAAACTTTGTCACATTCTTAGTCCTCAGGGCAACTTGTCTCCAGATTGAGAGCCAGTGTGGTGTAATGGTTAGGGTGTTGGACTAGGACCTGGGAGACCAGAGTCCAAATCCCCACTCAGCCATGAAGCTCACTGGATGACCTTGGGCCAATCACTGCCTCTTAGGCTATCCTGCCTCACAGGGTTGTTGTGGGGATCAAATGGAGAGTGATGAACCATGTATGCAGCCTTTAGCTCCTTGGAGGAAAGGTGGGATATAAATGTAATAAAATATTTTTTTTAAAAAATGTGCAGGGCCAGAGACTTTTCCTACTAACTGTGGTAAATGTTCTCTGGACTCTGCAGCATAGAAGCCCAAGTGTATACGCAGGTATGCACTCACGTTTTCTCTCTGTCACTACCTGCTTGCATTTCCTCTGCCTGCTCTTCTGTGGAGGAAGTGTATTTTGAGGATAGATGGTAGGAAGAAGGTGGCTTTGGTTTAGGAACTTAGCCAGTGCTGGGCTTCGTAGAGATCTGGCTCCCTATTCAGCAGTGAAGCTCATTGGAGGGACCCTTGGGCAACTTGTTCTCCTTCAGCTTATCTTATCTCACAGAAGATCTCTGCAAGAAGATGTGATGCTAGATGCTAGCTTAAATGACTTTAAAATGGAACAGAAACAATAATGGAAGGAGCAGTTATCAACAGCAGTTAGCTCTATGGAAGATTAAAAAAAAAAGCACCTCTGTATTTCTGACAACCAGGTGCTGGGGACAAATAGGGGGTGGCCACCACCTTAGTGCTCTGCATGTGGCATTCCAGAGGAGTCTAGCAGGTTGTTTTGGGACACAAGGTAGCTAGATTCAGCTAGGTAATTTGTGTATTCTTTTGATGAGATGAAACAATACTTTTCCAGGAAAATTCAGCCAATATAGGTTTCTGTTTCTGATCCTGCTGCATATCTCTTCCTGTTAGGTTATTGTCGGAACTGGAATCTCCATCTTGGTGGCCATTTGGTGGCAAACTGTTGAAAGGGCCCTTAAATGCAAAGTCAAAGGAAACCCCTGCAGTTTCTGATTCTAGAAACAAAGACGGAGTAATAATACGGATCCCAGTTATTATCACTGAAAGGACGGACTCTCACGCCAAGCCAGGCAAACTCGTCCTCTTGGCTTCTGGCCTGGAGATCAGCGATTCCAGTTCTCAGCTCCTTCATAGGTTTGACAAGAAGGATGTTGACGATGTTAAAGTTCATACGCCATATGAAATAAGCATCCGCCAGAGGTTCATTGGGAAACCAGACATCAGCTATCGGCTACTGTCAGCAAAAATGCCAGAAGCCATCCCCATCTTAGAAATGCAGTTCAGCAAGAAAATACAGTTCATGGAAGATGTTCTGGGGTTTGTTGGGGCAAGGAAGACTCATCAGGAAGATGTTGGCACTTCCATTTGGCAAGCAGGTAAAGGACAGAAGGAAAATGATCACTAATTGAATACTTTTGCTGAGAGCACTTATGAATAATAGTAGTGGTAGTACTTGGCATTTTAGAGTACTTTAAGAGTATTCAGATCACTTCAAATACATTATCTCAGTCATTCTTATGACAGTCCTATAAGGCAGGTCTGTATTCTCATCTCCTATTGCAGGTAAGTTTGTGGCTGCAGTAGAATTTGAACCAGGGATTTCCTGATTGATAGTGGTCCAATGTTTTCTCCTCCTTAGCCCTTACAAAAAATATTCTTGTGGTAGTTCCTTTTCTACTGAGACGACAGGATTCTAGGTGCAAAAGATAGTCACTGGGGAGTTGTTGAAATTATCACTGAGAATTCTCCAAGACGGAGTGTTTTCAAGCCCATTCTACAGTGCACACAAGAATCTATATCTCCAGCTGCCTTTTCCCATATTGCAACTCACATCTTTTTGCAAAGTTCCCGGGTATTCTTTTTGTCACTCCTTTCCTTTGTTCAGGAGTTAGTAGCCCTACATTGAAGGGAGGTTGGTGGTATCTATGCCCATAGATGCCTGCCATGGTTGACAATCCCTCCTCTCCTGTCATGAAGGTTCCCTTGCTTTCCTTTGGATTTCTCCATTCCCATGATTTCCTGTCTAAAATCTATGGGAATTCCAAATTGGGGGGCTGTGAGCATAAATTATTCATGCTAAGTAGGCTCTTTTGAGCAATTAACTGCCGTATTTGGGTTTTATTGCTGCAGAACCTGGGCATTTCAGCATCTGGAGAACCCATTTGGTTCTTTGTGCCTTCCTTAATAGGTGGGAAGATCTGCTTTTGCAAATACTGTGTTTAAAGATAATTTTCTCATACATGAAATCCTACAATGAAGTCACAAGCCAAAAGAAGCTGTGTTCTGTTGTGTCCCACGCTAAAATTAAGAGTTCAGTGAGGATTAAAGTGCTCTCTTGTTGACAAGTCGCTGAGATCCAGCACTTGGAAAAGCTTATTAATTTTAAAAGAAATCTTGGCACCTGGTGGTAAAATGTGAACGTTAACAACTCAGAGGAAAACAATCTGCTGGCTTTTAAGCACTGAGCTACATCCTGGCAAATTGGTGTTCACTTCCTGATGTGACAACTGTGATTACATAAAAACTGCTTTCGTGGTTCCATTGTTCACTCCCTCCTCTTTGCCACACTGCTTTTGTATTTCAGTCAGTCAGGTGAGCAGTTATATTTTTCTGCCCCTCCCCCCAAAAAAGTGTTTTTACTGTAGAGTAGGAAACATCAATGATAGCAAACACGAATTGGTGGAAATTTTGACTTTTTGCAGTTCCACCAAAAGCTGCTGCAGTGATCTTGCTTGTTTCATTCTCAATATTCTTTTGCCATTGATGCTGCACTGCCGCTAGATGGCAGTCAACCACAGCACCTTGCCAGCCAGTGTTTTCTCTTCCCCTTCTCTTTACATGAACAAAATATTATTTTTTCCTGAAGTGGTCGGGCAGGGAGGAAGCAAGCAAATTTATTTCTTTTATTCACAGACCAAGGCAATTTAGAGACTTGTGGTAGAGTCCCTGTATGAGGTGATGCATGAACAAACGATTGTTGCTTTGTAACTAGCTATTGTCTGTTTCAGATTGCAGTTCCAGAATGGTGGGTTGAGATCAGACTGAATAGCATGAGTTCTGTGCACAGGCCGCTTAGCTGAACACCAGCTATGAAAGAGCACTTCGTTTTACTAAAGTGGCTCGTTCAGCTGTCAAAATCAGGAGACCCACAATTTTAGGTGCAAATTGCTATCATTCACTTTTCTGGCAGTTTAAACCAGTAATCTTAAACCTTGCAAGCCAGTGGCCTTCTTTTTGCCCTAACCTGCAACACAGAACCCTCTTGTATTTTTTTTACAATACATATCTATCTTTTGACTGTCTTAACGCCAAAAACAAAAGTTGATGTTTGTGCTTCAAGTCCAACCTTCCTTGGGGCAGAATACAGTTTGTTTATTGCAACCTGCAAGCCAAGTTGGCAGGCAACGCTTTGAACTGTAGCAAGCAAAATTATCGAGGAAGTCTTGTCATCTCAAAAGCATTTTCTATTTCAAAAAAATCCTCATGTCTGGCAATTTCCCAGGATGTATGGGCCGCAGGCTTCTTGTTGGAAGTGACAAATGCTTTCATGGAACAGTTCTCAGTAAAGAGGATCAACCATTTATAAACTCCAGAGAGCACATGAGTTGAAATGCATTGGGATTGTGTTGATTTGATCAGGATGTTTGGGTGCTATGGTTCATTGTCGTGTTTCCCCATCCCCTTCTCTGGTGGTGTCTGCTTGCTGCTTTTTTGGCTTCTCTCTTTGTAGGAACATAGAAAGCTGCTTATACCAGGTCAGTCCATTGGTCCAGCTAGCTCAGACACAAGTCTTTCCAAGCCCTACCCAGAAATGCTGTGGATTGAACCTGGGACTCTTTTATGCAAAACGTGCTCTGCCTTGGGCCCCGCGCATGCACGCACCACCTCCCTCTACCTGAAGGGCCCCTCCTTAGGGTGGGTGAGTAGCATTCCCTTCTGCGATCCGCACCACAGATTGCAGAAGGGAGCACTACCCACCGACCCTAAGGAGGGCCCCCTTGGCACCCAGGGGCCTTCGGCCAGGGCCTGACCTGGCTGCCCTCTGGCGCCGGCCCTGGCTCTACCATTGAGCTATGGCTCTTCCCCTGTTGCTATTGCCACAGTGTAAACACAATTTAGATTTTGCCAGAGAGACCAATGGGATAATATGTGGACACAAAGTCCAAATAAGAGTGAGTGAGTGTGCATTGCCTGGCGAGTTTCATGACTGAGCAGGAACTGACTATGGCTCTTTGAGATTCAGACCCCCCCCCCGCTTCCCACTTCACCACACTGTGGCCTTCTGGGACATTGGCTCAGCCTTTATACCAAGTCAGAGTCCCATAGAACTGAATAATTCTTGAAAGTTGCTAATCTTGCAGCCCTGGAGGAAGGTGTGTCCAAATTGTTCTGGGTAGTTAATCTTGCTGCTAGCTGTCTGTGTTGTAAGGATGCTTTCCTTGGTAAGCAGACCAGGATTTGCTTTGTACTTGTTGGATTCTATCTATTGTTGTTGCATTCTGGTCCAGTGCCGGCTCCCACAGAGAAAGCAGCAAGGGTGGTCAAAGGTTGTTGGACCACAGACAGCTCAGAGAGAGCAACTTGCTTCAACAAAGGTTGAGAGCAGAATGAGGCCTTTTGTGGCTCTGTCTCCAGACTACCTCCTTCAAATTCCTCCTCCTTGAGAGAACTTCAGAGCCATAAAGGGCCAACCTTTTGGCCTGAAGATGGTCACTCCTCCTCTGTTCTGTAGCCTCTTTCCTGGTGTGCTCCCTGTGCTGCCAAACTGGTAATGTGCAGTGAGAGGCATCTGGTTTTTTAGGTGCAGGGGAAGGACACCATAAGTGTCCAGGCTCTGACCCTATAGGGCCTGTTGGTCTGGGAAGTTCCTCTGGGTGTTTCTGTCCAACAGCCTTGGGTGCAGTGGTCTCCCTATCTTCAGCAGTCAGCTATGAACCCTGACCAATCTCCCCATCTGATGCCTTGCAGCCTCTGACTCTGTGTCCAGATCACTGCTGGATACAGGGATGACAGTTACCTCAATCCCAGGGACTTCTGTAGGAATAGAAAAATTATTTAGGGAAAAAGTTTCATATGAATGTATGAGGGCACTGTGTATTGATTCAGACACCTAGCACTGTCTACTCCTGCTAGCTGCAGCTTCTCCAGAGTCCTACCCAGAGGTCCTTCCCAGCCCTGCTCCCTGAAACTTCTTGATCTGGAGAATCAACCTGGGCTGCCTCATTGCTCTCACAATTGTGAAAATAAAGTAACGGTATTGATGGGAGGTATAGAAGTTGAGAAGACAAGAAGGCCAAGGGAAGGAATTTAAATTCACTGTGATTCCCTAATTTTGATATAATTTAATCCCATATCAAAGTTTTGAAGTTCTTCAGGATTCTTTACACTTGAGGCTTCCACTCATTTGTCACATACACCATCCTCCTTATCTTGGGGCTTGTTTACCTAATACACATTGGGAAAGATGTATATCTTTTGTATTGTGTGCGTACATGGCAGAGAGTCACAGACACTCTGAAACATGTATGTGTAAGATGTGCCTGGCCAGAAACAGATTTGGGGTATTTGCATGTTACAAGTTCACAAGGACCTCTCAAATGGTTGTGTATCACTAAAAAGAAAAAGAAAAAAAGTGAAATGCCTACCAGCCATATAGACAAGTTTGCATATAATTCATTATTTTGCTGCTGCTCAGCCTGGTAGGAGCCAGACTGACCTAAATTTGAATACACGTCTTCCTCCAGCCCCAGACTACTTTCTGCCTTTTGAAGAAGCCTACCAGCTCTTAGAGAGGCATAAGAAATTTCCTTTGGAGAAATGGGTGAGTTTTGAGAGCTGGAGGTGGGACAAATCTGCATCAGAGCTCAGCTCAGCAACCTAGAAATTTAAGATCACCATCTATCAATGTAAATTACCTAGAGACTGTTTGGTATGAGGTGACCAACAAATGAAGTAAATAATAATAACCCAAACTAGAGCCCTAGCAGAATCTAGAGTTGTCTGAGAAAAGTGCTGCCCTGCATTTTCCATATTCCCCTGCCCTTGGATTGATTTAGTGCCTGCTTCCTGAGTATTAGGTTCTAAATTAGTGGATCCAATCAAGGCCTATGTGTAGCATGCCAATTTTGGCCTATGCATCAACCTTCATTGGATACATCTCCCTGGTTCTGTTTGCTCAGCAAAACCCAGGTGGAACAGGTGGTGAACACAATCTATTACTAAAAACTACAAACTCCAAATTTTGACTGAAATGAATACAGCAGTTTATTAAAAGTATGAAGTTCATAAGAATTAGATTTTGTAATGAAGGACCATGATACAGTCATTAGTGATGGGACAGAATAACACAATAACTGAAAGTTACATTGGCAATGTTTCCATAAACTTAAGGGTGTTATAGGAGTGACAGAAAACAAAGATAACACCTATGACATTAACGTAACTGGGAAGATATGTTAAACTGATGTGATATGTATATTTGCATAAGCTAGTTAATTAAAACCATAAAAAATATGAACTAACAATAAATCATATACAGTAATACCTCAGTTAACAAAGTAGATGCGTCCCTGGGCGTTACTTCTTTAACAGAAATGTTGATCCTGGAGGTAGGAATAACATGGAAGGAACAGGGATGGGTTCCTGCACCACAAAAAAGAAGACCAGTTCAACATATTTCAGCAAACATTTTACTGAAAACTAACAATACGCATATCTGAAATGAAACAACCAGGTCAGGTCAGCCTTGCATGCAGACCACGAGCAGGCAGGCAAGGGGCAGCCGCCAACACTACACTCTGCTTGGTCTCTCTCCCTCTGCCATCCTCCTGTATACTCCAGCAGACATGTTTGCAGTAAACAGTGCTTCCAGGGCGCCTGTGCCACTTGACAAGGAGTGCCATTCCAGCCACATGTGAGAGAGCTGCCTGCAGCAGCTGCAATCCAGTCGACAAGGAGCCACATTCTGACTATGCCAGAGTGTGTGCCCCCCATATCCCCCGCACCCAAAAAAGGCTTTGTTAAAAGGAGCTTCTTTCCTGGAGGATTTGTTAACTGAGGTATTTCTGTATTTTCCTCCTAACTCCCTCCAGCCCACCACTTGTATATTATTACTGTTTTAAGTTTCCGAGAATATTAGATTAACAAAAGACATGGTTACCCACGAGTGGGTAGGCCTGAAACCTTCAACTTGGCAAAGCATGCGAGAGGAGAGCAAGAAAAGGAGGAAAAGTAATCCAAAGGCAATCCCCCCCCCCGTGCCCAAGAAAAAAGCTTTTTTTCTAAAATGTAAATGCATCCCTTTATATATCCCAGCAAACTTGGATCAAGAGATTGGAGTCACCCGATAACTGAACACGAATTTCAATAATTGGGGGTGGTACCCCATAATATGTAGACCATGAATTACCATAATCTGTCTGGGAGGGGGATAAAATGAGTACCTGTGACCCTTGCACCTGTGATTTTCTTTTTCTTTTTTTATTAATTTTTATTCAAATTTTCAAAAACACAAAACAACACAAAACAAAAACAATTATACAAAAAAAATAAAATGTTGACTTCCGATTTGTCGCAGATCAACCATAGGTCTACAATATATAACAATCCTGTCTCTAAAATTATATTACAAAATCACTTTCCTCCAGTAGTTATCTTAATTAATCATCAAATCTCATAAACATTACTTTATTCTTTCCACAAAAAGTCCAAAAGAGATTTCAATTCCTTGAGAGATATATCTTTCAATTTTTTTCCAAATAAACATGTCGCTTAATCCATCTGATTCAAATCTGTTAGGTCCAGTAATTTCAATAGCCATTCCTCCATTATCTATATTAATTCCATCTTCCATCTTCAATAATCCTGTTAAATCCAGTAATTTCAGTAGCCATTCTTCCATTATCAGTATCCCATAATAATCTTGTTGTCATAGCCATAATCCAAATAAACATATTGATTAATCCATCTCGTCAAATCTGTTAGGTCCAATAATTTCCATAACCATTCTTCCATTATCAATATTAATTCCATCTTCCATCTTCAATAGTCCTGTTAAATCCAGTGGTTTCAGTATCCACTCATCCATTATCAGTATCTCATGATGATCTTGCTGTCATAGCCATAGTCATATAACAAGAGTCTGATGGGAATTTCCCTCTTCACAAATATGTCCTTGCCATCAATTCTAAATATGTTGCTGAAATATTGTTGTAAAGTCACTTCTCTGCTCTTCTTTTTTACAAAATGCACTGGCTCATCTCTTAAGAGTTTTTCCATTGTCACATATTTGTAATTAATTCCATAGATTTTTTCTATGTCAAGCTCCATCACATCATTCCAGTCAAGAAAATTATCCAAGACGTTGATAACTTTATCACTAATATCTTCATTAGTTTCTTCAGAGACAATGTTGAATTCCAAACAGTAAACTTTATTTCTAACATCCGTAAACTCCAGATCTTTTTCCAATTCCTCATTTGTTCCAGTCTCCATGGCTTGTATCTTCCTTTTAATTTTTCTTTTCTCATCTCTAATCCCATCAAAATCCTCTTTCACAGAATCCCCTATTTTTTTAAACTCCTGCATCATTTTGCTAAGTTCAATTTTCATCTCCTGTCTGCCCTGTCTCAGGGTTTGTTTCATTATCTCAATCTCACTCATTATTTTCTGAAACATAATTTCTTCCATGGTCTCAGTCACTTTCCTGGTTGTCATTCTTAAACCCACAAAAACAAAAAATTATTTCAGCCACAATTGGGTTAATGTTTCAGGCTTGCAGACATCAATACAGCCTGTCTTATCTCTTATATATTCAGGAAAACAAAACAAGTTTAGTTCCCAGCTTCAAACAGTTAGTGGCGTCGTGAGTAAGCAGATTCGTCAAAATGAAATAGTTCCAGACATAATACTCCAAAGTTCATAAATCAAATTTGTTTATTTTTTTCCCTCCTCGAAATAAAAATCCCTCTTCCGTTAATATCTTTAGAATGCACTTCCAGGCCCGCTTTTTGCAATAAAAACAAAGATAAGCTTTTTTTGATTTCTTTCCTCCTTAGTTTTGTGAGTGAAAGAGAATTTTTTTAACTCACCCAGTTCTTTATAGCTGATTCATTGACAAATCTCTTTTTGGTGCAACAATTTAAACCAATTAAAAAAAAATGGAAAGAAGGATGCTTGCCTGTTAGTTCGTTTTTCTTTGAAGAAAAGATAAACGTGTCGCTTAATCAGCAAGAGCTTTGATGGAAGTCCGTCCGGCATTCGCTGGCTGAACTTTCTCTCATAAATTAATGAAATCCAGTCCTCCCAACAAAAACAGGCTTTGTGGTTAATCTCACGTTTCTCCCTGACCAGGAGAAAATCTTAACCAGTCAAAAAAAAAACATTCTGACTGATTAAAGCTGAAAAAGCTTCTTCTGAGACAAGAGCTTGTCTCAGAGGCAGCACAGGCGAATCACCCTTCCCGGAAGTTGCACCTGTGATTTTCCACTGGCATCTTTTTTGTGTAGTGTGAGCTCAACACACATTGGTATTATTCTTTCACTTCAGCATTGTTTTGGCTGTTGCAGAAGCTCTGTACTTAACTTATTATCAGAAGCTCTTATCTGGCATTTGGAAGTGTTCACAAATTGCAAGCAGCCTTCAGCAAAAAATGGCACAGCGTGAAATTGACCTCCATCTTAGCTTCACTCTGGCTGCTCTATTCTGTGCATCAACTTCTAACCTTACTCCCATAGGTGAATGTATAGTGTCCAGCAATGACCTGATTAACACTTCCCATCATGAACAACTTCTTAAATAGCAGTGTGTACCAAACAGCGAGAGACAGTGTGGCATAGTGGTTAAGGTGCTGGACTGCTACCTGGGAGACCAGGGTTCAAATCCCCACACAGCCATGAAGCTCACTGGGTGACCTTGGGCCAGTCACTGCCTCTCAGCCTCAGAGGAAAGAAATGGTAAAACCACCTCTGAGTACCGCTTACCATGAAATCCCTATTCATAGGGTCGCCATAAGTCGGGATCGTCTTGAAGGCAGTCCATTATTATTATACCAAGCAGCTAAAGTGTTGGGAAGAGCTTCTGAAAGGCACTTTTGCAGAACATCCCAAAACATGCACAATAAGTTGCAGCCAGTGTGCTTCTACTGTGGAAATACACAGTGTTATACGTATACCAGGAGTTTGATTCACTGGGCACAAGCTGATGGTTTCAGACAAAGTTTAAATTTATGCTGGTATGAATGGTTCTCTTGTAGTAAAGCTGCCTGGGTCCCAGATCAGGAGCTAAGGCCGTGATAACCAAATAATTCCAGGGGATTAAGAGTTTGCAATAATTACTCCTGTGGGGATTTAGAAGCTTGTATTTTTAGCTTTAACTTTTGTGTCTGCCTTTTACATTAAGTAACACAATCCAGAGCAGTGGAGCAGACTCTGTCACAGGGCCAGACTTTTTGGCATGGGTCCTTCGCAGCCCTGAGCAAGCTTCAGCTTCCGACGCACTTTCTGGCCCATTGCCCCACAGCTGTCATGGCGGTGTTGTATGCTATAGGGCAGTGGCAGCTTCCTCTGAATTGTGCTGTCCTCCCTTCCTGTAGAGACCACTGGTTGCATTGGGGGTGTGTGTGCTCAGAGCATTTCACGAACGAGATACGCCTGGTGATAAGCACCCGCAACTATCTGTATTGCAAATAATGGCCTTTAATTGCCACCCTTATCTGGTATCGGATACTGTGACGGGAGACAGCGCTTTAAATAAACCACAGGTGGCTTGCTGTTTCAGGAGTTGCCACCTGCATGCTACCATGTTGATTTGCTCCGGATGCCCCAATTACATCCGGCTTGCGTTTTTAATCCAAGGTTGGCTGGCTAACTACATTTGCAGGTGGTTTCCAGGGGATCTGAAGTCTGTTGTTTGGTTTGATTAATCGGCACTGCGGGAGAGGAGAAAAAGGGCATCAGGACTGAAGTTAAAAGAAAAAGTAAGGCAGCCTTCCAAATAACATTAGCAAGGAAAGTTCGGAGTTGCAATAGGCTGCCAACAACTTGGGTTCCTCCTTCACCAAACCCCAAGAGGAGGAGGCTTCGGTAGGAGAGGGGAAAGGGCTATTCTGGGTGATTTACACCAGGATGCATATTGAGCCCCTCTCTCCTTCCTGTTTACCTGTCTCCAGAGAGGAGAGCACCAACCTCCCCAACAGGGCCTTGTGCTCTGCTCTAAGCCCTGCCCACGTATGGCAAACCTTGAAGCATGTGAACAAAAGCTGGGAAGTAATATGTGGGAATCATGTTGTAGCCTGCTTGTGTTTCTGGCGTGTGCTGCCCATTTAACCTTTGTCTGGTGCTCCATTTTAAATTATTCAGATCCACCCATGTTCTCCCATCCCCACTTGTTCACTCCTGACCGCTTCTCACAAGCCTCATCTCATCCCTCTTCTCAAAATAGAAGCCACCCAGGGAGGGTACTATTTTTGCCTCTTGTACAGGGCCTAGCACACACTATAAGTGTTAAATCAGATGCCCTCTGTCTTTTGAAGGAGTACTTGTGTATTTTATTTGAGTTTGTGTGGCCATATCGGAAAGCCCGTGAACCAGTTTTTCCTAAGTAATGCGAAGCAACCGCAAGCCACTGCCACCTAAGGTTAAGAACGTAAAAACCGTCTTTCTGCAGCAGACAAAAGATCTATCTCTTCCTTCTCTTTCCTGCAGTGGTCAACTCGGGTGCCAGCTGAGAAGCTCTGACAGTCCTTGTGCTTAGCAAGTTGCTTTTACCAGTTGCTGTGGAAACCGAGGGGCGGGGGAGAGGAGTGATCTTACGCTCAGTTCCTTCCTGGGGGCTTCCCATAATGGGCACCTGGTTGGCCGCTGTGAGAACAGGATGCTGGATTAGATGGGCCATTGGCCTGATCCAGCAAGGCGCTTCCGATATTTTTATGTCTTTATTCCCAGCCATGCTGCCAACGTTCCTTCTGCTGTACAGTCTTGTTTGCAGTTAGTGGCATGTTTGATCCTGCAGGTGTCACTGTGGTTGCCTTTCTTTCCTCGTTTATAGAACTGCCTGTCTATGGCACAGAGGTATGTTATTGAAAACAGCGTCCCCATGTCAGCATCTTCCCCTCCATAAAACAATTGATGTTGGCATCTTTGTTCTGAGCATTTTCCTGCAATGACAAGCATGGGCAACAACAAGACCTCAGGGTGAAAAGTCACTTGTCCTGCATGTTATGGAGGAGGAGAGGTGTGTGGGTTCAATATAAGGCTGGCATTTTGGGTATCAAAATATTTATATGAAATATTTTTTATATTAATAGATTTATATTAATGTACAGTTGCCCCCATAGTATATGAAGAAACACACACACAAGAACAGAATTGTTCAAAATCTTTGGGTTTTTTCCACAATCAGAATGTGGAGCAAGGGTAGGGTTGGATTCTAACCTGTCTTCTTCTTCTTGCAGCAACCGGACTGATAGGAACCATAAGGCAATCCGGATCGACACCATCCTCCTCTCAAGGAGCAGGAGGTAGCCAGCAGACTCAGATACAGAAGCAACAGCAGGTTATTTCGGAGTCTGAAACTCAGGAATTGAAACAGGTTCGTCGAGGGCAGTTGGGACTGATGGCAGGGTGGGCAGCCTAGGTTCCCAATCTGCAGCTTGCTCCTTCACCCAGAAATCTTGACTTGTTGTGGTTCTGTTTTTCATTTAGCGGCTTCATCCTTTCTTGCCATGTTGTATCTGGAGCACTGAGTAGGAGGATCTAGAAGGGATCTGATTAACTTTTCATGCATGTATTGCCCAAGCAGAATCTGGCTGGTTCTTACATACAAGCAATAGGGAATAATCAAGATAGTTGATTATTGCAGATCGGAATTGCACAAGTTAATCAAAAGCATCAGCATTTCTCCAAAAATTGAAGAAAAATGCAAGCTGTATCCAAAAATGTAGTTCATTCATACCAATGTGAAATTCAGCTCACTGCTACCACATGTGCTCATTTTGCTGTTCTTATTTGTTCCTGCTTCTTGACCTCCTGGCTCATAATTGCCCAGCCTATATTTTCTCCCTTCCTGCCAACATCACACACCCTTTCCTCTCCATAGAACCCGTGTGAAGTTTTTTTTCCCCCTTCACAGCTTCCAGGAAGGTCTGTAGTGCAAAGTAAGCAAAAGCCCCATGAGATGGAACGTTGGGCTTTAGTTCCTTCCCTTGCTGGATAGTTGCATGCAGAATGCAGTCTAGAGTGAAAGCTTGTTAGATTTTGGGTTCAGACTATATTCAACTAGAGCTGAAATGGTGGTAGTACTTGGAGAACGTATTGGGATGGTTGATCTGCCCTAATCCTGAAACAATTCAAAGCAATTTTCACTTAGACTCATGAGATACTAGAGAAGGATCTGGGTTTGTGGAACAAATTAAAGTTTCCAGCGAAATTTGGTCATGAGGGGCTTGTCTACAAGTAATGTTAATGTGAAAGAAAAGGTGAGCCTCCCATGACTGGAGCACCATTCTTGATACCATCAGGCTGGGAGGGAGCAGGAGACTGGATGGGAGGGACAGTAACACTTGGGGGCATATGGAGGATGGTAATGTGCATTTGGCTTTGGCTTGGAAATAAGCCAAGATACTTCCTGGTCTTGGAGGAAGCAGGTCAGCTTATTTCTGAGCCAAAGCCAACATGGCGCACTCACTCTTAAGTGTCACCTTAGGCTTTTAAGCACATCATGCCTTTGCCTTTTACAATTTTGTAATTACAAAGGCCAAAGGCATCCTTTTTTCCCCTCATATGAAAAAACAGGTTTCTCGAAAGTCTAGTGGCTCCACTTCAGCACTAGAGCCCCAATTAAGTAGCTGTTAGCTGCTAATTGTCTTAGCAGAGAGTTTCTGTAACCTTTCTGGAGAATGTAATCTTGGTCTGCTGCTCGTGGCAGGGCCAAAAAACAGGTGTGAGTGGCTGAGAGAGGACACATCTTCATTTTCAACCAGTCAGAGATGGGTCATTACAATTTAGCAACCCAACACTTACTGAGAGTTTTACTTTACCAGATGCACTGAGATTCCAGGAAATGAAGAATGAGATGCAAAGAACACGTGGGTGTTGATAGGTCCTGTCCCCTCTTGCAAGAAGGTAAAGCCTCATTCTGGTGTCCACATGTGCAGCTGTCGATGGAGTAATTCAGGCAAGAGCCACATTTCACATGTTGACAGCCCTAACCATACCTTGGTTGTACTGCACAACCATGGTGATGGATACTGAGAGTGTGGAAACGAATTGCCTTTTGGCAAATCCGCAAGAATCTATGCTAAGTAATAGGTTTGAACCATTGAGTATAACTGAAAAGGAAGGAGCGCAGCAGCATTTTTGCTGAAAGGCTGTTTCCAGAAGTAGCCAGTAATGATTGCAGTCCAGCAGTTTGGTAGGTATTAAACATTCTAACTTCCAGTACCTTATCTGCTAAGGAGGCCTTCACACATGTTCAAGGCAATGTGTTTTACCCAGATGTCTTCTAGGGCACATCCAAAATATATATCAAGTTCTGGCCAGGCATATTGTGCTGTACCATCAGCCCATGTTGATTGTGTTTGGTAGGGGTAGTAGAGGACAGATTGTCTTTTAGGAACGTTGGTCCACCATTACAGTTCTTCTTTTTGAGAAGCCCCTGATAAGCTGTGAACAAACCCCCAGATACACAGCCTTAAAAATGTTGGGTTAAGAAGCCAGTGTCTCATTAGATCTGGAAAATCACCTGGGTTCTTCAGCACAAGCATGTTGATGGAGGCTTCATGTTTCCATTGAAAACTCAGCATTTGGGGACTGTGTTGACCGATAGTTGGCCATAAATTTAGGGAAGGGGCCCTCCTTGAGTTTCTCTAGTTGTGCCCCTGTCTGCCATTTACCCCAGGCTTACGGCTGTGGTTGAAGAAAGGGATGGATCTTGTTTTCTAGCTTTGGTTTGGAAGAATAAATTTAGTGTGCTCCTACTTCCACTTTGTTAATCCTTCTCTGCCAAAGAATTGCTGCTGTCACATTTGCAGACCATAGAAACTTGGGAGTGGTGAACCTCAGTTCTTTTCTCCACTGTGATCTGGACCTTTCCAGTCCCCCAATGGCCCTCGTAATATGGTTTCACCCAGCTCCATTTTCATGGCCCACCAATTGAGGTATGGTACCAAAAGAAGCTGGATTGACCCTGTTGTTGTGCAGAATCTACCACATCAATTTTCCCTATGCTGTACCAAGTCTTTTCACTAGAAAAGACAATAATGCTGGGGAAAACAGAAGGGAGTAGAAAAAGCGGAAGGCCAAACAAGAGGTGGATTGATTCCACAAAGGAAGCCACAGACCTGAACTTACCAGATCTGAACAGGGTGGTCCATGACAGATGCTCTTGGAGGTCGCTGATTCATAGGGTCACCATAGGTCGTAGTCGACTTGGAGGCACAAAACAACAATACCAAGCAAAACACTCCCAGAAGATAATTGTGACTGAGATTGGGCAGAGTCAGTGTCATGTGCACTTTCATAATTGGAAATAGAAAGATATTTTGCATCTGTTTATGACTTTGAGAGATCAGTTCATGTGGGGGAAAATGTTCGTCTGTGATGAGAAGGTGATTATTGTCCAGCTCCAGTAACAGCTCGTGGATGAGGCTGGGCAAGACCTCTGCCTAAGATGCTTGCAGAGCTAGAAGTGGTCAGTGTAGACAGTACAGGGCACATTCAAGCTGTGAATGTTTGATTTGCTATAAAGCAGTGTCTTGGATATTATCTCATGGTTGAATTGATTAACCAACCCAACAGGTTTTGTTTAACTTGCTATTAAAGGCCTCCAGTTGTTTTCTCCGCATCCCTGAGCATCCTGTTCCAGAACGCCATCACCCTTCAGATTAGGGAGATTTTCCTCATGAGCAGCCACCACATTGAGCCACAATGCTCCTTCTCTCCTTTTCATTAAATTAATCCATGTTCATAGTGCTTAGAAGCCATTGTAGCATGTAAGCAGTATATAAATCAATAAATAGTGGCATACAAATCAATCGGTGATAATACCATTCAATTTTTTTTAAAAAGCCATCATTTTTCTGTTGTTGTTGCCTCAATATTCAGCATTGTTTAAGCACAATGTTATGTAAACCCTAATGTTCTGGACTTGACGGAGAATTTTAGTATAATAGAGGAGATCCTAAATGACCAGGAGTGGTGGGAAAATGGGATGAAAAATGTTTGGATAAATGAGGCTGTATCCTAAGCAAACTTTCCAGGGAGTGAGCCCTACTTCATACAGTTTGGCTTACTTTCTGAGTAACCATGAAGAAGATTGCACTGGTGAGCATCTCTTTCTCATTGGATTATATTGTTTTGGAGCAAAATGAGGACGCTGGGTGAATTTCTATATCCAGCTGGTTTTGGATAACAGAGATTCTTTGGCTAATGATAAATTATCAGATTTTAAGTAGCTGACTGCCCAGTGCATGCTACCATGTTGTTCAGTAAAATTAGGCTGTCTGTTTTGACTTGTAATCCTTCAGTTCGCTGTCCAAATTAGAGTTTAGTAAAAAGGGCATTGAGTCACTTGGGCTCTGCCAGTTTGCTAAACATCAATGACTAGACATCTTGTAATCATTTTACTCCACCAAAATACCCACCTCTCCCCTCCCTCCTGCCTTAAGGTTTGGCCCAGCTTCAGAGTCAAACCACATTTGCTCACAAAGTAGCCCTAGTTGCAAATATGCTGTAAGAGGAGGAGTTACTATTGCTGTTGTCAGATTCTCTGCTAGAATAATTAAGGGGTTTTTCTACTCCTCCCCCTTTTTTTTTTACTGTTGCTGGTTATGCCTCAGTTGCTGTTGTGTTGCAGATGGAAAAGGTAGTGTAGCAGAACAAAAGGAAGTGATATTTTAGTCACTGAGATGGCGATCATATTTTCAGTTATCTGGAAGTAAGTCTCATTGAATACAATGGACTTACTTTTGAGTAAACATGCATAGGAAATTGCCCTGTTGATAATTTTAAATGCTTTCTGTTCAGGTTGAAACATGTATTAATGATGCCTGGATGAGAGAGAGGTTATGCACCTATATGCTTACACATGCATATACATGTGTTAAAAAAACCAGCCAGATTTTCTAGAAACAAGCATTGGGGGACACTTCATCAGTGCCCACCCCAAATAATCCAAGATGAAGACCACTATACCTCGTATGTTGAAATAAGATGCGGATTGGTATAGAAGACCTTGAGGTACACCATAATCCTTCCAGTCTTCTAATATTGATTCTTAATCAACAAAATTGGCAAACCAGTGTTGCCCTATCCAGCACAAAAATTTTAATCAACAGATAGATTCACTTACATACATCCACTCTCTCCACAGAGAAAGAAAGCCCTCCTATCAACTAATCATAGGATTACATTATTTAGATGAGTTTTGGGTCTCTTCCAACAATGTATTTTTTTGGTATTTTTTTCCTGAGTAAAGAATGGGGAAGACTTTGCAGGGTGTGTGTGGGGAGAGTGTCTGTGATGAATCACTGACAAAACCCTTAACCAAGAGGTGCTGATATGCTAACCTTGATGTCTTTTGACAGATTCTCCGGAAGCTCAAGAGCCTAGCCTTGGAAACTGAGACGGAACTGGAAAGGCAGGATGAAGCCCTAGATGGCATCACTTCTTCTGTGGATCGAGCCACTATGAATATTGACAAACAGAACCGCAGAATGAAGAAGTTAACATAGTGCCCACGAGAAGCTGTTTGTAACTGTTCAGGCAGCGCTTGCAGCTTGGCGCCCAAGCCATAAGATCTCTGATGTTTATGTTAGAACTCTCAAGAGGGCTTATGACAGCAAGAAGAAAATATTGAACAATGGAGGTGATTTTGAGAGGCTGGCACTGAATTAGGGGAAGTGCTGTTACATTATGGTGAACAGTCAGCTCTTTGTCTTTACAGTTGGAACTGGACAATATCCTGACTTGCAGCAGATTTGAGAATACTGCATTGCATGTTCATTGGCAGCTTTTTGAATGAAAAATATGTCCCATGATGGAAGGGAATTAAAAGAATGCAGCAGTTGTGTTTTTGAGAGAATTGTGAAGTGTGCTCATGGAGACGAAGGCAAAGCATGACTTCCCTCAGTTGATCTGTTTTATGACTGACAATACTGTAATTAATAATTTAAAATAGTACTTTCAGAACTCAGCATCTTCATTTATTCAGCCCTAAAGGGAGTGACTGGCCTTAGCAGTATGTGATCAGTGAATCACTATGGTCAAAATGACATTGGCAGAGACCTACTGGATTGAGCCCAACGTCCATCTAATCCAGTGTTCTGTTTCCACCAGTGGTGATCTGGGTGCTTCTGGAAAAGGCCATGATTATTTCTAGCATCTTATCTTTAGAGCTTTCATGCTTTTGTACGTGGAGGCACCATTTAGCTATCATGACCAATAACTACGGATAGGCTCATCGTGCATCAATTTGCCTAATCTCCTTTTCAAGCCATCTAACCAAGTGGCAATTGCCTGTTAATTTCCTTAGATTGACCTGTCAGTTCCTACCTGGAAATGAAATCCTCTTCTATTTCTACAGCTATTTCTGAACAGTTACTTAAGAGGCAACGAGTGAAGCACCTCTCTTTGAAAAGCCAGTTTCAATGCTTGTGACACACCATAGATACTTAATATAATTGAAAAGGGAATGACTAAATATTGGAACTTCATTGGTCCTATTGTTATAAAATCTATTTAGCTAGATATGATTAATTTTTGCCAAAAATTGCTTCACAAAAGGTTTTAGATGTGATGTAATAGTGTATAGAAGAATCCAGGGGTTTTTTTTGGGGGGAGGGGTCTCTCTCTGGTGTTGAACACAGTGGTTCGATACTATTCTGTGTTTACTTTGGCATAACCATGTGTCGTATGTCAAAACTAGTTCTAAAAGTTGAATTTGTAGATTTAGAATTTTTAGTTCTGGAAACCCTAGAGTCAATGAGAAACTTGGGATCCAGGATTAACATTTGTGGATTACATGCTCAATTGAGTGATTGCTTTGGCACTAGAATTTGAATTGCGGAGCAGTTGCAAGTTATAAACTAAAGATGTTTCACTTTCTACATTTCAGCTAGAAGTTTTGGTAGATTTATTGAACATTACAGACAAAAATCTGTTTTGGCTGTCTTTTAATGTTAATCTAATGTATATTGCCTGCCAATTACACTTCTAGGTTAAATTGCTGAAATAGTAGTTTAAAGAAAGAGTAGAACTGTGCCAAAATGTGGTGAGGTTCCATTTTCAGTGCACAAATTACATTTCGAAAAGGCAGGGTGGTTGGTTGGGGTAGAATCCTTGGAACAATTCTACTTTCAGCTCTTTCCCACATTTTCTGCATTTGTTTGCAGCTAATGTCACTCTGATTTGCTGCTGCTTTTGTGCACAAGGGATTCTGTGTGATCCCAGCTAGTCAGGGATCACATATCAAACATGAAAACATCAGTTTTGTCCCTGTGATAATGTCCTGGTTGGCAAGCAAAGCCCTTGGCCTTCCCTCTGAATGTGGGGAAATAACGGAAATGTAGCGCATTTACTAGCTAGCTGGGCTGATGCTCCCTGTCTTGCTGTACTGTTGCTTTTATTCTGCAAAATTTCCACTGGGACCAGATCTAATGATACATAGCTGCATGTAGCTATGTTGGGGCAGTATCTTTCTAGAGGCATGTGCCCATCCATTGAAAGCACTGCGGTACATATGGGCGACAGCCTCATTCAGCTACACCTCTGTCTGTGATGTCATCCATTTAATCTCATGTATGTTGCCTGCCAATTACACTCGTACTATATTACTTTCATTGGGTGTGCTTTCAGACATGCATCCCCCACCACATTCTATCCTAACTTGTTAGCTATATGCATGATTTGATCACAGTGAAGGAACGTTGGCCTGGTTACTTCAGCAGCGGAGGCATGCTCCCTCTTCCCCGCCTTTTTTTTGCAAAGCATTCAAAAATTGCTAAAAGAGGTGTGAGTTTTGTGGGGGGCAAAAGTGTTCATAGGGACACTTCCTCCAAGCCCCATTTTGACTCAGCACTAGAAAGTGCTTTGGCACATTAGTGACCAGCTCATTGCGCCATGAGTTTTCTTTGGCCAGAGCTGATTGGTTGTAGAGCATCCCATTACCTAGATGCCATTTTATCTAGTGATTCCTTTGAGGTCAGGTTACCATGATGTAAATGATCTTTGTGGGACTCTGCCTTCATTTAGTCAAGCGAAGGAAGATTCTTGGTGCTATATATCAAGACACTTATCATGAAGTGGTTTACTACCGCTAGTTTGATTTTTGTTGTTATAGTAATTAAGTAGCAAACCCATTAAACATTTTTTGAATGCCCATCTGAGAATAAAACAATCATGGGGTCGTGCAGCCTTTAGTGGCGGATGACCTTGACATCATAAGTCAAGACCTCCATAATGAACCTAAATCATAATGCTAACTTGTCTGTCTTTGAACTGTGTTAATACCCATTTTAGTTATTGGTTTGTTGGTGCATATGATTCTGTCAGCCTGCATGCAGGACAATTTTCTAAACATAGTAATATACAGGTTACTTCATATGCAGTGCAGTAAATAATGCAGTCCAAGTGCTGCTTTGGTGCTTGTCTGTTGTAAGTCACCTTTGTCTTAATGTGAGAAGAATCTTACGTTTACAAGACTTTGGGTATTTAGCATATTGTTTGTAAGAATCATTTGTGTGACAACAAAAGGCCAAATTTCCACAGGATTAAATGATCTTGTTGGAAACCACATTTCCCATGATACTTTTGCATGAGAAAAGGAAAAAAATAGATCTCAAGAATTACAGTTATGCTTCCATGTTGATTACTGTAAAACCAATACTGGCTGTTCCGAACTCGCTGCAAAATTTTTTAGAGTTCAGAATTTAAGGCAGAATTGAAAAGACTCCAACTGACAAAAAATCAGGGAATTAAACTACTAATGCCCGTTTAAAGGAAATGTAAGATCATTGTTATCATATATACATATACCAAAATACTTGGATTTGGGGGGAAGGGGATTGTATTTAAGCAAATGTATCTAACTACTTTGTGGAATTCAAATAATGCAGTGTGATTTTTTCCATTACTGAGGCTTCCTGATAATGGTGCAGAATATAAGCCCATTGACCTGTCGATGTCCTAGATTGCATAAAATGAGATTGTGCAAACACACCCAAATACAGGGACAGTGACTGACTGTCCTGGCCAACCCCATTGGATTCAAACTCAGTGGTGTGTTTTTCTCCCATTATGTTTAATGTGGAATTTCAGCTTAGAGTGTTTCATAAATCAGCTTTAGAGGTCACACAAGATTCTGCATCTCTTTGCAGCCTAACTTGAAATGGTTACTGAAACTAAGATGTTGTTGCAGCAATTAGACATGCCCTTTGAGATCCTGTAAGTAGGCTCACGGTGGGCTTTCTGTTTGCATGGGGAAAGTTTCTCTGAATGGGATTGTGTGCACAAACAAGCACTCCTAAGTTGAAAACCTGGCGCTCTCTGTGCATGCCTGCACATCCTTGGTGATGACGTTGGCACTTAATTGATATAGACACCATCTCAGACTGAGTCTCCGGCTCTTCCTCCTCTTAAGAGGCATGCACGGTGACAGCTCAGACGAAGAGGGAGGGTAGATTGGGGGAGAAGGGACTGACGTTGTCAGACATC
Source organism: Rhineura floridana (assembly GCF_030035675.1). NCBI lineage: Eukaryota > Metazoa > Chordata > Lepidosauria > Squamata > Rhineuridae > Rhineura > Rhineura floridana. The sequence continues at coordinate 86,378,838 of NC_084489.1, read as the reverse complement.
CCTTCTTAGTTGTAACTGGAGCTAAGGGGATGGAGCGCTGACTGCCAAAAGTGCCAAAGCCGCCTGTTTCAGTCCGCCACTGCTGCAACCCACTGGGCCCCTCCCCCAGATCCCATTCTGTTTCTTCCACCTCCTGATCACTCCATGGGGCTCATGACATCAACTGTACACAGCACCTGCACTTTATTAGTTTATGTTTACCTTTTTCTCTTAAAGGCCTTGCTTTTGTTTTTATCTTTCATGAGTTGCGTTTTTTTATTTATTTATTTATTTATTAAATTTATACCCTGCCCTTCCTCCCAGGGGGAGCCCAAATGGTAATGATTGAATTTGGATTCCTTGACTTTTGGAGGTTTTGTCAAATAGCTTTGTTTAGAATGTGTTCAAAATGATTTTTCAAGTTTGAATTTGGATGTTGCAGCGCATTCTTTCCTGTTATTAAAACGGTGGAATATACTGGAATAGGAGGCTGTTGTTTTTGTTATGGAAATGTTGGTGTCGGACAACTTTTGGAATCTTTAGACCATGGCTGTTTTAAAGAATGTATACCTTGTCATGCTAAATTGTATGAGGGCTCGATTTCATGCAGAGCTTTCCCTGTCTATTGTCTTCATGTAGATAGTTGAAGGTCTGCCATGAAGACAAGGCAAATTTCAAGTGAATTGTTCTACTAACTCAAATCTGAACAGGAATTCATTACCCATCTCTGGATTTCTCAGGCAGAATAAGACTGCCTTGTCCTCTTTATATCTCTGCTCTTATAACCTGATACATAACCTGATGCAGCCCTGGGTCCTACTGGGAGGAAGGGCGGGATATAAATCAAATAATAAATAAATTTATCCATACATGTGATCTTTGCTCTTCCAGCTTCTTCACCACCCAGCAGCCGTACAAAGAGTTTCTTCCTTCCTGTTCCTTATACCAAGAACTGCCTCTGAGAAAATGTGTGTGTGATGCCTCATCTTAACCCGCCTGTTCCATGAACCCTTTGGAATAAGCCCCTAGTCTCCATATTGTACTGTAGCCTTCCCCAACCTGTTCTGGGCAACTGGCTGGGGCTGATAGAACTTTTAGCCAAAAACAGCTGGAGGCCACCAGATTGAGGAAAGCTGTTCTACTGAAACCAAGCCTAGGTACATGTAACTGAAATAGCCACGTATCCTCACCTTGCTTACCACTACCTCTGTTTCTCTACACTTTCTCTGTTACTGCTGTATGAGGATTTAGACTGTAAGCCCCTTGGCCTCGTGCATGTTAACGGTGCTACATAAATAATGTGCGCTGAGTACACCTCTGACTCATTCAGTTCACACATGCTGAGTTGTCTATGCCTAATCCCTTTCCTATTCTGTATGCCCCATCGTATGTCATGCACCAGGGAGTTCAATGTATGCTGTGATTCTGCAAAAGAGCAGAAAAGGTGCCAAATGTAGCATTGAGTGAAGAATTCGGGTTCCATAAAACATTTTTATTTTTTTAAGCCAATTTCTAGGTCATAGGCCTGCAAAAATGGACTTTAAAATATGAGAGAAAAGCCTGTGGAGATTTCATAAATCAGAGATGTGGCTGAATATGGGGGGCAGGGCTTCGATTTCCTGCATCAAAGTTTGTTGTTCCCTATGATTAGCAAAACCACAATCAATTATGCAGGAATTGTAGAAATTTGCCAAATTGCTACACATTGCAGAATTCCATTTTCCTTGGTGCAGAATTTGGCCTGTTTAGAATAGGCACAGCACAGCACTGGTGATACACTATCAGATTTGAGGTGTGGAGCAGGGAATTTCTGAAGGACCCCATGTGTCAGCTTTGGCAAGCAAGGCCTCCCATCCTTCCATTTCCAAGCTTCCTTAAGTACTAGGGAAGCTGCTATGTGGGCCTGTCTGGAGCAAACAGACACAGTGCTTGTCTCAGATGGATGGGAGGTGACGGCGATGAGTGAGGGGAGACGCCCAATACGCAAGGAGCGAGATCTGTAGCTGGGTCTTGTTAACATGCCAAGACTGAGCCTCAATGGGAACCATCTGGCTCTCTGTGGCTCTGAGATGCCCCAGGAACGCAGACAGGGCATGGTAATGTGCAATATATTATAAAATGGGAGAGATGCTTGAGACAGCTGACGGCATGAGGTGGGGCAAGAATCAGCCTTCGATAGGACAATGTCCCCCTACGTCCTTTAGTGTGGTTTCTTCTCTAATATAGCCAGCTGAAGAACAGGCCTGCGCTTGGATCTTCTTCCCTCTCATTTGTGGCATTCCCCACATGTCTTGTGGCCATGAAGATTATTCTGGGGGGGGGGGGTTGTAAGGTTTTCCCTTTCCTCTCAAGTGTTGGACTTGGCTGCAGCAGTGGACAGTGTGTTCAAAACAGCAAGGTCACTCTTGGGAAAACCAAAGGTGTGGAGGTAGTCTGGACGGGACAGTTGAGAACATGAGTTGAGCACTGGAGAGGATTTATGGAGTGGCGCTATGGACCTCAAAATGCGTAATCTCCTGCTGTCCTCAAAACCTCTTCCCTTCCTCTGTGGCCTTCAAAGCCCAAGGCAGGGTTTCCCGCCCTTCCATATTCCTTCTTCACCACACATTCTCTACACATTTCTCCCATCAGCAAAGCCAGCGATATTTATATCTCCCATTCCTCCATTTCCCTTCTTGTTCTGAGAAACTCCCATGTGCTTTGGGAAGGGCCATAGCTCAGTGCTACAGCATGTTCTGCATGTGGAAAACCCTAGTCTCCCATGAAAAGAATTCCAAGTAGAAGAGTATATAAAAACATCCAGCTGAGAACTAGGACCACCACAGCCAGTCAGAGTAAGGACCATACTCTTGCTTGATGCCTGACTTGATAGAAGACAGCTTCATATATCTATTTTTTCTACTCTCATTCTTGTTCAGCAACATGGTTGGTTCTGTACTATAACTTCAGCTGCTCCTTGACAGTTCCTTTTTTTTTTTTTTACTTTGTGTTTATCGGGGACATTTTTCAAAAATCAAGAGCTGACACTCACTTTCCTTAGTTGGAATCTTGATGTCACTGAATATTTCTTGTTGGAATGCTGGTGAAGCTGTGAATTGTCATGGACTTCAGAGATTTTATCAGGTGTGGGGGGGAATTGTGTGCATCTTGCTAGCCTCGATCGAGGGTAGGAAAGTAGCCTTTTCTGTATTTTAGTCTATTGATTGTGTCCCTGCACCCACGGGAGCCAACCTTTCTTCCCTTTGCTTTCCCATTTGCATCCAGTGGGAGACTCTGACCCCTTGCTTGTATGGACCTTTTGGCCGTCACGCTCTAGGGGACAGGAGGAATTGCTGCACTTGGAAGATCATCTGGCAAAATCCAGTGCATGGCCCAGCCCCATCTGATTTGGGGAAAGAATTCTAAGTCTCGAGCAATGACAATTGGATCCTAAATGTGAAGCAACATTTTTTCAACTGCCCTTTTGATTGGGGTACAAATATGCTTCAACCAAGATCTTCGCCCATCTCTCTGCTGGGCTTGCTTTTCTGGTTCTAGAGCCCAAATGAGTGGGTGACATCCCGGAGAGGGGGAGAGGGTTCACTCCCCTTTCCTGCCTACTGATTTCCTGCAAACGTTTCCTGCAAATGTCCCCATCCATTACAGTACTGAGTGGAGCACGGAGTTGGGAAACATCTTATGTTTTATGTACGTGTTTGATTTTATTTTTGTAAGCCGCCCTGAGTGCCCTATTATAGGGTAGAAGGGCAGGATTGAAAATTTTTAAATAAAATAAATAAAATCTCTTGTGTTGTAGAATTCCACCATGGCATGGTGAAGCTACGATTCTGCAGCTTCAATTTACTTCATGACGTCGTCTTCGTTTCTCACCTGATACGAACGGCAGTGTTCACATCCCTGCTGGAGCCTTATGGGATCCACTTTCGAAATGCCCCTCGAGCCAAAGCATTATTTTGCTTCACATTGTTCCTTCTCGCCCCCCTTCCCTTTTTCCCTTTTCCTGCCTCTGGCATTGGGTGGCTTGGCAGCGGCACGGCCAAATAAATGTGCCGTAATGGAAGGGAGTGCTTGGCAAGCATGAGACAGCTGTGCCCACAATTACCTTCTCTGTCTGTATCTGTGACTTCATGGCTGTAAACAACCTTCCCCACCATATAAATGGCTAAATTAAAAACACATTGAAGGCCCTGAACAAAACACAACATTATCAGCCAGCCTTTCACCTCCTTTCTTTATTCTGCCCCCCCCACACCCCCACAGCATTCCCTCTTCCTCAGCAATGTTCCTACAAAATGCTCCATGTAAGCCGCCTTGCACGTTCTAAGGGGAAAAGCAGCCTAGGTGAGAAACAATAAGCAAAGATGTTAAGAACGTTGGAAGACCCCTGTTGGATCAGACCAAAGCCCCATCTAGTCCAGTATCCTGTAGCTAGCCAGATGCCCCACAGGAAGCTCACAAGTGGGACCGGAGTGCAACGGCTCTGTCACACTCAAGATCTTGTAGCTAAAAACAGCGGGCAGCCTGCAGGATGGAGGAGGCCAAAGTAGAATATGGAGACTAGAGGCTTATGCCAAAGGCTTCATAGAAAAGGTGGGTTAAGGGGAAGGAATTGGAGGAACGGAGGAGGCATCACACACATTTTCTTCAGTTCTCGGAGGAAGGAAGGAAGGAAGGAAGGAAGGAAGGAAGGAGCTCTGGATGGCTGAGGGTGGGTGGCAAAGGAGTGGGAAGAGCAAAGGTCATGTGTGGGAATGTATCAGGATTTTTAATTTTATCTAAGAATTTATGTAGTTTATAATCAATAATTCAGTGGTTTACATAAATGGTAAAATATACATTAAAATACCTTTACAATGAGATGCTAAAAAAAGTTAACATTTTTTCTAAAAAAAAAAGCAGCAGTATTATCAATCAAAAGTCTTGCTTAAAGAAAAAAAGCCTTTAGCAGGAATTGAAAACATTATCGGAAAGATGCCTGCCTAATAATATCAATGGGCAGGGAGTTCCAAAGTGTAGGTGAAGGATCAATTCCTTGTAAGTGCAGAATGAACGTTCATAGGCATACCATCTCTGCTTCTACTCTGTGTCTCTATTTTAGCCTGCTCTTATCTACGCAACAGTGGTATTGCTCTGCTATCTTGAATGTTCTTAGCTGATCTGACACCATAGATGTGTGTGCCATTTTTTTTTTGCACAGGAAATAAATGGAACGAAACCATGCCACTGCTTCTGTGATTGACCCAGCTGAACTCATTGATCCAGTCTCCTTCCTCAGTCCCACCTAGCAGGAGATTTGAGAGAGAGTCCATGCCTGTGGGTTATAGGTGGGAAGTCACTTACTGCCTGTTTTTACAGGGTCCTTTGCCTCAGACGTTTCATGAGAGCCTGGCGAAAAGCGAAAAAAGGGGGGTTGAGTCTCTGCCAGGAACAGGTGGGGAAGACTTTTGAGTTCAGACGTTTGTACCAGATGCTTTTCTCCCTGAGGATCATCCTCGCAACCCAAAAAAAAAGAGTGAGAATGAGAGAGGATGTTTTCCTGCAAGTGTGTCAGGAAGTTTGTCCCCTGGGCGTCCAGTTTAATTTCGTTATAATAGGGTTTTAATTTGACCATTTAATGTACGATTTTACATTATTCTCCAGGCCTGTTTGAAAATAATTTCCAAACCAGCTCTGGAGGACTGCTTAACATCTGCCTTGCTGCAGCTGTGGAAAGATCGTAAGAGATGGCAAAGCGAGCACAGTGTTCTTGGAGGAAGTGGATGGAAAGCACGCTTTCCTACCTCATAGCACTAGAACCCAGTGGGACCATCCAGGGAAGCTGAATGTTGGAAGGTTAAAGATGGACAAAAGAAAATATTTCGTCACATGGCAGAGAAGTTAAAACGATGGAATTAACTCCTACAAGGGGCGGTAATGGCAACCAACCAGGACGGCTTTAAACGAGGGCTAGACAGATTTAATTAATGTAAACCACCCAGAGAGCTTCGGCTATGGGGCAGTAAATAAATGTAATAAATAAATAGAACAAATGAAGGCAATCAAATGGCTACTAGCCATGATGGCTGTGTTCTACGTTCACTCTTGGAGGCAATATGCCTCTGAACAGCTGTTGTGGGAAACTGCAGGAGGGCAGAGCACTGTTGCACCCACGGCCTGCTTGTGGCCTTTCCCATTAGGGCATTGCTTGGCCGTTGTGAGGACAGGATGCTGGCCTAGAGGGGCCATTGGCCTGATCCTGAAGGACTCTCTCTAACCCAGCTACCATGAGCAGAATCTAGTAGGGGACAGGCCAGCCATGTATACCAGCCCCCTTGATGTCAATGCATTCTGATTGGTCCTCCTTTTTCTTTGAGAGGGATCTCTCATCCAATCAGACCAGGGAAGAGAAGCTGGAATTCTCCGCAAGAGGCATGCTACTTCCTCATCCAGAAACTACAGTGCTCTCCCTCCCCCACCCCCGGCTCACCCATTTCTAGAAGAGCAAGGTCAAGCGTGGTGGAGAGGGAAATGAGAGGTTCATTTTCATGCAAATGGGCCCAGCTTAAAAGCTTTCCATGCATTTCGAGATAAGCATCTGCCACCGCTTCCTCTTTGCCCAGGAACTAACCAAAAGTGCTTGCAAATTATTCACTCATGCCTGTTGAGTCAAGTGGGAACAAACTCTGATGGAGGGGGTCCATCCAGGTGTACCAAGGAAAAGCAAACAAGCGGCAGAGAGAGAAGGGGAGGTTTGCCACCAGGGAGATAAGGCAAAGTGAAGAGGGACATCAGCTGCAGAGGCAATGGAAAGAGGGTTCTTTTGAGAGAGCATTAAGGACGTAAGAAAAGCCTTGCTGGATCAGGGCAAAGGCTCATCTAGTCTAGAGTCCTGTTCTCGCAGTAGCCAACCAGATGCCTCTGGGAAGCCAAAAGCAGGACCTGAGTGCAAGAGCCCTCTGCCCACTTGGGGATGGGCCGTGGGGCAGTGGGTACAGCATCTGATGTGCATGCAGAAAGTTCCAAGTTCAATCTGTGGCATCTAGGTAGGGGAGGGAGAGGCCTCTTCCTCAAAGCTGTCAGTCAGTGCTGCATTGGAGTAGAACTGCCATCATCCCTGACCATTGGCCCTGCTGGCCGGGGCTCATGGGAGCTGGAGTTCAACAACATATAGAATGCAGCCGGTTGGGGGGTAGGCTGCTCTTTGTGAGCACACTCCATCAAATAATTAATTTTAAATACACTTGCATGGCACTCTGCACCTGCCCCCTCCATGCCCATGTATGCCAGCATACCGTGCATATGCTAGTGCCCATTTTGAGTGCAAGAATCTTCACTTTTCAAATGCCTTTCTCCCCCCAAATTGCTCTATAAAGAATGCAAAAGAAATTTGGAAGAAGCTGGGGGGGGGTGAAATACTCTGAATGTGTGGTCCATCCGGACCCCATTCCTTGGTAAATACACACATTATCTTGGTTTTGAAACATTTCTCTTGTGTTAATTTTTAATATATTTTCACCTCTGGAAAAAGGGGGGAAGAGGGGGAGACAAAAGAACATCTGTAGAGATCCTTAAATCTGACACAATGATTGTGACTACAGTGTGTGAATCTGCATGGGTGTGCAATCATTCCCATGTTATATCAATGTGGCATCATAATGGAAAAAGAAATGAAGGTACCTTGTATTATTATTATTATTATTATTATTATTTACTACTACTACTACTACTACTAATATTACAACTACTACCGGCTCTGCCCTGGCACATTTTGCACACCAATCCCTCCCCCAGGTCTCCCCTCTTCCAGGTTGCCAAGGCACCTCCCCCTTCTCCAGGTTGCCAAGGCTGTCCCTCCCCCTCTCTCTGATCACCAAGGCACCTCCCCCTTTCTTGCCCGGTCTCACACACCCTCCTTTCTCCCCCCCCAAGACTGGAGGAAAGGGAAGCCTTGTGGTAGTGATAGTGAGGCCTCCTGTGTAGTGTGGTTGGAGGGGGGGAATAAGGAGTTGCAGTCCCTCCTTCCACCCACACCCCTCCCCCCACACCCCTCCCCCCACATGCTTCCTTAGGGTTTGAAAGACCCTAATTGAACATTAGCTCCACCCCCAAACTGATTCAGGCTCAGATCTGGGTCAGGTGTTCCCCAGATTGGCCCAAGAGGACAGTGCACAGGATTATTAGGTCTAGGGTTACCAGATCTCTGGCTTTCGGCCGGAGACTCCGGCTTTTGGGGGTGCTCTCCGGATCTCAGGGCTAATCACCCCTCTGTCCCTGGATCTCCAGTTTTCTGGCACATCCATGAGGGGACATCCCAAATCAATAGAGAATACAGCCAGACACACGAGGAATCTCATTCATCACCTGCTCCCTGATCTAATTAACCAGAGATGCTAGGAATGAATCTGGCAACTTCTGCATGCAACTCAAGTTCTGGCCCCTCCCCAAGTTAGGAGCAGACAACACATGGCAGAGGAAGCTGTTCACAAAACCAAACAACAAAAAGAGGCACAAGTTAAATAAAACATGATGTCACTAGGGCACGCCCTGTGACATCTTAGGTTTTGGGATGCTTCCTACCTGGCAACCCTAAGATGCAACCTTGGTTTGACCAAGCAGGGCTCTGCCTATTATGGGATGGGATGGTTATCTTCATCTTTCCCTGTGTGTGGAACCAGAGGGAAACCACAGGACCTTCCCCATTGCTGGCAATGCATGAGAAAGGAGCCACACGCTCCTGCCTCTGCAGGTTGAGGGCCAGCCATGCTGGCCATTTGACACTAGGCATGAGGGAGAAATTCGATTCAGTTCACATTTAAAGGCGAGTCTATTTAATGTGAACTTTCCAAAACAATATGGGACCTGAAACACAGCCGTCCTTTGAAAACCACACTTCTCCAGCTAAGTAATTTGCACAAAAAATGCATATTGTTAGTGTGTGTGTGGGAGAAAACAAAAATGCAGTATATTAAGGAAGTCTGCTGTGCAAAAAATGTGTATATTAGGTGAAAATGCTAACAAATGTGTATATTAGTGGAAATTCACACGACGATTCTGATGAATTTTTATGAGGCTGGGCCTGGCAACCAAGAGGTCTTCTGTATCTTTAAAAGTTGTGCAGGGGGAAGGGAGAATTTCACCTTGTGCTTTTTCCCATTATAGTGTTGCAAGAAAACCTGCACTTGGCTGAATTTTCTCATCTCTTAAAGAAACAGAATCATTCTCAGGCCCTGAGCCTGGCAACCCTACTAAAGGATCAGGTAGTCGTGGTGGTGGAGAGAGCTTTCACTCTGCTTTGGCTATTGCACCAGCTGTAGCCCTATCTTGGATGCTCAGATCTGACCACTCTCACCCATGCTCTAGTCACCTTACATTTGGATTATGGTAATGCACTCTTGCCCTCCGTGGCTCAGAGTGGTAAGCGGCGGTAACACAGCCGAAGCTGTGCTCATGGCTGGAGTTCGATTCCAACAGAAGGAGGAAGTCGAATCTCCGGTAAAAGGGGTCAAGGTCCACTCAGCCTTCCATCCATCCATGGTCGGTAAAATGAGTACCCGGCATATGCTGGAGGGTAAAGAAAGGCCAGGGAAGGAACTGGCAATCCCACCCTGACCCCATATATACGGTCTGCCTAGTAAACGTTGCAAGATGTCACCCTAAGAGTCGGAAACGACTCGCACTATAAGTGGAGGGACACCTTCACCTTTACCTTTTTAATGCACTCTATGTGGGGCTGCCTTTGAAGACTGCTTGGAAGCTTCAGCTGGTTCAAAATGTGGCTGCCAGGATGTTAACCAGAAAGAGCTGCCTTGAGCACATTACGCCTGTGCTAAAAGAACTACATTGGTTCCCAGTTTGCTTCAGAGTATAATTCAAGGTGCAGCTTTTGACATTTAAAGGCCTAAACGACTTGGAACCTAGGTATCTGCCTGCCCACCTTCCATTCATTAGTCATGCCCATCACTAGAAAGCCAGGGAAGGGGCCTTGTTGTGAGTGCCTACTACATCTGAACCCCAACTGGCAAATACAACAGAGCCTTCTCTGTCATGGCCCCTAGACTATGGATTACCTTCCCCTGTGAGGAAAGATCAGTCCCCTCTCTTCTTGTTTCTAGATGGCTGCTGAAGGCCCATCTTTTTATGCAAGTATTTGGTTAAATTTCTACCCTTTATGCCATTGTACTGATGTTTTCAAGGATTTTATGGATTTATGTATGGTTTTTTTGCATGTTTTTGTATTTTTAAATCTCTGTATGGTTTTATGTATGCTTTGTACTTTTAAATCCATGTAATCTGCCTCGGGACCCACATTCCAGGTGAGAGGCAGATAACAAAATTTTTATTATTATCATTATCATTATTATTGTTATTGTTGTTGTTATTATTATTATTATTATTATTATTATTATTAAACAGGATGTTGGACTAGAAGGACCTTTGGCCTGATCTCAATCTATTTGCCATGAGCACTACTGCACAGTACTGTTCCTTACTTCTCAGCAAACTCTGTTAATAAAGGACTACAACAGCCTGTTTAAAAGAAAGCCATTCAGCATGGGCTCATTATGGGGGTTAGGATCATTAGTGACCAAAAACAAAAAAAAGAGGTCGGCATTTGAGTGCAGATGGCTTTGAAATGAAGCTGGCGAGTTCCAGAATCAATATGAGCATAAACACAAAGATGCATATAAATGCAAATATAAATAAGAGTTTGTTCATTTGTTGTTAAGGGCGTAACCCCCCCTTTCCTCACTTTTGTCTACTGACCCCTTGATATTTTGCCATTGTGTTAAAACATGTTTCCCTTATGAAATAATAAACTTGAAAATATTCCCTCCCCAACAGTGATGTGCTGTATTTACCCTTTTAAATAGCAAGACTCTTTATTAATGTTTCTTTGTTAAAGCGAAGGAATTTTAAAGTGAAAATTGAAAATAGACATGGAGGGGGGAATGGGTTGCCATGAGCAGTGATGTTTTTCCCAATGAAATTGCTCTATGTGGTGAGCCAAACTGACTCATGGAATGCTGGGTAGTTAGCTTCTCTGAGTCTCTTAAAAACACACACACCAAACAGAGCGAACTGTTAGCAGAATTTCTTGGAACAGATTGACATCTCCTGAGAGCCACCATCTCGAATTGTAACATCTGTAGTTTGGAGATCAGCCCAGAATCTGCTTCAGGATCTGATCCCCATGGAATGTTGTGGATAAAGGGGAAAGATATATCTTCTCCCTCTCTCATTATAACGCTAGAACAGGTCTGGGGGACCTGTGGCCCTCCAGATTTTGGTGACACCTGAAGGCTCAGGTGTTGGAATGTTGTTTACTCCTTGAGAACTGTCAGAGTGCTGAAGGATTTGTCTTTGACAGCCCTTGTTCTCTAGTTCAGGAATGGGAAACCTGTGGTCTTCCAGATGTTGTTGGACTTCAGCCCCCAGCAGCTCTGTCCAGCACAGCCAATGGTTAGGGTTGATGAGATTCCAACAAGATCTGGAAGGTCGCAGGTTTCCCATCCCCGCACCAGAAGTTGGGATCATCTCGTGAAGTTGATTGGCTTTCTGTTCAGGGACAGACAATAGAAAGCACTTCATATGATGGATAATCAACATATGGAAGTGGCTGCTGCAAAATGTGGAGGTGGCTATAGGCTTAGATAAGCTTTTAAAAGGTATTAGAGCACAGGTCCATCAATGGCTGTTGTCCGTGGTTCCTGAATGGAGCCTTCACGCTCACCATCTTCTTTCAACAAGACTTTTAAGTAGAGACCTTATCCCAGTCTGCATTTGTGTTGGAACTGCTTTTTATTATTTATTTATTATTATTTATTTAATTAATTTAATTTATATACCGCCCTAAGCCAAAAAGGCTCTCTGGGCGGTGTACATAAAAGATAAAACAAGCAAGATATATAAATACAGTAAATATAACAGAATCAAAAATCAAAACAACAAGCAACAAAAACCAAGCAACATCAAAATATAACAATAATAAGATACTGTTTAAAATACACTATAAAAACAATTATTAAAATACATTTTAAAATGCCTGGGAGAATAAAAAGGTTTTCACCTGGCACCAAAAAGATAGCAGCATCGGCGCCAGGCGTACCTCATCGGGGAGACTATTCCACAATTCGGGGGCCACCACCGAGAAGGCCCTGGTTCTGGTCACTACCCTCCGAGCTTCTCGATGGGATGGGACTCGGAGGAGGGCCTTAGATGTCGAGCGCAGTGTACGGGTAGGTTCGTATTGGGAGAGGCGTTCCACCAGGTATTGCGGTCCCATGCCATGTAGGGCTTTATAGGTCAAAACCAGCACTTTGAATTTAGCCCGGAAACAAATAGGAAGCCAGTGCAGACGGGCCAGAACAGGTGTTATATGAGCAGACCTTCTGGTCCGCGTCAGTAGTCTGGCCGCTGCATTCTGGACTAGCTGTTGTTTCCGAACTATCTTCAAGGGCAGCCCAACGTAGAGCACATTGCAGTAGTCCAACCTAGAAGTTACCAGAGCGTGAACAACTGAGGCGAGGTCATCACTGTCCAGATAGGGACGTAGCTGGGCTACCAGTCGAAGATGGTAAAAAGTGTTCCGTGCCACCGAGGCCACCTGGGCCTCGAGAGACAAGGAAGAATTGAAAATAACTCCCAAGCTACGAACCTGTTCCTTCAAGGGGAGTGTAACCCCATCAAGAACAGGATGAACATCCTCCATCTGGGCAGTGAAGGCACTCACCAACAGCGTCTCGGTCTTGTCTGGAATGAGCTTCAGTTTGTTAGCCCCCATCCAGTCCATTATCGCGGTCAGGCAACGGTTTAGCACGTTAACAGCCTCACCTGAAGAGGATGAAAAGGAGAAATAGAGATGCGTGTCATCAGCATACTGATGACAACGCACCCCAAAACTCCTGATGACTGCACCCAGCAGCTGCATGTAGATGTTGAAAAGCATGGGGGACAGTACCGATCCCTGCGGGACTCCACAATGGAAAGTCCAGGGTATCGAGCAGTGTTCCCCAAGCACTACCTTCTGGTGACGACCCACCAAGTAGGAGCAGAGCCACTGCCAAGCAGTACCCCCGACTCCCAACTCCGTGAGTCTCCCCAGAAGGATACCATGGTCGATGGTATCAAAAGCAGCTGAGAGATCAAGGAGAATCAACAGAGTCACACTCCCCCTGTCCCTCTCATAAGAACATAAGAAGAGCCTGCTGGATCAGGCCAGTGGCCCATCTAGTCCAGCATCCTGTTCTCACAGTGGCCAACCAGGTGCCTGGGGGAAGCCCGCAAGCAAGACCCGAGTGCAAGAACACTCTCCCCTCCTGAGGCTTCCGGCAACTGGTTTTCAGAAGCATGCTGCCTCTGACTAGGGTGGCAGAGCACAGCCATCATGGCTAGTAGCCATTGATAGCCCTGTCCTCCATGAATTTGTCTAATCTTCTTTTAAAGCCATCCAAGCTGGTGGCCATTACTGCATCTTGTGGGAGCAAATTCCATAGTTTAACTATGCGCTGAGTAAAGAAGTACTTCCTTTTGTCTGTCCTGAATCTTCCAACATTCAGCTTCTTTGAATGTCCACGAGTTCTAGTATTATGAGAGAGGGAGGAGAACTTTTCTCTGTCCACTTTCTCAATGCCATGCATAATTTTATACACTTCTATCATGTCTCCTCTGACCCGCCTTTTCTCTAAACTAAAAAGCCCCAAATGCTGCAACCTTTCCTCGTAAGGGAGTCGCTCCATCCCCTTGATCATTCTGGTTGCCCTCTTCTGAACCTTTTCCAACTCTAGAATATCCTTTTTGAGATGAGGCGACCAGAACTGTACACAGTATTCCAAATGCGGCCGCACCATAGATTTATACAACGGCATTATGATATCGGCTGTTTTATTTTCAATACCTTTCCTAATTATTGCTAGCATGGAATTTGCCTTTTTCACAGCTGCCGCACACTGGGTCGACATTTTCATCGTGCTGTCCACTACAACCCCCAGGTCTCTCTCCTGGTCGGTCACCGCCAGTTCAGACCCCATGAGCGTACATGTGAAATTCAGATTTTTTGCTCCAATATGCATAATTTTACACTTGTTTATATTGAATTGCATTTGCCATTTTTCTGCCCATTCACTCAGTTTGGAGAGGTCTTTTTGGAGCTCTTCGCAATCCCTTTTTGTTTTAACAACCCTGAACAATTTAGTGTCGTCAGCAAACTTGGCCACTTTACTGCTCACTCCTAATTCTAGGTCATTAATGAACAAGTTGAAAAGTACAGGTCCCAATACCGATCCTTGAGGGACTCCACTTTCTACAGCCCTCCATTGGGAGAACTGTCCGTTTATTCCTACTCTCTGCTTTCTGCTTCTTAACCAATTCCTTATCCACAAGAGGACCTCTCCTCTTATTCCATGACTGCTAAGCTTCCTCAGAAGCCTTTGGTGAGGTACCTTGTCACACGCTTTTTGAAAGTCTAAGTACACTATGTCCACTGGATCACCTCTATCTATATGCTTGTTGACACTCTCAAAGAATTCTAATAGGTTACTGAGACAGGACTTTCCCTTGCAGAAGCCATGCTGGCTCTGCTTCAGCAAGGCTTGTTCTTCTATGTGCTTAGTTAATCTAGCTTTAATAATACTTGCTACCAGTTTTCCAGGGACAGAAGTTAAGCCAACTGGCCTGTAATTTCCGGGATCCCCTCTGGATCCTTTTCTGAAGATTGGCGTTACATTTGCCACTTTCCAGTCCTCAGGCACGGAGGAGGACCCAAGGGACAAGTTACATATTTTAGTGAGCAGATCAGCAATTTCACATTTGAGTTCTTTGAGAACTCTCGGGTGGATGCCATCTGGGCCCGGTGATTTGTCAGTTTTTATATTGTCCATTAAGCTTAGAACTTCCTCTCTCGTTACCACTATTTGTCTTAGTTCCTCAGAATCCCTTCCTGCAAATGTTAGTTCAGGTTCAGGGATCTGCCCTATATCTTCCACTCCCGACAAAGGTCATCATACAGGGTGACCAAGGCTGTTTCGGTGCCAAAACCGGGCCTAAAACCGGATTGAAATGGATCAAGATAATCAGTGTCATCCAAGAGCCCCTGGAGCTGGCCGGCAACCACCCGTTCCAGCACCTTGCCCAGGAACGGAACATTCACCACAGGTCTATAGTTGTTCAAGTTATCTGGGTCCAAGGAGGGTTTCTTCAGGAGCGGTCTCACCACCGCCTCTTTTAGGCAGTCAGGGACCACTCCCTCTCTTAAAGAGGCATTTATTACCTCCTTCGCCCAGCCGGCGGTTCCGGTCCTGCCAGCTTTCACCAGCTAAGAGGGGCAAGGGTCCAGCACAGACGTGGTCGCCCACACCAGTCCAAGGATCTTGTCAACATCCTCGAGCTGCACCTACTGAAACTCATCCAATAAATGAAGACAAGACCGTGATCTGGATGCTTCATTAGGACCAACTGCTATAATATTGGAGTCTAAGTCCCGACGAATGTATGCAATCTTATCTTGGAAGTGCCTGGCGAACTCTTCACAGCGGTTACAGATGAGTCTATAATATCCCGAGGGCCAGAATGTAAAAGCCCTCATACAATTTTAAAGAGCTCCGCTGGGCGGGAAAGAGATGTCTTAATTGTGGCAGCAAAATATCTCTTTTTTGCTGCCCTCACCGCTACTATATACCGCTTAGAAGAAGCACTTACCAAGGCATAATTGCATTCATTGGGAGTTTGCCTCCATCTGCACTCAAGCCTCCTCCTCTCTTGCTTCATCACTCTCAGCTCCGGGGTATACCATGGAGCTGTATGAGCTCTACATAGGAGGGGGCGCATGGGAGCGATCGTGTCAACCGCCCGGGTCAGCTCTGTATTCCACAATCCAACCAGGGCTTCGACAGGAGCGCCAGTCTTCTCAGTCGGAAAATCCCCCAGAGCCCTTTGGAAACCCTCAGGATCCATTAGTCTCCGGGGGCGGACCAATTTAATAGGTCCCCCACCCTTGCAGAGGGAAAGGGTCGCTGTGAGCCTAAACTTCAGCAAGCGGTGATCTGTCCATGACAATGGGGTAGATGAAAAAACCCCAACCACCGGATGGTGGTTTTTGAAGCTGTTGCTCTTTTAAAAGATGTTTTGTTTGAATATGTTTTAGATTGTTTTTAGTATTTTTGTTTGCCGCTCTTCTGGAAGGAAGGGCCGGATATAAATTTAATAACTAATAATAAATAAAGCCCATAGGCAGCCTGTCTCTGAATATCAGGTGCCGTTGATAAAGATCAGGGAAGGATCATCACCTTCGTGGCCTGCTTGTGAGCTTCCCAGAAGGGCATCTGGCAGGGCCAACACTGGACCACTAGGGAGAACTTTGGTTGGATCCAGGAGGGCTCCTTTTACATTCCCACGAGGAGGTTAGAGATTAGCCTTCCCTATGAAGAGCAAGTCATAAAGCCGGAAAATGATGCTAGTGTTTTATAGGAAGCTGCCATATATCACGTCATTCCATTGCTCCATGTAGCCCAGGCCTGTCTGCACTGACTGGCAGAGGCTGTCCAGGGTTTCAGACAGGGGACATTCCCAGCCCTACGTGGAGATGCTGGGGATTGAACCTGGAACGTTCTGCATGTGAAGCGTGTGTTCTACCACTGAGCTACAGCCGTTCCCTGAATATGAAGCTGCCTTATATTGAGTCAGAACCTTGGTTCCTTCCAGCTCAGCATCGAATACAATGACTTGCAGTGACTTTCTGGGATTCCCAATGAAGGTTTTTCCCAGCCCTCCTTGGAGGTAGGGATGGAAACTTCTGTCAGCTTCAGCTCTCTCCGTTTCTCATTTTCCCAGTCTTAAGTTCAGTTCTCGACATTTTTACAACAATTTCCAATATCATGAAAGTTCTCCAGGAATTTAGTGCAAATTTCTCCTAATACATTCTTTGCAGGCAGCTTCTGACTGCTGTGCACATTTTTGCAAGCAATTTCTCAACATATAACATGCATGTTTGTATGTTATTTTCACTCATATATTTGTGTCCACATGTTCCCCATACATAATGCGTTTTTTGGTAAACACCGGTTGGCGAACCGCACCACAAAATTTGAATAAGCACGAATTTCGAAGGATGGCTGTGTTTCGGTTCTCATGTTGTTTCGGAAAGCGCAAAATTGATCGATTTGGCTGGAAATGCGAGCTGATTTGAATTTCTCGCCAATCCCTACTTGGAGATGTCAGGACCTGGGGCTTTTTGAATGCCAAGCAAATGATCTACCCCTGCGCTTATGGCCTTTCCTCAGTGGGTCTGGAGGTCTGGCTCAATACTGGCCTAAAAGCCAAGCAAAGTCTTCGGTCCACTTCATTGTCCCTCCCACCCACCTCCGCCAACTTCTCCTTGCTAGGGTGGGAAGCTCATCCAGCTTCCTACAGGATTTGGATAGCTATTTCTTTTAATGCTCTTTCAATAGACACTGGAAACCTGTGTGCTGCTCTCCTTATCCTATTGAGCTATTCTATATGTTTGTCTTCTGGTGCAGAGAAGGCGGAGAAAACATTGCAACTAACTATCATCTGATTCTCATTACTACTCTTCGGCAAATATAATGAATGGTTTTCTAGAGACCTTGTCAGGACTTTGCCGGAAACAGCTGCTGGGGGGGGGGAATGGCACTCTGACACCAGGACTTAATACCTGCCATTCATATGGGAAGCAGGGTTAGCTTGCTCCTACGTCCACATGACCATATTACATCAAAGCAAAGTTCCATTGAGACCAGCATTTTGTTTCCAAAAGAGGACAGCTGGATGCCCTAGGGAAGTTTTGAAACAGGCAGGGATTCCGTGTTGCCCGTCCACAGTGTAAAATCACAGGTATGACGCCTCTGAATGTAGAACGTTTTTATGTAGCTAGCCTGGTTACATCAAGATTGGGTTGCATTCATGCTCTCCACAAGGGGCTGCCATTGAAGAGTCTTTGGACATGCATTGGCCCTCTCAAGACTGGCCAATCTTTAAGACTGTCTTAAATATTAGACAGGCACCATCTCTGTTATCTTTTCTTCGCTTATTGAAGAGCTTCCTCTTTCAACAAGCCTTTTAAGTTGAGACCTTGTCCCAGTCTGCATCTGTGTTGGAATTGCTTTTTAACATGTTTTTAAACCTTTTTTAAAAAAAATTAAAATAAAATAAAATAAAATACTTTTTAACCTTTTTTAAGATGTCTTCAAAGCTTTTTAAAAAAATGTTTTTAAAGTTTTGTTTTAATATATTTTAAAGTCTGTTTTTATGATGTTTTAAAGTGTTTTTAGTGCTTGTGTTTGCCGCCCAGGGCTCCTGCTGGGAGGAAGGGCAAGACAGAAATCATATAATAAATAAATAATAAGACTGGATTACTGCAGCATGCTCTATGTGGGGCTGCCTTTGGGTCTGGTCTGGAAGCTTCAGTTAGTGCAGAATGCTGTAGCTAGTGATGGGAACAAACTATAATCAACACATGGCACTGCTGTTAAAAGGCCTGTTCTGGTTGACCATGTTGGACCAGGTTGAAGGTTCTTATACTAGTGTACAAAGCCCTGAACAATTTAGGGCCAGGACACCGTAAGGACTGTCTTACCCTGTGTATCCCCAGCTGATCACAAAGAAAATCTGGGGGAGCACTATTCATGATCCCCATGGACTAGAAGCGTGGCTCATGTTAATGAGGAGTCATGCCTACAGCATAGTGGGCCCAACATTATGGAACTCCCTCCCATTGCGAATCTGGCAGGCACCATCCCTGCAGAGTTTCAGAAGTCAGCAGTGGGGGCTGGTCCATTAGGGCAAGGGGGCACTGCCTCACCCTGACCAGTTTGCTTCTAGCTGGCCTCCACCTGCCTACTTTACAAGCAGTCTAGGGGACAGCACTGGCTGTTCTCTTCTACCCCCTCCGTCCCTGCATTGCCTTTGTAAAATTGACAGTTCTAATGTCAGTTCTAATGAGCTTCCACTGGGTGTCAGGTCAAAACAGGTTTATTTCAGGTGGCCTTTGCCCCATGGAGGCTGCTTGAAGGCTTGTATTTTCTGATGTTTTTATTTTCCAGTGTTTTACAAATGCACAAGATGGGGGATACATGGCTTAGCAATACTGCATGCGAGAACGATCTTGGGATTGTTTTTTTATTTATTATTTAATTTATATCTTGCCCTTCCTCCCACCAGGAGCCTAGGGTGGCAATTGTTGTTGATCACAAGCTGAATATCAGCCAATAGTGCAATGTGGCTGCAAAAAAAGGCAAAAGCTATTTTAGGCTGCAATAATAGAAGTATGGTTTCCAAGTCTCATGAAGTACTAGTTCCCCTCCATTCGGCACTGGTTAGGCCTCATCTTGAGTACTGCATCCAGTTCTGGACACCGTACTTTAAGAAGGATGCAGACGAACTGGAACAGGTTCAGAGGAGGGCAACAAGGATGAACGCGACCGGAAACAACACCCAATGAGGAGAGACTGAGAGAAATGCAATCTTGATGCAACTGCATATATGATTGAAAGAACTGATGTGCACATGCCCTCCTCACATTTGCAAAATACCACACAGAAACATCTTGATGTACTTCATACAATTGCTTTTTTCCCAGTGTTTGATCAGTCTGCAGTGCTTGTGTGTAATGGAAGCATAAAGGACAAATAAGGTACAGAATGGGGGGGGGATGGCTGTAGCTCAGGGGTAGAGCATCTGCTTGCATGCAAAAGGTCCCAAATTCAGTTGCTGGCATCTCCAGCTAGGACTGGGAAAAACCCCTACCTTCAACCCTGGAGAGTTGAGGCCAATCAGTGTACATAAGCCCATAGTCTGACTCTGTATAAGGCAGCTTTCTCTCTTCCTAAGTCTTTTTAGCAAAGGCTAATTTGTTGCATACTCTCCTGACTTATCAAAGATTGTTGCAGATATCCATTTTGTCACTCTGCAACACATACACTTGCACTTTCAATGAAGTTTAAGAAAACAAAAGAAATCCAGTGAACGAAGGAAGGGATCTTCTTTTGTCTCCGGTACCCGGGTTCATTTCTTCCACCCTTTCCCTCGTATGTCATATGTTCCAAATTCTATCCCGTCTTTCCTGTCCAATTTTCAGACAGATGATGGTTTGCACAATAACTCACAGGGATTTAGGATGAAAAACGAGATGGAGCATAGTAGATTTTGTTGGATTGCAAGCCCTGGCTTGCTCTGAATGTAATTCTAGCTTTGACAAACATCAGCTATGTTGGAATGGGGGAGCAAAATTTAGAGTAGGTGATGGAGGAGATTAATTTGAGCGCCACATAACAAGAGGGGAGAGGAGACACCTGTTAAAGAAAGACCTCATCTGTTAGATGCACAGAAAGGACAAACGCAAGACCAAAATATCCACCACATATGTAGGCTCTTCTGGGTTGGGTCTTGGCAGTTCATAAATCTTTGTCCAGAGAGAGACTGAGAGAGGGAGAAGAAGACATTTCTATTGATTCATCCTTGCTTCCAAAAAATCTGCAGCTTTGGGCTGTTTTTGCAGTATTGTCAACTGACCAGCAGAGGGAAGTGTCACCCAAGAGTTGTCCTGCAACCTGTTAAACAACTTACCTCTTTGTGAATGATATATATACATGGAGTGCCTGGGGGGAGGGGAGGAGTTAGGGGTCCTTTTGAGTAAGATTGTTTGTATTTGCTATTGAAAATGCACAAAAAACTATTGTTTTAAAAAAGTTGTCCTGCTCAAAAATTCATGTTTGTATTTGGTGTGTGTGCCCATAGCATGAAAGAGAGAGTGTAATCAGTGTAGACAAAAGTGTACAATTCTTACCAAATGTTCTTTTGCGTCATTACGGGAGGCAAAAACAGATGATTGTGTGTCACCTGTTCACCAGCACCTTCCCTCCCTGTTAGCTGAGTTGCTGCAATATTACAGTGTTCATAAACATTCCACTTAGGTTTGCCAGGTTCCTGGCCTGAGACTGATCCTGTATCTTTAGGAGAAGAGAACGTCAGCCAAGTGCAGGTGGTCTTGCTACACTATAATGAGAAAAACCACAAGGTGGAATTCTCCCTTCCCCCTGCACAACTTTTAAAGATACAGAAGACCTCTAAGTTGCCAGGCCCAGCCTCCACAAGGTCTTCTGTATCTTTAAAAGTTGTGCAGGGGGAAGGGAGAATTCCACCTTGTGGTTTTTCCCATTACAGGGTTGCAAGACCACCTGCACTTGGCTGACTTTCTCTTCTAAAGATACAGGATCAGTCTCAGGCCAGGAACCTGGCAACCCTAATTCCACCTCTCCGGGGGGAGAGTGGAATGGCTATAGAAGCTCAGCGGCCATGGGTCTCCAACATTTCACAGGCTACAATGGGGACATTTTGTGTCCTTGTACCATCCCTATTTTCACAGCAAGGAGAACTGTATTCTTTGACGCTAAAACAGCATGCCCATAGCTGATTTCTAGTGCACAAGTTATTTGCATTTATCGCTCCTCTACGTGCTGTTCTGCTCACAAATCTAACTTCTAGAGGCCTAAGTTAAAAAAAGAAAGAAAAAGCTCAGACTTTAAAACTCGCCATAGGGAGTGTGCAGATGGGGCCAACCAGGGGCGCAATGTCATAAGAAGATAAGAAGACATCTGATGAATCACACCAAGGGACTATGTAACCCAAGCATGGGGAATTCTAGGCTAGGGAGCCATTCTCTCTGTGTGAGCCTTGGGACTGTCCCCAGGCCACACCTCCTCCTCTGGCCACACCCTCTCATCCTAGGCCACACCCCTCACTGGCTTTGCTTCCCATGCTCTGCCTGGCTAGAAAGTGTCCTTGAACTCTAAGAATGCAATGTCTCCTGCTTGCCTGGATGGGAGGGCAGAGAGAGACGTGTGCGAGTGTGTGCAGAAACTAGCCTTCTGTGCAAAGGTAAAATTTACTTTCAGTGCTCAGCCTACTTTTGCCTCTTGCCCAACCCACCACTGGTATGTGGCCCCTAGAAGTCTGCCCAGAAAGGAATGCGGCCCTCAGGCTGAAAATGTGTTCCCACCCCTGATGTAATCGAGCATCTTGTTTCCCACAGTGGCCAACCTGACAGAAAGCAAAAGCCACCTCCTGCTGTTCTCTGGCAACTGGTATTCAGAGGTATGCTGTCTCTGATCCTGGTGGCAGTACATAGACAGCAGGTATGGCCAGGGGCGGCTGGTGGCCTCATGTCAGTGGGGCAGTAGAATCCACTCTGCGCTTTAGTCCAGTGTTCAAGGAGTTTCCCAAGGTGCTGCAAGCACCTTGGACAGTGCCTTGAAAGTTCAGACTAAAACCCAGAGTGGATTCCACTGCGCCACTGACATGGAGCCACTGGGTAAGACCTCCCCCACTCCTCTACGTGTGCACATAGAGCAGAATTACTGAAGAGGGCTCCTTACAGGCTGGGTAAGCATGTGGAGGTATTTGCAGGCCTGGACATGCGTAAGCTTAGCGTTTCAAATATCATGCACAACACATGGCTGTCAGGGGCAGAGCCCAACAGGAATGCAATACCAGAGATGGGGCCAACAGGTGCAGTCCATGTCAAGGAGAACAACTCAAGTATGATCAGGTCAGCTGAAGATGTGGAAAGGGGGATTCTGCAGAATTAACCCATTTAAGAAAAGGGTGGTGGGATGGTAGAGGCATTCAGTGGAACAGGTTGGGACATCTTTTTAAGAATATAAGGAGAGCCTGCTGGATCAGGCCAATGACCCCTCTAGTCCAGCACCTTGTTCTCACAGTGACCAACTAGATGCCCCAATGGGAAGCCCGCAAGCAGGACCTGAGCACAAGAGCACTCTCCCCTCCTGTGGTTTCCAGCAACTGCTGCCTCTGGCTATGCAAGCAAAGCATAGCTATCATGGCTAGTAGCCACTGATAGCCTTATCCTCCATGTATCTGTCTAATCCTCTTTTAAAGCCATAATCCTTTTAAAAGTTTTGTTGAGTTTAGGTTGTAGTATTGGCATCACATTTTAGTAGGGACATTGACCAGTTAGAGCGTGTCCAGAGAAGGGTGATCAAGATGGATCTGGGAACCAAGTCCTGAAAAAGGAATGATTGAAAGAGATGGGAAGAGGAAATTACAGTAACATGATATTGGTCCTCAAATATCTGAAAGGCAGACATGGAAGAGATGGAAGAGAATTATCTCCTGTTGTTCCCGGAGGACAGGGCTAGAACCAGTGGGTTGTATTCTGCTAAGTTGTACTCAGTGTAGACCCAATGAAATTAATGAACCTAAGCAAGTCATTTCTATCAACTTCAATGGGTCTACTCTGAGCTGTTGTTGTTATGTGTCTTCAAGTCAACTATAACTTATGGCAACCCTATGAATCAGTGACCTCCAACAGCATCTGTTGTGAACCACCCTGTTCAGATCTTGTAAGTTCAGGTCTGTGGCTTCCTTTATGGAATCAATCCATCTCTTGTTTGGTCTTCCTCTTTTTCTACTCCCTTCTGTTTTTCCCAGCATTATGGTCTTTTCTAGTGAATCATGTCTTCTCATTATGTGTCCAAAGTATGAGAACCTCAATTTCAACATTTTAGCTTCTAATGGTAGTTCTGGTTTAATTTGTTCTAACACCCAATTATTTGTCTTTTTGGGGGTCCATGGTATGCACAAAGCTCTCCTCCAACACCACATTTCAAATGAGTTGACTTTTCTCTTATCAGCTTTTTTCACTGTCCAACTTCCACATCCACACATAGAGATCAGGAATACCATGGCCTGAATGATCCTGACTTTAGTACTCTGAGCAGGACTAACATTGAATACCACCCACTGGTTGGAAGTGGCAAGGATCAAAATTCAGCTAAACATCAGGAGAACTTTCCTAATGGTAATAATGGTTTGAGAGCAGCACACATTGCCTCAGGAGGTGGGGTATTCTCCTTCATTAAGGGTATTTATGATCATCCAATACTTTATTGTATAGTCCACAGACCATACTAGATGATAATCTTTTCAAGAATGTTCTAGTTGCATTCCTGCATCATCAATCCTGCATTTAACGGGGTTGGATCCTCCAAGGACCTCTCCACTCTATCGTTCATTGGCCCATCTGGCCTAGCACTGCCTACTGTGGTTGATAACGACACATCATTTCAAGTTATGTAAAAGGGGAAGAGCCATAGCTCAGTGGTAGAACATCTGCCTTGCATGCAGAAGATCCCAGGTTCAATTCCCATCATCTCCAGATAGGGCTGGGAGAGCCTCCTGCCTGAAATTCTGGAGACCCACAGCTAGTCGGAGTAGACAACACTGAACTAAATGGTCTGACTCAGGTGGGATAGGGCTGTCCCAAGTTCAATCTCTGGCATCTCCAGGTAGGGCTGTGGGAGAACCCTGCCGGACCTTTGAGAACTGCTGCCAGCCAGTGTAGATATTACTGAACTAGATGGACCAATGGTCTGACTCGGTATAAGGCAGCTTCCTAGGTTCTTGTGTCCCCATATTCCTATCAAGGCTTCAAGCTGAAGTCCTTCCAAGTCCTGCTACTTGTGATGTTTTTATATAACTGGAAATGCCAGGATTTGAAGTTGAGATCTTTTTGCACGCTAACATGTGCTCTACCATTGAGCTGTTGGCCCTCCCTATACATATTCAGGTTCTATGCCTGACTAGGAATGTACAAAACCTGTCTATTTTTGTCAGCGAAGGGAAAGTTCATTTTAAAAAGGAACTAATTCAACTTCAAATTCATCCTGTCCAAAAAAGAAGTTCAGTTCAAGTTCACCCTCAGCAATTTTTTCCCAACATGTAGAATAAGATGTCTGACAGACAGAATGTCAACTGACAAAGCTTTCTCCATAGATTATATTTCCAAACTTGAAAAGGTTTACCCTGTTCAATTTGTGCTAGCCACATAGCTGTTAAATGCACAAGCCATCATGCACTTAGTTCTTGTACCTGTTCTTCTTGGTGTAAGCTGCCTCTGTTGGAAGAAAGTGAATCTCTTCAGCAGGGAAGATACAGGGAATGCCTCACATTCTTTCCTTCTGATTGCTTAGCAACAGTGATTAAGTGACTAAGCAGTGCCTCCATGTCTGCCTAATAAGGCTTAGGACATTGCCTTCACATTTTGCTTTCTCACTTTCTTTATAATGAATTGAATCCACCTTTAGTTCACCCAGCAATAATAGGAACTACTTTCAGGTATAGTTCAGAATTTTTTAAAAACTAGTTCAGTGAACTTCATCCAGCTGAACTAGATCATTCCAAAAGCATATTTTTGCAGATATTTTTAGCCATCCTGTGTGCTGGTATCATCTGTTGAGGACACATATCTGTAAAACCAGAGTTCCTGTTTTTGAAACCCAGATTTCACATTGTATTTACATTATTGTTCTGAATAGATTTAATGGATTTTGTCCATCAATTTACTGCTTCTTTTGATCTGTCACTACAGTAGTATTCTCAAACCTTCTATCTGCTCAGGACATTATGTGCATCAGCAGTGTTTTTGCACCAAAAGCAGAAAATCTCATAGGTTTGCAGCAGACCAATTTTTTATTTGAAAGATTGTACAGTTGTCACTTGGAGTTCTCTTCCCAGCTGACCTTACCCCAGCTCCTCTTAGGCAGTCCCAAGAAGACCTTTGCCCCAAACTCCTTGAAAAAAGTGAAATGAAAATATTACTGATCGCTTCATTCTTGGATTTCCTACCTCCTGTCCCAGCCCACAGCCGGGATCACAGAGGAGAAATTATGCCTGTGGCCTGATGCTCAGTTGGAAAACCTAGCAAAACACGCCTATAATGTCACCAACATTTCATTTGCAGGATTTATAGCGCTGGCCATGAGTAATGCTTGCCACTTCACAATGGACTTAGTCAACTCCTTTGGGAGCTTCCTCGAGGATCCTGTTTGCAATATCTCTGAGACTTGGCGGACCGCAAGTGCCTCAAAAGGGCAAAGTCCAGGTCCTCCGAGATGGCTCTTAGCAACTTCTCATAGCTGTAATCGGCATCATTTATGTAGCGGTTTAGCACCATTGTTTTATTCCTCTTTGCATGCCTTAGGGACCCAGGCATTTTAATCAGGGCAGAAGATCATAAGGAGAGCCCTACAGGATCAGGCAAAAGCCCATCACAGTCCAGCCTCCTGCTCTCACAGTGGCCAGCCAGGTGCCTCTGGGAAGCCCACAAGCAGGACATGACTGCAACAGCATTCTCCCGACTTGCAATTCCAAGCAACTGGTATTCAGGGGCACACT
The DNA here is from genome assembly GCF_030035675.1 of Rhineura floridana. Classification (NCBI taxonomy): domain Eukaryota; kingdom Metazoa; phylum Chordata; class Lepidosauria; order Squamata; family Rhineuridae; genus Rhineura; species Rhineura floridana. The sequence continues at coordinate 86,352,678 of NC_084489.1, read as the reverse complement.
TCCTCTGACAGATTTGAATGACGTGTACTGCAAGCAAAACATGAAAGTCCTGCACTCTCTGGTTATTCACATTCTGCTCCAAGGAAAGCTGGATTATGCGATCTGTATTATTTATGCAAATATGCATGCATTTCCTCTCCTTGTTTGGCAATTAATACTGTTTTGCATAATTTTTTTGGCTGCGCTAGCCCCAGGGAAGAGCAAAGGAGTTCCAAAGGACACTGATGCTCCACCTCAAACTGCTGCATGTCTTTATACTAATGCCCTTCTGGCTTTGAAGTTTTCAGCAGGTGCTGGCCAGACACTTTCAAGCACCTTTAAAGCTCACGAGGACTAGATACTTGCTTTCTTTTCTTGATGGAAATGGAGGACCTTAGGAATGTGAATTCAGTGCTTCCTTCCACAGACTGTCTTTTTTGTGTGCTGGCATGAAATCATGTTTGCCAGACAATTTCAAACATCTTTAAAATTCATAAGGGCTAGAAACTTGCTCTCTTTTCCTATTGAAAGCAAAGGTTCTTAGGAACCTGGATTTGGTGCCCTCTGTCAGATTAAGTTATGTTTATGTGCTTGCATGAAATCATAGTGCTCACACACACAGCTATAGTTTTTCATAGCATACAGTAGATGTGCAGGGATTACTAGCCTTTGCTCTGGTAAGCCTTCCCATATTAGAGTGTGTAGGTCCTCTCATCAGGGGAGGGGTCATCACAACAGCAGGGAAGGACACACAGCACAGTGGCAGAGGACATGCTTTGCATGCATGAGGGCATCATGTACAATTAGCAAACATCCCGAATTAATAGAGTTTTAGGTGATAGGTTTGGGACAGGCCTCTGTGTCACATCTTGGAGAACTGTTGCTGCCATTCAGCAAAGGCACCAGTGGTAGCCTGACTGAGGGCCCCTCCAGACATCCTTTTTATTATGCATTCATGATGAGTTGTGCTGTTGATGCTATCAGAGCAGTCACACACAGCCATGCTGTTTGAGTATGCAAAAGTCTTGGGGCAGTCACACTGCATCACTTTCAATCAGTGCATATCCTGTAACCTCCTGCTGAAATGAAGTAGAAAAAGTGGAAGAGCAGAAGAGATGGATTGATTCTATAAAGGAAGCCACAGACCTGAACTTACAAGATCTGAACAGGGTGCTTCATGACAGATGCTCTTGGAGGTCGCTGATTCATAGGGTCGCCATAAGTCGGGATTGACTTGAAGGCACATAACAACAACAAAAGGATATAGAGAAGTAACTCACAGCTGTTTGGCTTGCCTAATCAGGAGCCACACCCACACCAGACATTTATTCATCTTTAAATTTCGAATCTACCATTCTTGGGCAAGGTCATTGAGCGAGTGGTGGCTAATCAATTGTCGACACACTTGGATGAAACGGATTACTTAGATCCATACCAATCGGGCTTCAGGACTGGTCACGGAACTGAAACAGCCTTGGTCGCTCTGGTGGATGATATGAGGAGGGCATTAGATAGGGGAGAATTCACCTTTCTTGTCCTCCTTGACCTTTCAGCGGCTTTTGATACTGTTGACCACAGTATCCTTTTATGTCGCCTGGAGGGATTGGGAATAGGAGGCACTGTATTACGGTGGTTCCGTTCCTTTCTCTCTGACAGGTACCAACAAGTAGCATTGGGGGAGGAGGTTTCAGACCCTTGGCCTCTACATTGTGGTGTGCCACAGGGTTCTATCCTCTCTCCCATGCTATTTAACATCTATATGAAGCCACTGGGGTCAATCATCAGGAGGTTTGGGTTGCAGTGTCACCAATATGCGGATGACACTCAGCTCTATCTCTCGTTTAAATCTTCACCAGAGTTGGCTGTGGAGACCTTGTCCAAGTGCCTGGAGTCCGTGAGTGGATGGATGGGAAGGAATAAGCTGAAACTGAACCCCGACAAGACCAAGGTACTACTTGTGGGGGACAAGAGAAGGTTGGGATCTGTTGACCTGAAGTTCAATGGGGTGAGTCTACCCCTGAAGGACCAGGTCCGCAGCCTCGGGGTTGTATTTGATTCCAGGCTGTCCATGAAGGCTCAGATTTCAGCAGTGAGCCGGGCAGCTTGGTATCAACTGCACCTTATATGTAGGCTGCAACCCTACCTTCCTGATCATCAGCTCCCACTGGTAGTACATGCCCTGGTCACCTCTCGATTAGATTACTGTAATGCGCTCTACGTGGGGCTACCCTTGAAGACGGTCCAGAAACTACAACTTGTTCAAAATGCGGCGGCTCGACTACTTACAAACAGTCGTCGCCGGGACCACATCACGCCAGTGCTGTTCGATCTACACTGGCTTCCAGTTGTTTTCCGGGCCCAATTCAAGGTGTTGGTATTAACCTTTAAATCCCTATACGGTCTCGGCCCAGTTTATCTAAAGGAGCGCCTACAACGCCACCAATTATGCCGCCCAACAAGATCGGCCACACAAGGCCTTCTCTCAGTCCCGCCAACCAAATCAGCTAAGTTGGTGGGAACTAGAGAGAGGGCCTTTTCAGTGGCGGCCCCCACCCTCTGGAACTCCCTCCCACAAGATCTTCGGCACGTCTCTTCCCTGAATATGTTCCGCAAGGCCATAAAGACCTGACTTTTTCAACAGGCTTTTGGGACTTCTGGGGAGGCTTAATGTTCTTATGTTTGAAATGCCTCCTACTCTGTATTCTGTTGTTATTATAATTTATAATTTATATTGTTATAGTGTATTTTAGTGTATTGTATTTCACTGTATTTACTATATGTACGTCGCCTAGAGTGGCCATTGGCCAGATAGGCGACACACAAATTAAATTTTATTATTATTATTATTATTAAATAGTCAAGTCTTCCCTGAAAGAATCCTGGGAAGGGTAGTTTGTGAAGGGTGCTGGAAGTTGTTAGTAGACTCCTGTTTCCCTGACAGAGCTCCAGTGGCCAGAGTGGTATAACCGTCAGCCCCTCTGGTTGAAGCTCTCCCCACTGTCTTCCTGCCTGCCTGGTGGGTATGTTTTAATTTGGATTCCTGCATTGAGCAGGGGGTTGGACTCAATGACCTTATAGGTCCCTTCTAACTCTATGATTCTATGCTTCCTAGCAACTGGTATTCAGGGGCATCCTGCCTCTGACAGTGGAGGTAGAACATAGCCATCATGGCTAGGAGCTATTGATAGCCTTATCCACCATGAATTTGTCTGATCCTCTTTGGGATAATGGGATAATTATTACTGATAATCACAACAGAAGATGAAATTAATTAAAAAAAATAAAAACCAGAAGAAAGAAGAAAGGATAGATTAGAGCATAAAAAACTGGAATGTTTATGTAGCTTTGCTGATGCTGCTCCGAAGGTTTCTCCCATGAGCCCCCCCCGTAGTAATAAACCTCAAGTTTATTTCTTCTTTCAACCAACAGTCTAACCAGACTCTTCATTTCTGCTGCAATATATACCAAACTCCCACTGACAATACTGAGCTAGTCAGATCAATGGACTGACTCAACAGAAGGCAGTTTTCCACATTCCTAGGCAGAAGCTCCTTTTTTTTAATTTCAACCTTCTGTTTGCAAAAGAACACTCCAAGGATAGTGGAAGTGCACAGACGGAAAGAGGCAGGTAGGATTGGGATGGAGAAATCGTGCATTTCTGGGAGACCATCAAAGTCACCCCAGTGTCCCGCATCATCCTGAGATTGCCTCCTTTTCCGACCACCAATAATGTCTTTGTCCTTTTCTCGTTCTCTTTGATCTCAACATGAGAGAGGCAGGTAGGCAGTTATTGGTTTGATGTGCTGGCAAAAGGGCTTTACATTTTGGGCTGCTGAAAGGCAAAGGGGGTGACTGATGCAGAGGAGAACAAAGGTGGGTGCTGTGTTCGGAATGATCACAGCCTGACATGGTCAAAGAGTTCCATTGTTACCAAAAAACGAGGTTAGCCATTTGCTCCAGCGAGATGTGCAGATAATAATCTCCACCCAGAAGGCCAGACAGCACTTATGACAAGTCTACTGAAAACCAGATTGTCAAAAATAAATCAACCCCTGGAATGGGATCAACACACTATGTTGGTATGTTCAGTGCATGAGTGGCATGAACATCACAGAATGTTCATAGACATCCTAACTTCTGAGGTTTAGCTTGGAAGTCCAGGTCTTTGTGTTCAGTCCAATGGGTGTGGGTAGGGTGGGGTATGGAACTGGGTTTCCATGTTAATGTGAACGTAATGCACACTTCATGAACCAATATATGAACTGAAACACAGCTATGCTCTGAATTTTGTGATGTGGTTCTCCAACCAAAATATGGGAGCACAAATGTGTACATGGGGGGGGGGAAATCTGCATAAAAGCATGCATTAGTGAAAATAACATACAGAACTGCATTTTATTAGGGGAGATTGCTTGCAAAAATGTGTATATTAGGAGAAGCTCGGAGTAAAATGCTGACAAATTTTAATGGGGAATAATAATAATAATAATAATAACAACAACAACAACAACAACAACAATAATAATAATAATAATAGCAAACTCGTGAAAATATGGCACACTGAATTAAGATAGGAAAAAAATGTGAAACAGAAGGCAAAACTCTCCTATCCCTAAGCATGAGCTGGTGTGTTGGTGAGACATTCACTTAGGATACAGAGAGAGTGGTTGTAAGGCATAGATAATTTTCCAAAAGAAATGAGGCAATGTAAACAGCTGCCTGAAAAATGTGCACACTCTCTAATCTCCTCCTAATAATTCCAGAACTGCAAGAACAGGATGAAGCCGTGAAGGAAAATTACTTTGCACATGAACAGAGGTGATGTCTTTATCATCCCTCCAAACACTCGGGCCTGAGTGCTGTCACTGAGGGCAAGTTCTGGCGCTGAGCTCTGGAGGTTCTTGTTGCCCGAGAGACTGTGGTGGGAGGGGCCAATCAACAGGTCACACTTTTTCTGAAAAACTCTCCAAGCAACATTAGAGAGACCAACTTTTTTCTTTCTTTTTTTTTTAAATGAACTATCGAACTTACAGGAACATAAGATCTGTGCTAGCTAAGATAAAAGACCTAACTAGTCCAGCATTCTGTTTTCCACAGTGGCCAACTCAGTTCCTATGGGAGGCTCCCAGCCAGGACAGGCTGTTGCTCCCAGCAATGGTTATTCAGTGACAGACTGACACAGAACATACAAAATTGCCTTATATTGTGTCAGACCACTGGTCTGTTTTTGCCAGTCAGGGTAGGGTTGCCAGGTTCAGGGCCTGAGACTGATCCTGTATCTTTAGGAGAAGAGAAAGTCAGCCAAGTGCAGGTGTTCTTGCAACCCTGTAATGGGAAAAACCACAAGGTGGAATTCTCCCTTCCCCCTGCACAACTTTTAAAGATACAGAAGACCTCTTGGAGGCTGGGCCTGGCAACCTGCAAGAACACCTGCACTTGGCTGACTTTCTCTTCTCCTAAAGATACAGGATCGGTCTCAGGCACTGCACTTGGCAACCCTAAATCAGGGTACACAATAGCGGGTGAGAAGCTTTTTCTGTGTCAAGGTCATTTTAAGACACTTTTTGCATCTTTACAGGGAATACAAGTCTACCTCTCTGCTGAGACATTCCTCACCCCCCTTGCTTTGATCCTCTTGCAACAGATCTTGTGGAGCAGGGATGAGGAACCTTTGCCTCTCCAGATGTTGCTGAACCACAACTCCCATCAGGCCTAGCAAGACTGACCAATGGCCAGGGGAGATGGGAGTTGTAGTTCAGCAACATCTGGAGGGCCAAAGGTTCCCCACACCTGTTGTAGAGAAACAGGCCCAGCTTCAGTAGGCGGCCCAAGGGCCTCTGGAGCTCAGAAGGGCCCTGCCTTAAACCTATAGGCTGTGGTTGGGAGGGTGGAGCTCCACAATCCATGCCAGCATTGGATCATGGGGCATAATTTGCAGCCTGGGGTAAGGGGTTGACATGTGCCACCAATCATGCCCTGCTATTTGGCGCTGGTGTGGATCAGGAAGCCTCCATCCTCCCAGACAACACCCCTCCCCCATGCAGCCAGCACAAGCTTAAATAAACCCGGCTGTCCCACCTCCCTGAACAGTAGCTTCTCCCTGAACAGCTGGTGGACAGACAAGTGGGGGGCCCAAATCCAGTTGTGGTCCATAGCCACATGTTTTAAAGATGTTTTTAAAGATGTTTTGTTTTTTAAATGTGTTTTTAAAGAAGTTTTGTTTTTAAGATGTGATCATAAAGGGTTTTTTTAAGGATTTTGCCACTTCTTATTTGCAGCCCTGGGCTCCCTTTGAGAAGAAGGGTGGGACAGAAATTTAATAAATAAATAAATAAATAACCCACAGAGAATTCCTCACCTCTGTTTTAAGTGAAGGTGCCAGGACCTATACATGAGCCCAAATATATGCAAAGCATGTTCTCTCACTCTCTCTACCGCTCTCGACAGATGGTTCAGTTCACTTCTGTACTACGTTCAAGTCGATTCTGACTTACGGCGACCCTATGAATAGAGTTTTCATGGTAAGCAGTATTCAGAGGGGGTTTACCATTGCCTTCCTCTGAGGCTGAGAGGCAGTGACTGGCCCAAAGTCACCCAGGGAGCATCATGGCTGTGTGGGGATTCGAACCCTGGTCTCCCAGGTCCTAGTCCAACACTCTAACCACTATGGCACACTGGCTCTCGTTCACTTCTAGTTAGCTGAATTATTACAGGTTAGATCCTTTAGCTGAGCTATCCTTTCAGGGTCCTTACAATACGAGCTGTATTCTCTTGTGCATGGAGGTTCCCCTTCTGAGGATGCTCCGTGCCCTGTCAGGATCTCTACAGCTGTTTAGACAGCTAGGAATGCAGAAGAACAAGATTGCAAAATCCATTACTAACGTCTGTGGGAAACTGCCCTGCTGGGAAGCAGCTGGATGGACTACAGAAAGAGCCACTGTCTCCTGGCCCAAAGCGGCACTTGCAGAGGGTTCCAAAGTCCCTTCATGAACCAATTTGTCTACCTGTCTGGGGATGAAGAGGATTGTGGCAAGGGAGCCGGCATATTTCTGACATCTTACTTGGCTCATTGAGTCACCCGAGACAGCTCTCTTGGGAGAGGTTTTGTCTATAGGTATGGAGTTAATATTTGTAGATCCTGGAAATTGTGTGCGCGCGAGAGAGTGATGATTTAAGAACCAGATAGGCCACCCAAGAGAATCTCAGCAGTTGAAGTTGTAAACTCAGCTGGATGACACTGTTCCAGCACGGTTGCATGCCAAGACACAATTATGTTTGTTTAGAACGGTGTTGTCAGCGGCATTCAGGCCCGAGGATGAGTGAGTATCTTGGACAGTCAGAAGACAGGGGAGGGGGGGCGTGGGTGTTTAGGAAGCTGGCAACAACTGGGCAGGCTGAGTTTCGGCAGTCTGGCATCACAGAACGAGAACGGCCTGGTTGACCTCCCATGCGGACCTGTTGCCTAGACTGAGGTGCAGGCAGGCAGGTGGAGGAGCTGGTGACCAGGCAGTAGGCTCTCAGTTGGCCCTCTGGTGTCACCTGGCTTTTAGGCTTGGAGGCTAAAGAGAAAGGGCCTCCTCAGTGGTGACCCCTGCTTATGGAACACTCTCCACAGACAGGCATGCCTGATGCCATCATTATCTATCGTTAGGCACCATGCAAAAACATTTGTCTTCTCCCAGGCAATCGGGTCTTAATTTTTGGAGGGCTTTTGACATTGTAGCATCTTTTAGGGAGCAGGTCGGTCCACAATCTTATCCATGTATTGTGTTTTTTACCTTTTTACTTGTGTTAGTAGCTAACCATTAAAATTTCCCCCCTTTTTGCTATTAGAGATCTCTACAGACTATTTTATCCCCTGATAAAGGCCCAATATACTAAGGCCGAAACTCGCTGGGCTTTCCCAAGTAATAATTTTTTTCTCAGCATTTTGGGATTATTTTCCTTCCATCTAATCAGTTAGCACCTTGGAGAGCTCTTGAAGGTTTGGACTAAAACCCAGAGCGGATTCTACTGCCTCACTGACATGGAGGTACCAGTCGCCACTGCATCTTATCCTAGATCTCACAGTGGCCAACCAGGTGTCCCAATGGGAAGCCCGCAAGCAGATCCAAGTACAAAAGCACTCTCCCCTCCTATAGTTTCCAGCAACTGGTATTTGGAAGCATACTGCCTCCAGCCATGGAGGCAGTAGGATTACGGCTCATAGTGAGAATTTCTTCACTGGAAGTGACTGTCATACATATGGAATCATTTCCACTATTTCTGATGACCAGGGATTGATTTCTATGGCTATGAAGCCAAAATGGCAAAATCCATGCACAAGAGGGTGGTAACAGAAGGCTCAGGCAAACTGTGGATGTTTTCAGGAGTATGAAAAAATTTTGAGAAAAAATCAAAGGGGGTGTGCAATCCCCCTAAAAACTGCAGAATGAGGATGGTGATGAATGAGTCAACAGTGTGATATGGCTGCAAAAAAGGCAAATGCTATTTTAGGCTGCATTCACAGAAGTATTGTTTCCAAATTTCATGAAGTACTGGTTCCCCTCTATTCGGCACTGGCTAGGCCTCATCTTGAGTACTGCGTCCATTTCTGGACACTGCAGTTTAAGAAGGATGTAGACAAACTGGAATGGGTTCAGAGGAGGGCAACAAGGATGATTTATTTCTTTATTTATTATATTTGTATACTGCCCCATAGCCGAAGCTCTCTGGGCGGTTTACAACAAATAAAAATATACAAATATACAAATTTAAAAACACATTTTTAAAGAACAATTTAAGAATACATGCTAAATGTGTTATGGCGACCTATGAATCAGCGACCTCCAAGAGCATCTGTCATGAACTACCCTGTTCAGATCTTGTACGTTCAGGTCTGTGGCTTCCTTGATGGAATCAACGCATCTCTTGTTTGGCCTTCCTCTTTTTCTACTCCCTTCTGTTTTCCCCAACATTACTGTCTTTTCTAGTGAATCCTGTCTTCTGATTATGTGTCCAAAGTATGATAACCTCAGTTTCATCCTTTTAGTTTCTAGTGACAGTTCTGGTTTAATTTGTTCTAACACCCAATTATTGGTCTTTTTTGGTGTCCATGTTATGCACAAAGCTGTCCTCCAACACCACATATCAAATGAGTTGTTTTTTCTCTTATGCACTTTTTTCACTGTCCAACTTGATAGATAGACAGACAGACAGACAGATAGATAGATAGCACAGGGAGGATAGATAGATAGATAGATAGATAGATAGATAGATAGATAGATAGATAGATAGATAGATAGATAGATAGATAGATAGATAGATAGATAGATAGCTAGCTAGCTAGCACAGGGAGGAGGAAGCTGGAGGGAGTCTGAGCTCAGTAATTTCAGCACCTCGGACAGCTCCTTGAAAGTTCAGACCAAAACCCAGAGGGGATTCCATTGCCCCATGGACATGGAGCCACCACCTGTCCCTGCTCTACCCCCACTGTGCCCCTCCTCCTCTTGGCAACCAGCAGCAACACTGGGCCTTGGGAAGCTGCCTTAGCAGTGCCGCTCTGCCAGTGCCACCCCACCAACCACTACAGTCTAAGCTGTGCAGTCCCTCCAACTCGAGTGCCCAATTGGGGCGACCCCCTTTCAGAGGCATGGATGGCAACAACACCCATGCCCCAAGGACTTCACTGCAGGCAATGTGGGAGAATGCTACTCATGGGGAGGCTTTTGAAGCCTGAGGGCCACACGCCCTTCTGGACAATCTCCCAGGGGCCGCATGTCAGTGGCGAGTGGGGGCCAGAGGCACACGTGGGTGGAGCAATAATGTGTACATGTTGCCTTTGTTAACAGTAGGCTAGTTTCTGCACAGACTCGCACTCTCCTCTCTGTCCTCCCTCCTGGCTAGCGAGAGTCATCGTCGGAGGCCAAGGACACATGCCAGCCAGGCATGAACACCCAAGGAGAGGACAAACAGGGGCCAGTGAGGGGCGTGGCCTGAGGAAAGGAGGGTTGCTGGTGAGGGGTGCAGAGAGAGTCCTGAGCACCAGACAGACAGGCTTGGCAGGCCACATTTGGCCCCCATGTCTGAGGTTTCCTACTCCCGAGTCATTTCCTTGTTACATTTATACATCTACATCATTGCCCCAATTGCATCCCTCCCCCTAACAAACAAGCAAGCAAGCAAACAAATAACCAGTTATCTCTGGTGACTCAACGAACCAAAATATGGTCTCTGGAGCACTCCCTCTCTCACATTTCTGGGATGAGTTTCTTAAATACACAGAGTGTAAATTCTTTTTTGTATCACACCTGGATTTGGTAGGGTCCTCAGGGACCAGTTAAAATTGGTATGGGGACTAAGCACAGCCCACGGTGGTTACCCGTTGGCCATCTTTAGGCCAGCTCATTTCGAGCAAGCTGCACCTCAGAACAGCAGAGCAACAGAACTCAGTGGGGTCCAGGGGCACACGTGTCCCCATGTGCTGAGCAGACGTGGGGCACACCATGCCAAGAAGGAGAGCCAAGAACTTGCAGAACGAAATGCCCATTCATAATTTTTGACACACTGGCCAATCGCCCACCTTTAATTCTCTCCACCACACAGACCCCCCCCAACACCACCTTTGCCTGATACCTCTTGGCTTACTATCACATATCCTGCAAGCATTTCCTCTGTCACATGGATACTTGGCTTCTCAGCACCTCTCCACCCGTCTTCTTACAATGGTTTAAAGGCTGGAAGCTGTGGTTTATTATTGGGTCGGGGAGAGGATTGTGTTGCAGGAATAATCTGGGACTGGCCTGATTATAAAGTATAAACCAGAGCTTGGAAAAGTTACTTTTTTGAACTACAACTCCCATCCCAATTGATGGGAGTTGTAGTTCAAAAAAGTAACTTTTCCAAGCTCTGGACTGCCTGTCTGACCCAAGGAATTCTTGGGAACCAGAGGAGGCTGGTCTTTAAGGGCAGATGGGGCTCCACCCAACCAACCTCAGTCTGCCTTCTTAATTACAACTAATCAGGAGGTGCCGTTGGCTCTGGCTCCTCCTACTGTTGGTCTCCCTGACCTTTGCTCCGCCAGTCCCAATGAGAACCATCCACCACTGTTGAGAACTGTTACTCTCCAGTGAGTGTCCTCAGAGGCTACGGTCTTAGTCCCAGGCGGTATAAGTCCCTTGGCAAAATACTCACAGATGAGGACAGGGTTGTAAGTGCAGCACAGTCTGAACAAACAAAAGTCAAGACCAGAGAACCAGTCTAACTCCAAAATGTGACCCAAGGTCAATATCACAGGGAGTGCAGGCAAAGTATGACACAGCATGGAGCCAAAGATCTGTGTCATGTCCAGCAATGGGAAGACTCAAGAGGGAGATGGCCTCCTAGACCACATGCTAACCACAGTGGCTAGTAGTGAATGTATCTGAGGGATTCCTTACTCATGTGGGGATCCCTGACTCATGAGCTGTGTGATGACCCAGGGCCTGTAGATCCATGCTGTCGTTATTCTTCAACCCAGACGTTTTGGTGCTAGCATTCACAAGGACTGGGGAGTGGCTCTACCTCCTCCTCTGACAGCCCCAAGAGTCCTTCAGCAGGTCTCTCCCCACTTTGAGAGTGGCCCTCAAGGGGATCCTCAGCACTGGTTCCTTTTGGGGGGCCTTCATACTCCTTAAGGACCACAAGTGGAACATTGTCTGGCCATCCTCTGGGGACTCTGTCTGGTACCTCATGAAGGCTAGGCATGGCAGGAACAGAGGCTGGGGGTGGGGTGGGAGGGAGGGATTATGTATTTAGGGCTGATCCACAACATTTTGCTGCCTGAAGCTGATGCAATGCCCCCCCCATTCCACATATGAAATGCAATGAGATGGGCAGTGGAATCTTCAATGCTGGTGATGGAACATTTCCACCAGGCCTGAGAGCAGCAGATTAGCTTAGGAAGAGCAGAGGCGGCGGCTCCATATCAGTGGGGCATGGAATCTGCTCCAGGTTTTAGTGTGAACTTTCAAGGAGCTGTCCAAGGCACTTTAGCACTGGAGTGGATTCCACTGCCCCACTGACACGGTGCCACCAGCTGCCACTGCTTAGGGGAATGGTGTTACGAAGGGACCTTGAACTTCCTCGTGAGTGTAGCTTACTAGAAATCCAAGTCCCCAAAAGAGAGCAGTAGGATCTTTTTGCTGGAGTTAGCCGCACGTCACCCCCAGAACATGTATAATTTTACCCTTAACCCAATAACACATACACTGAAAGTAAAATAAAGAGTGGTTTTATTAAGAGAAGGAACAAGGAAAAATATTGCAGTTTACAATTGCAGGTAACAATGAGTAGTTTTCTAACTATTATTCATTCATTCAACAACACTGGATAGACTAAAGCAAAGAGACTAGCCCTATAAACACTTTCACATTAAGCTCACCCACGCAGAAAGAAAGAAGAAAAGGAAACAAAAGGCCCAGATAGTTGCATATACCTTTCCTGGAGAGTTGCTTCAAGCCTAAAACTGAGAGGGAGAGACTTTCGTATCTAGCCCAATGCGCAAAAGCTCCGCCCTTTGTAACCAGCGCCAGATTTGAAAGTTCTCACCCAAATCCATAGCTCTGAAATTGTCCCAAAGATGCTAGTGTGTGTTGTTGGAGCCCTCCAGAAGAGGAACTGAACTCCTAACTCCTCATGTTTTATACCTTTTCCTAACTAAACTGACCCCAAAGTAAACCCAATGTAAAGGTCTCCAGGGGGATGTGGACCCACTCATTTCCTGATAAGTTCCCAGATGATAGGTGTGATCTCCCTGCTGTAGATTCCTGATGATTCCCCAAGGTTAAGATTATCATAATCCTTGTGTAAAACAGTTTCTTTGTTTGACAGGAGTTTATCCTGTCTTCTCCAAAGGCTTAGAAATGCACAACACCTCCTAGTTTGAAAGGAGCTATTCTTACTGGGTGACAAATCCAAATTTCCATGGGAGTCAGGAAGTCTATACCTTCAGGCATTGCAAGATATGTACTCAGAGGTCACAGAGGGGCTGTTTCCCAGGAATCTTTGCTGTTGCAGGCCTTTCCAAACTTTGGTTCACTGAGATGAATCAAAGATTAAAAATTCCAAATATTTGATACCTCATAACAATGGTGAGGGAGAATGTTGCCAACCCATGGCATCTGTTGCCTGAGGCAGCTGCCTCACTCTGCCTAATGGTAGGGCTGGCTCTTTTTGTATTGGTTGGCTTATGAAAAGTCTTGAAGCTTTCCGTTAAAATAAAATTCCCAAAGACAGCTCACATCACTTTTTTTAAAAAATAGCAATCAACATTTATGCAAGGAGAACAGCTGGTCAAGTGACAAAGCATCAAAAGTCCAAAGGCCTGCCAGAACAAGGCAGTCCAGGGCCAAAATAGCCTCAGGTAGCTGCTGTGCCAGCTTCCCGACAGGTGAGTTGCTGTCGCTTACTGGGAGGGAAGGGGGAGGCGGTGGGGAGGTTGCTGTGGTACAAACACACCAGCAGTGCCAATCTGGTGCTGCTGCTGGTGTGTTTGCAACATGCTGACCTCCCCACTGACCTCTCCACTGTCTCCTCCTCTCCCTCCCGGTAAGTGACAGCATTACATCTGCCAGGAAGTGAGTGCAGCAACTCTGCCTCACCTGGATGGAGCAAACTGGATTTTCTAAGGCACAGAGTTCCACAGTCTGGATGCTGACACCAAGGAAGTCCCTCCCTTCCTTCTCTGCAAAACACATGCCATCCAGGGGTGGGGCAGGCAGGAGGGGCATCCCCAGCAAATTCAGGTGGCTGGGCGGGAACATGTGGGAGGGGACAGTTCAATATTTATTTGCTTTATTTAAAGCATTTCCTCCCACTCTCGCGTGCCTAGAGTGGTTTACAAAATGAGTAGCAAGGCAGCCCCTACCCTCAGCCTGACAGGCAAGGGAAAAGGATGGGGAGGGAGGAGGAGAAAAAAGGACGTTGGATGCTAATACTTAAATCTTTCTTCGGGAGGAATTTAAAAATATTTCCCTTCACATGGGCACTTAATGGCTGAAAGATTCTGATTCCAGCAACCTTGAAATGTTCAGCTGTGAAAGTGTGTGGCTGCTCTTACCTGTTTTTTGATATCCGTAACTCTTCTAAACAGATACCCAGTGGCCTCTTAAACTGGAGGTCCCAGGGAACCATAAGTAATAGCCATTGACAGGCTGTTGAGCCCCAACTCCCCCAGGAGGAGCAGGGAGAGGAGATGGCCGAGCCCCAGCTTCCCCAGATAGATCAGGGAGAGGAGCCAGAGGTGGATGAGGTTTTCGAGGACATTGAGGGAGGAGGTGAAGTCGACAGCCTGCCAGTTCCCATGGACAGTCCTCCTGACAACACAGAGCTTGCTCCACCTACAAGCACCCCAACAGAGCCGTTGGGGGACGACCTTGCGCACGCCCCAACTCCACCCCCCCCAGGACTCCCTGCCCGGCACTTCAAAAGCTTCCCACCAGTGGGTTCCCCGCCCCCCTGAAGTCAAGCTGGTCCCGAGTGAGCCCGCACTGTCAGAAGAGCAGGTGGAGGCTCGCCCCCCCCTCAGATGCCATGAGAAGCAGTTCGGTCAGAGGGAGGATCTTCGAAGGAGTCAGCGATTATGGGTGAAGACCTTTCCTATTTAAGGCGGCGCCCCCCTGATTGGGTAGCTGAGTCAACTTACTCCACACGTGGCAGAGCATGCTTAGGTAGTCTAGTCAAGGACAGTAGTGAGTCAGCATAGAGAAGTCTATGAAGCGCATTGCTTTTGATGTAACCGTTACTGTAATAAAACAAGAATTAATTCCAGTCTCATCTCCGTATCGTCTCTTGGACTCTGGGCAGGACACAGGCCAACCTCATCCATGCATTTGCCTTTTGCCCTTTTAAAGGCATGCTGTGAGACGCCTTGCACACCTACGCCCACAGCTAGTTTAGAATGGCCACACTCTGCATGTCATCTGTGTGCCAGGAAAAAAGTGGCAGGGGGGCACACTGCAAGGCATTCTTAGCGGCTGAATCTCAGCTGCTCAATTCCTTCTACTCAGTGGAGACTGGTGGCTCCAATGTCAGTGGGGCAGTGAATCTGCTCTGGGTTTTTGTTCCAGCTTTCAAGGAGCTGCTGAAAGCACCTTGGACAGCTCCTTGAAAGTTCAGACTGACGACCAGAATGGATTCGCTGCCTCACTGACGTTGGAGCCACCAGTCTCCACTGCTTCTACTAGAGCAGGGATGTGGAGCCTTTTTCAACTCAAAGGCCTCATTCCCTTCTGGGCAAACGTCTGGGGGCCACATGGCTGTGTTGGGCAGGGTCAGAGGCAGAAAAGGGCGGAGCCACAAATGTGAATGTTAACCCTTAACAGCAGAATAGTTTCTACACAATCCTCTCTCCATGCTCCACCAAGACAAGCAAGAGGCGTGATCAAAGAGAAGTTCCGGGAAGATGCAAACAGGACCTATGAGGGGATGGTGGTCTGGAGGGAGTTCCAAGAGTGAGATAAAGAGGACCGGGGAACTGCATTTGGACCCCAGGTCTGAAGTTCCCCTCCCTTGTGTTAGACTGGTGATGGGTTCAGTCCAGAATTGGTTCAGCCCTAGGGATTGAAGGATCTGTCAATGTCAATTCTCTCAGTTTCTCATTTTTTCCAATCTTAAATTCAGTTCTCCACATTTCTGCAGCAATTTGCATTTTTTAAAAAATCCCCACAAAAATCCACCAGCATTTTACTGTTAATTTCTCAGAGTAAACACATATTTGCATATAGCTTTGATGAAGGTACACATTTTGCAAGCAATTTCCTTTAATATAGTGCATTTATGTGTGTTATTTTCATTAAAATATTCATTTTTATGCACACTTTCCCCAAATATATGCATTTTTGCAGTAGTGGCAAATTCAGAAATGCAGGGTACCTTCATGATAGTCACGTCACACACCCTCACAGCCACACCCCCTTTTCTGCTTTCCCTCATGACCCTTGTTCTCCATGTCATCTCAGAGACTCTACTATAACAGACATCCCTAGGAACCAATCAGCATGAAAAGGGAGACTGTGTGTTAGCTACTGAGAAGAATCTTCTTAGTGGCTGAATCATCTCCTTTCACTCAATCAGCACAAAAGGATAAGGACTCTTCTTAGTGACTAACACACTCCCCTTTCATACTGATTGTCTCATACATAGGGATCTGGCTGGGAACCTGCTCTCAAAAAAAGAAGGGGTCTATGACCCTCCATGACCCTGGATGACTGCACCCCTGCATTTCTGTAAGTAAGCTTTGATTGGAGAACTGCATCACAAAACTCTGATAAATGCAAATATCAAAGGATGGCTGTCTTGTTTTGGAAAGTGTGGGTTTGATAGATTTGCCTTTAAATGCAAACTGAATCGAATTTCCCATCCCTCCTCAGTACTTAGGAGCCGACTTGATGAATGTTCAGAAAAAGCTCACTCGTTTCCCCAGAGTTATGTCCTGGCTCATCAAGTTGGTGCGTTTCAGATATTTCTTAGAATTGGAAGAGAAAGGAGACTTGCACAAGGGCAGCTGAGGGGGGGGGCAGAGAGAAAGGAGGAATGAGCAGAGCATTGGCAAAAAGCCAGAGAATGTAGGGGAATGCTGTGGGCCTGGAGGAATGCAAGCCCTTTCTATCTTCTCCCAAACATTAGGGGTCTTTTTGCAGCAGACTAAATATTTTCTCTCACTGCCACAACACAAGTTTAGGGTCACAGCACCCAGCTCCTGTTGACTGTCCTTTCCAAAAAAAAAAAAAAAGCCCTCCATATATGTAAGCATGGATAGATGAATTTAAAATATTTCTCAAAGATATAAAATTGCAGTTTGATGAGAATATTCACACTGACAGTTTAAAGTACTGAACTGGAAACAGCTGACATGTCTCCTACCAAAGTCCTTTTAAGTCCATTTGCAGAGCCTTCTAGGGATGTATAAATCTGTCATTTTCAGTTTCTTTCCATTTTTATTTTTTCTAGTCTTAAATTCAGTTGTCCCCATTTCCACACTAATTTTTTTTAAGTCTTCAGGAAAATTCATCAGCATTTTGGTGTGTGTGTCTCCTCAGGTGCACATTTTTTGCAAGCAATTTCCCATAATGTAATGCGTTTTGGGGAGTTATTTTCATTAATATATGCATTTTATGCATACTATCCCCTAATATATGCATGAAGCTAAGTAGTGGTGGTACTGTCCTCCAGGTTCAGGCCATGTGGTGCCAATGTGTCCAGAGAGTAAATCCAAAAGTTCTCCCTTTTGGTCAATGCTGCTGGATCTGCTGGCATCTCTATCGCTGTAATGGAAAAGTCCAACAGGCTGTGACCCTCGATGTTAATATGCTTTGCAACTGGTTGCTCCACTTTTTTTTGTCAAGATTGCCGACTTGTGGTTCCTGAAGCGCGTGCGTAGGTCAGTTGTGGTCTTTCCTATGTATATGACATCCTGGTCTTTTGTATTCGATGATGTAAATTGTATTGCAGGACCTGCAGGTGATGTTCTGTTTGATGTAATAGGTCCTGCCTGTCCTAGTGCTTGTAAAAGTAGTATATATGTATACACGTAATTGTGATCAACAAAACAGAGGTTTTTATTGTATTACCATACAATACAAATGCTGTTGCAAATGCTGATGAAGGCGGAAGCCGAAACGTTTTGGTAATGCAATAAAAGCCTCTCTTTTGTTAATCACAATTATGTGCATATATTTTTAGGTGATTAACGGAATCCTTAAAGGGATCCAGAGCAAGCTTGGAATATGTCCTGACTCGGTGTAAACCCATTTCCTAGGCTCCTGCGTCTGGAATCACCCTTTAACAAACAAGTTCGTATTTCTTGGATCTGTGAGAGCAAGGATCCCAGACAACCGGCAAAATTGCCGAGAGCCTCCTCTTCACAGCTGTGTGTTCCATCACTATACATAGTGATAACATATTAGAACCTCACCCTGCCTGGAACACCTGCAATGAGGCTCAAGGGAGAACTTTTGCAGGAGATACTGACGTTGTTGTGAGGAGAAAACAGGCCCCGATGGGTCAGCCTCTGCTTTTCTCAGAGGCCCAGTTCCCAGCCCGAAATTCAAACAAGTCTGCATGCATGGGGCTTGTTGCCTCTTCTTCAAATGGCTGGGAAATGATGAGAGGCTCTGTGAGTCTTCAGATTTGTTGTGTAAATTCGTATAAATGTTAGCAGAGAACGTCAGTGGTCTGAAATGTGTGTGTGCCAGTGTGTGTATTTACCTTAGAAGCAGGCTTTTGCCCTGCATTGAGATCACTGAGACTTAAGACTCAAGAGAGAGAGCAGAGACAAAGGTGTCTCCTCTCTCTCGGGGAGAGTCGAAAAAGAGAAGAAGGGAAAGGGTGGAAGGAGGAGGGGCAGATAAGCTCCCCTAAGCATATCAGTCTGCAACAGAAGGAAGTCAGAGCATCACAGGTAAAAATAGTCAAGCCTAGCCATCTGGAGGACCCTAACTCTATCTCCTTTCTGGAACATAAAACAAAAGAACAAAACAGGAGGAGTTGCTCTTGCCCCACTTCCAACAAAATTAAACCAACAAACATAGGGAGTTGCCTTGTACTGAGTGAGATCATTGGGTCCATCTAGCCCAGTACTGTCTACACTAGTGGTGGCTCTCCAGGGGATCTTCCCTATCTCTACCCGGAGATGTCAGTGACCGAATCTGGAGCTTCTGCATGCAAAGCAGATGCTCTATCACTAAGCTCTGGCCCTTTCCCCATACTTGGAACTTACACATTGCCTTGTACCAAAAGAGACCATTCGTCCATCTGGCTCATTATTATCTACACTGACTGGCAGCAGCTCTCCAGGTATTCAGACAGGGAGTCTCTCCCAGCCCTACCTAGAGAAGCCTAGGACTGAACCTCTAACACTGAGCTATGGCCCTTCCCCGGCACAGGATGCTGCCTTATGCAGAGCCAGAGCATTGAATGCAGAAGGTCCCAGGTTTACTGGCCCATCTAGCTCCGCATTGTCTACTCTGCGCTGACTGGCAGTGGCTATCCAGGATTTCTGGCCTGGAGTCTGGCATGGAGCATCAAGGACGGACCTGGCATGGAGTCAGCCCTATCTGGCAATGCCAGAGACTGAGCCTGAAACATTTTACACGGAAAGCATGTGCTCTGCCGCTGAGCTGCGGTCCCTCCCCTCCAGATAAAGTAAGATTCTAGTCCTCATGGTTCTAATCAAAGAGCTGTTTAAATAGGACCCAAGACATTAGACCCTTGCACGTTTGAAGCTTCTGAATCTCTGTTTAACCGACTTTTATGCGGTTTCATGTTGCTGTTTTGCTGGTTTTAGGTTGTGCTTTTGTTTTAATTTTTAATGGTATATTTGTGTTTTTGGCTGCACACTGCTTAAGAGATTTTTGAAACATCAAGCAGTATATAAATGTTTTAAAATAAATGAATAAATAAATAACAAATGAAACTGCCTTATACCAAATCAAGCCATTGATCCACCTCGCTCAGTATTGCCCACACGGTTTGGCAGCAGCTCTCCACTGTTGCAGGCAGGGAACATTCCCAGCTCTACCTGGAAATGCCAGGGACTAAGCTTAGGAACTTCTTCATGCAGGGCAGATGCCATGCCCTTGAGCTGTGTCGGACAGCTGACAATACGAAGGGCGGGGGCTGATGCGTTTTTTAAAAAAGGATGTAGGGAGGTGGACTTTTCCCACTCCAACATCTGGGCTCCAATGAATTCCCTTGAGGAACACAAAATCTCAGCCAAGAAAAACACAGAAGACAGTAGTTTTATGATGAAGGGTTAGGTACTTGACAGCCTTATCTCCCTGCAGGGAGAGAGTAACAAGCTGTGAACAAGATTATTATTCTTTTCAGTCTGTGGATGGCCAATGATAGGATGAAGAATGAGTGCCGTTTGACAGATGGATCAATTGGCCACCCAGGGCTGGACAGGCCCACCGCATGGCTACCCCTCAGCCTATGATGAATGATATTTCAGAACCAGCTGGGATTTGAAGCCCAGACTGGAGAGGAGACAAGTTGGGGGGCTGAGGTGCCCCCTCCTGTATCGGATGGGAGGACAGAGACCTGGAGAGGTCCACCCTTGATGCTCCCATGCGCTGTTGCAATTGAAAATGTACGGTTTGCGTCTGGAGGGCAAATGTTTTCTCCTCGGTGTCCCTAACGGCAGCCGCATCAATCAAAGATGGTTCAGGATCAGCCCCAGCCGCTGACAAGAGGGGATGGGATGGACCTTTGGTGAATGTGTTTTAACAAGGATGCATCTGACAGAGTTTGGCTCCACATGACGATTTCTCCAGATTCTGAGAAGTACATTATACATGGCTGTGATGGCTTAAGCATGGGGAAGAGACCACCCTCTCTTGGCAGCAAAAGCAAGCTCTTTAAGCCTGGAGTGGAAGGCGGGGGGAAGACCGCTGAGTTAGCAACAGCAGATCCTTGCCTGGAGGTCCCACTACCCAGCCCTTTCAAATAGCTTGAGCCAGTGGGAAAGGAAGGATGAAAACAGCCTTGATGTGGCCCGTGGCCCTCGCACATGAGTAGACCAGCAGTCCTGTTTTGCCCTAAACCTGTGCAGATTTTTCTAAAGGAAAAATCCACACCCTTTCCAAAGATTTAAATTGAAAGGTAACACTTACGAGGGGCTCCAAGAGCTTCCATGGATCTTTCTCTACCCCCAAAACCCCATTTTTGAAGAATTTCTAGCTGCTTGCTGTGCTTGTCCCAAAGCTGTTTACTAAGAAGCGCCTGGGAGTGGTGATCCATCATGACTACCTTCCTGGGTAATTGTACAGAGATAAAGATGGCTGCCCCACTGTACCTATGGGTTAGCCATCTTGTTTTATATACAATGGACCCCTACCAGGGACTCTAATTTTTCACCCACAGAACAGGAACAGAGGAAAATTGATAGGAGGGGAGCAGATAGAAGAATGGGGCCACTGCTGTGTAATATTGGGTCCCCTCCCCAGCGCACATATAATATATTTATGAAAGGGCTGTTGCACTCTGGCTCTGCTAGCAAGCTTCTCGTGGACGTCTGGTTGGCCACTGTGAGAACAGGATGCTGGACTAGATGGGCCACTGGCCTGATCCAGCAAGGCTCTTCTTATGTCTATATACATAAAAATGTAAGAAGTCATCATGCTGCAGTCATGCTGCAGATCGCTTTGCCACAGATAGGTGGCGCTGTAAACTACAGCATGGCTACCACCACCTGGCTAATTACGCTGAAGAGACGGTCCAACAGGAGAAGCAGTGCAGGAAGGAGAAAGGTGGCCAAAAGCAGTGGCCAGCCTTGGGATCAGCAACTGCAGTAGCAGCAGAAGATGCATATTACAAGGCCGGATGCCCGCTGCGTTCTCGCCGTCTTTCTCCTCCCCATGCTGCTTCTCTTACCAGACCATCTCCTTATCCAAATCAGCCAGAGGTGACAGCAAGGTGGGCAGGCGGCCTTGTGAGTGACCAAGGGTGGAGTGAAAGTGGGCGAGAAGTGGGCAGGCATCAGGTGAGTGAGGTGGTAGCTGCGAGTAAATGCTCAGAGCTTGGAAAAGTTACTTTTTTGAACTGCAACTCCCATCAGCCCCAGCCAGCATGACCACTGGATTGGGCTGATGGGAGTTGTAGTTCAAAAAAGTAACTTTTCCAAGCCCTGTTGCTTGGGGCACTGGGGGGGTTGGTGAGGGGGTTGGGGGTTCCTGGGATTAGGTGGTGGGGTTGGTGCACAGAGCGTGCAGAGGTAGCAGCCCCTGCTTCTTTCAAAAGCAACATGAATGATTCTAGAACCAAAATGAATATCCACACATATTTGAAATTTGCCACTCACACCCCATTTTGTGACCCCTTTTTGGAACCTGACCCTGCCTCCAACTGAAACATGTGAGTTCTTTCAGCAACTCGTGCTTGCTTCAGCAGGCATCAGCTAGGAAATCCCGTCAGTGTCAAAACATAGAGTGCCCTGACCAATTCAATCGAACAGCAAATATTGTGTTCAGGTGCCAGATCAGCCACTCGGTCTTCCCTCCTATTTGTTCACACATTACTCTGAACACAGGTACAGCTTGTCTGTACACATGTATGGGTGAAAGAGTGCACATGTCTTGCTTTGCCCAGCTCAACCATTTGTGTACGCAGGGTGAACGTAATGTGTGAACAGCCCTGTGGTTGCCATCACGTGAGTGGAAGAGCAGGATTTTGTGTTCTGGTAGGATGTTGGATCAGGCCAAGAATGCTCAAACAGGCATTGAAAACACTCTCTGTGTTGTGGGAAGGTGGAGATTCCTCTTTTTTCTTCCTTTTAAGAGAACTTGAATCTATATACGTTCATCTCAAAACAAGTCGTTTAGGGTTTTTTTTTAATTGAAAAATCAAACTATTTCTAATAGAAAAAGAAACCTTGCTAGGAGTAGAGAAAGTTTACATGCTGTTCAGTTGAGGGTTAGGGAGTTGGCAAACTTAAGCACAGTATTAAAGCCAGCTTTTATTAAAACAGGGCTAACATATTTCTGGGCTCATTCTGCAGTATATTTAAGAACTGCTCTGGGATTTTTCCAGATTAACAGCAGTACATAACCAAACCAACAAACATTTGTAAATTTCCTTTAATGCATCCATGCAAGAATGTATTAGATTTTTCCATTGTGACGTAATGAATTAATTAATGTTTTTTTTAAAAAAAGAACTACATGTTCTTTACTAAATTTGGCATCTAATATAGAGAAGTAAAGGCAAAGAATCTTCAAAAAGGGATCCAGAGGGGATCCCAGAAATTACAGGCCAGTTAGCTTAACTTCTGTCCCTGGAAAACTGGTCGAAAGTATTATTAAAGCTAGATTAACTAAGCACATAGAAGAACAAGCCTTGCTGAAGCAGAGCCAGCATGGCTTCTGCAAGGGAAAGTCCTGTCTCAGTAACCTATTAGAATTCTTTGAGAGTGTCAACAAGCATATAGATAGAGGTGATCCAGTGGACATAGTGTACTTAGACTTTCAAAAAGCGTTTGACAAGGTACCTCACCAAAGACTTCTGAGGAAGCTTAGCAGTCATGGAATAAGAGGAGAGGTCCTCTTGTGGATAAGGAATTGGTTAAGAAGCAGAAAGCAGAGAGTAGGAATCAACGGACAGTTCTCCCAATGGAGGGCTGTAGAAAGTGGAGTCCCTCAAGGATCGGTATTGGGACCTGTACTTTTCAACTTGTTCATTAATGACCTAGAATTAGGAGTGAGCAGTGAAGTGGCCAAGTTTGCTGACGACACTAAATTGTTCAGGGTTGTTAAAACAAAAAGGGATTGTGAAGAGCTCCAAAAAGATCTCTCCAAACTGAGTGAATGGGCGGAAAAATGGCAAATGCAATTCAATATAAACAAGTGTAAAATTATGCATATTGGAGCAAAAAATCTGAATTTCACATATACGCTCATGGGGTCTGAACTGGCGGTGACCGACCAGGAGAGAGACCTCGGGGTTGTAGTGGACAGCACAATGAAAATGTCGACCCAGTGTGCGGCAGCTGTGAAAAAGGCAAATTCCATGCTAGCGATAATTAGGAAAGGTATTGAAAATAAAACAGCCGATATCATAATGCCGTTGTATAAATCTATGGTGCGGCCGCATTTGGAATACAGTGTACAGTTCTGGTCGCCTCATCTCAAAAAGGATATTATAGAGTTGGAAAAGGTTCAGAAGAGGGCAACCAGAATGATCAAGGGGATGGAGCGACTCCCTTACGAGGAAAGGTTGCAGCATTTGGGGCTTTTTAGTTTAGAGAAAAGGCGGGTCAGAGGAGACATGATAGAAGTGTATAAAATTATGCATGGCATTGAGAAAGTGGATAGAGAAAAGTTCTTCTCCCTCTCTCATAATACTAGAACTCGTGGACATTCAAAGAAGCTGAATGTTGGAAGATTCAGGACAGACAAAAGGAAGTACTTCTTTACTCAGCGCATAGTTAAACTATGGAATTTGCTCCCACAAGATGCAGTAATGGCCACCAGCTTGGACAGCTTTAAAAGAAGATTAGACAAATTCATGGAGGACAGGGCTATCAATGGCTACTAGCCGTGATGGCTGTGCTGTGCCACCCTAGTCAGAGGCAGCATGCTTCTGAAAACCAGTTGCCGGAAGCCTCAGGAGGGGAGAGTGTTCTTGCACTCGGGTCCTGCTTGCGGGCTTCCCCCAGGCACCTGGTTGGCCACTGTGAGAACAGGATGCTGGACTAGATGGGCCACTGGCCTGATCCAGCAGGCTCTTCTTATGTTCTTATGTTCTTAAGAATCAAAACATCAAAGTGCTCAGTATGACTTATGTACCTAAGGAAAGGTCTGTATTCATTTTCTTAAAAAAAGATCACTTTGACATAGCAACATTTCCTTTTTTAAAAAAAGCAACTTCTATTGCATTATTTATAATCAGTATGAGATTACAGCATAAAGGCTGTATATCCCCCAAAATGCGATTCATCACAGCAGACAAGGCACTTGCAAATTCATCTTCCATGTTGTCCCTGGCTCTGTACAAGAAAATGTTCCATTTATCTAAAGAAAAGAAACAGTTGAAGAAACTTTTGTTATGATTATGTCTGTAGGGCTTCATTTCTGAAAAGTGAGGTGATGGGTTTAAAGCAGCTGTGATCTGCATGCCTTCCCCAGTGAGCAGGAACAAACTGATTATTCAGTAGCAAAATGTACCCTGCATATGCTCAGAGGCATTTCCTTCCAGAGCTGAATCTAGTCAAATAGGTTCTGGGGTTGAGCCCTGCTTCAAGTTAACCCTGAGGACCGGCTCTGAGTTAAGGTTGCCAACTTTGATAAACTCACCTATCTCCTGTGCTTTTATTGGAAGGTTAACCTGTAAAAAATTAATAGTTTCCATGTCATGGAGGGTACTGCAGTCCTCTGCATGTCTTGAAAATCTTCACCTGCTGAAATCTGCAGATCCGAAGGCACAAGAGCAGGGCCAGGTCTATTTTTCCTGGTCATTTGGCAACCCTACCCTGAATAAGCCATTTCCAACATCACTTCCCCACAGCCTCACTTCAGCAGATCAAACAAACAAGCAACTAAGGTCATTGTGGAAGAGCCTAGTGTTTCACATCAGAGAAATCTCCCAGCTTTAGGTTGAAACCAAAGGGACAATATTTATTTTGTTGAATCATTTTATTCTATCTAGAAACTTCTACCCTGCTTTTCAGAATCAAAAGGCCTCCACAAAATGGCTTGCGGTATTAAAGTGGCTCGCTGTAAATAGAGTTAAAACCATTTAAAAAATAAATTACTGCAAACATTAAAAAGCAGCCATTTCAAATGGGAATCAGATGGTTAAAAGCCCTTCCAAAGCAGAGAGGTCTCCAGAACATGCCTAAACACCATGAGGGAAGAGACTTGTCTCCCTGGGAAGTGTGCCACAGCCGTGGACTCACTACCAAGAAGGCCCTATCTTCACCAAGCAGATCTTTGTTAATGGCAGGAATAGAATCATAGAGTTGGAAGGGGGCTATAAGGCCATCGAGTCCATCCCCCTGCTCAGTGCAGGAATCCAAATTAAAGAATATCCAACAGGTGCGTCTTGAAGGCCTCCAGTGTCGGAGAGCCCACTACCTCTCTAGGTCATTGGTTCTATTGTCGTACTTCTCTAACAGTTAGGAAGTTTTTCCTGATGTTCAGCTGAAATCTGGCTTCCTGCAACTTGAGCCCATTATTCCATGTCCTGCACTCTGGAATGATCGAGAAGAGATCTTGGCCCTCCTCTGTGTGGCAACCTTTCAAGTGCTTGAAGAGTGCTATCATATCTCTCCTCAGCCTCCTCTTCTCAAGGGTAAACATGCTCAGTTCTTCCAGTCTCTCCTCACAGGGCTTTGTTTCCAGTCCCCTTAACATCTTCGTTGCCCTTCTATGAACCTGTTCCAGTTTGTCTGCATCCTTCTTAAAGTGTGGTGTCCAGAACTGGATGCAGAACTCAAGATGAGGCTTAATCAGTGCCAAATAGGGGAGGACCAACACTTCACGCAATTTGGAAACTATATTTCTGTTAATGCAGCCTAAAATAGCATTGCCTTTTTTGCAGCCACATCACACTGTTGGCTCATGTTCAGCTTGTGATCAACAACAATCCCAAGATCCTTCTCACAGGTAGTATTGCTGAGCCAAGTACCCCCTGTCTTATAACTGTGCATTTGGCTTCTTTTTCCTAGGTATTAGGTCTCTGGGTATAGCAGAGCTTGGAAAAGTTACTTTTTTAAACTACAACTCCCATCAGCCCCAGCCAGCATGGCCACTGGATTGGGCTGATGGGAGTTTTAGTTCAAAAAAGTAACTTTTCCAAGCTCTGGGTTGAAGGCATATGAGGCCACCAGACAGCTAAAGCAAAGCATGTCTGGGTCTGGCCAGTGTCTGAAAGGAAGATGGAGGGGAAAGGACAGGGACTTCCATGGATGATGAGGGAATGGAAGATGCAGGGAGGCCTGGGGAAGAGAGTGAGTTGGGCTGCGCCCCCACCAAACCAGATGTGGGTGTTGGGAGGGAAAGATGTTTAAATAAACAAAACAATCATTTACAGCAGCCTTTCCTAACTTGTTAATCTCCAGGATTTTGGACTACAGTTCTCATCAGCCCTGGCTAGCAAGACCATACTGGCTGGGGCTGTAGTCCAAAAGATCTGGAGGGCACCAGGTTGACAAAGGGCAATTTACAGCATGCAAACGAAGGCACAGCGCTAATGCACGTGCGAACTGGAATAGTTTAAGCCAAACAGTTGAGGGAACCCACTGAGGTTTTTTCAAGACTTCAACTTGGAACAGCTGAGCAGTCCAGTTGAGCTGTGGGTCAAGGAAGGTAGTGCTTCCCCATTGCTCTGATGCATGCAGTAGGGTCCGGGCTCATTCCTGATGTCTGCAGCAAAACAGGAATTCAGATAGGCAATGTCAGGAAAGAGTCGCTGCTTGAGACTTGCAGCGGGCGACTGACAATGCGATTTTGTCTAATATGCACATTTTGGCATAGCAATTTCCCCTTATATAATGCATGCTTGTGTGCTATTTTCATGAATACATGGATTATTATGGCTGGAGAACTGCACTGTAAAATGCAGAGAGGTGGGAATTTTGAAGGACGGCTGTGTTTTGGTAGGTGTTCTGTAGTATTTATAGTGTTGCACATAACAACAAAAACAACAAATATTTAAGGCAGCTTATATTTCCCCTTTATTGACTGTTTTGCCTAGGGGTATTTCTGCAAATTTGGTATTGTTCTGTTTAAGGCATGTCTCATCTTCTGTTTCCGAAAGTGTTGCAAAGTATTTTTTTTAACACCATGCAAATTAGGAAAAAAATGCTGCCAGTCCTCTGACTAACAAACTACTTAATTTGTATTTATTTATATTTATACACCAGTGTGGTGTAGTGGTTAAGGTGTTGGACTACGACCTGGGAGACCAGGGTTCGAATCTCCACATAGCCATGAAGGTCCCTGGGTGACCTTGGGCCAGTCACTGCTTCTTAGCCTCAGAGGGAGGCAATGGTAAACCCCCTCTGAATGCCGCTTACCATGAAAACCCTATTCATAGGGTTGCCATAAGTTGCAATCAACTTGAAGGCAGTCCATTTTTTCATTGTTGTGGAAAGTGTGAATTAGATGGGTTTGCCTAAAAATGCAAACTGAATTACAAAACTACAAAGAAAGATTTCGTTATTTCATTTCTACCCCACCTTTCTTTTCATGACTGAAACCCAAGGCGGCTTACATACGGTTCCCAGGCGGTCTCCCATCCAGGCACTGATCACAACTGGATGCTGGCCTTATGTGCCTCCAGACCATAGCCTGGGACCAGCTATGTGTTCACACTCAAATTCTGAAGAATTTTCATGAGGATTTTTTTAAAAAACATCACAAATTTGGAAAACGAGAAACAGAGAGAACAGACATGGACAGACCTTTCCATACTAGAACTCCGTGGGCATTCAGTGAAATTGAATGAAGCTGAATGTTGAGGGTGGATCAAAGAAAATACTTCTTTACACAGTGCTTAGTTCAACTGTGGAATTTGCTCCGGCATGGTGTAGTGATGGCCACCAGCCTGGAAAAGCTGGAAGCCATCACTACACCATGCGGGAGCAAATTCCACAGTTGAACTAAGCACTGTGTAAAGAAGTATTAGGCCACATTCACACTGTACATTTATTCCACTATTATTCCATTTTAAACAGTCATGGTTTCCCCCAAAGAATTCTGGGAAGTGTAGCTTGTGAAGGATACTGAGAGTTGTTAGGAAAGCCATAGTCCCCTTACAGGCCGGCAACTCCCAGAGTTCTCTGGGAGAAAGGACTGACTGTTAAACTACTTGGGGAATTGTAGCTGTGTGAGGAGAATAGGGGTCTCCTAGCAACTCTCAGCACCCCTCACAAACTACACTTCCCAGGATTCTTTGGGGGAAACCGTGACTGTTTAAAGTGGAATACTAGTGGAATAAATGTACAGTGTGAATGTGGCCTTAGACAAATTCATGGAGGAAAAGGCACTAGCTACAGCAGGCCTGTTCCACCTCCGCTGTAGGAGACAGCATGCCTCTGAATACCAGTCACTGGGGTTTGTGAGTGGGGACAGTTGCTGTTGCACTCAGGTCCTGCTTGTGGGCTACCAGAAGCACCTGGTTGGCCACTGTAAGAACAGGATGCTGGACTAGATAGCCTTGGGCCTGATCTGGCAGGGTTGCTCTTAGATTCTTACCAAGCAAAAGGGGAGGCAGTGCTTCTTATTCTTCCCAACTGACACTTCCAGGGGATCCATCCCCGTTTGAAACACACGCGGACAGCAGAAAACCCAGCGGAACCTTGGTCAATCCATCTGAGCAAAAGCCTTGTGCAGGATTTTCCTGATCCACCTGTCATGGGTTGAGAAAGTTCATGTCGCTAGGGGAGGAAGCTGGCCCTGGACTACCTTAGCTGTCAAGGTTCTCCGCCACTGCCCTCCATCACTCTTGCGCGGTGTTTGCTTACCTAGGGCCCATCGCCATAGAAACAGCTTCAAAGAAAACAGCATCACATCACAGAGGTTTAAAGGACAGATGTCCCCAGTGTGATAGAGTTGGCAAGCGTTCCACAGCATGTCGTAACCTGCTGCAGTGGGTGGGCACACTCAACGGCAGGGCTAAGTCCCCAAAGCAAGACTGAGTGTGTGTCAGTGTGTTTACTCTACATTAGAAACCCCTATCTGGGCAATCTGCATTCTGCATTGCAGAAGTGACATTTGGCCACCGTTTTCTATTATACTAATCAAGCAACACAATACAATAGAGATTTTATTATATGATCATGGACAGGGGTGGGCAAATCTGTAAATTTCTGTTTCTCTCAGCATCTCGTTTTTTCACACCTAAGATCTGTTCTCTGCATTTCCACATCAGTTTGTGATGATGATGATGGTGATGATGATGATGATGATGATGATTAAAAAGGACCTCATGAAAATTCATTTGCATTTCAGTGACAATTTCTCCTAATATACACATTTTGGTATATAGTTTTGTCCTATATCCACATATTTGCAAAACAGTTTCCCACAATATAATGCATTTTTGTACGTTATTTTCATTGATATATGCATTTTCATGCACATTTGATCCTAATATATGCATTTTTGTATAACTGACTCAGCTGCAGAACTGCTCTGCAAAATTCAGGGAAGTGCAAATTTCAAAAGATGGCAGTATTTCCGTTGTTGTATTGCTTTGGAAAGTGCAAATTTGGTAGCTTCACTTTTAAATGTGAAGTGAATCAGATTTCTCCCCCATCCCATGTGTCTGGGCAACCTGGATTCTGCATTTCTGGAAGCAAAATTTGGCCACCAATTTAAATTATACTAATAAGCAGATTTGCATAATTTTGGTTCTGCAATTTTTATTTTTACTATGTGCATAAACCTTGCTAATTATGGAGACGGGCGACGACATTGAACCTTTGAGCTGACACACAGTACAGGACATTTTATTCAACAACTCTCCTGGAGTGTGTATGTGTGTGTGTGCAAGAATTCCCCCATTTATAATTCCGTTTGATTTTAATATGAAAAGGTTCATTTCTTTCTTTCTTTCTTTCTTTCTTTCTTTCTTTCTTTCTTTCTTTCTTTCTTTCTTTCTTTCTTTCTTTCTTTCATTCATTCATTCATTCATTCATTCATTCTTTTTGTAATTCATTCATTGAAGCCACATTAATATCCATTGTCAAGTTTACAATAGGAGCAGTTTCACAGAGGCTTTATGGGTTTAATTCTGTATGCCATTGAGTTGCTTTTATTTATTTACTGAAAGCTGCCCAGAGAATGCTTGCTGTTAACATGTCAACAAACCAATTACCTGGAGGGGTGCTGGGATAGGCCGTCTGCCAGGAAGGGTCCAGCTCTGGCTGACCCCATCGCCTGCTGTGTGAGCATGTGAGCCTGGATAACCTACAAGACCCCCTAGGGCACTGCCTTATACTGAGTCATACCATTGGTCCATCTAGCCCAGTATCGTCTACACTGACTGGCAGCATCTCTCCAAGATTTCAGGCAGGGTTCTTTCCCAGCCCTACCTAGAGATGCCATCGAGGATTGAACCTGCTCTACCACTGAGCTACGGTCCTATCTCTCCCAATCAATGATCTGCGACTCCACCTCTAAATGACCAAGCTAGCCTCCTTCTCCGGATCACCTGACATTCAGCAATCTTTCCAGTGTTTGCTGTGTGCTGGACGGGCCACACAATTGCTAGGCTAGCTCCCTTGTCTCACATAAGAACATCAGAAGAGCCTGCTGGATCAGGCCAGTAGCCCACCTCGTCTGCATTCTGTTCTCACAGAGGCCACCCAGATGTCCCTGGGAAGCCTGACAGCAGGACCTGGGTGCAAGAGTACTCTCCCCTCCTGCAGTTTCCAGCAACTGGCATTCAGAGACATACCGCCTCAGACAGTGAAGGGAGAGCATAGGCACGTGCGATTTTCCAGGCACCTCACATTCAGAAGCACACCCCTGGAGGTATCATAGCCATCATAACTACTAGCAGCCATTGATAGCCTTTTCCTCCCTGAATTTGTCTAATCCTCCTTGAAAGCCATCCAAGTTGGTGGCCATGGTTTAACTATGAGCTGTGTGAAGAAGGACTTTCTTTTGCCTGTCCTGAGTCTTCCAGTGTTCAGCTGCCTTGGACGTCCACGAGTTCTAGTGTCCTGAGAGAGAGGGGAAAAAAACTTTATCCACTTTCTCTGTTGTTGTTGTTGTTACATGCCTTCAAGTCGATCATGACTTATGGTGTCCTCCAAGCGCATCTGTCGTGTGTTGGAATATGTGGTTCAACTCGAACTCGTGAGTTGAGGCTGCATGGGGTTAAAAAAGGGTAGCTAGAGAGGAGACCTCCTGATTGCTAGGCTAATACCTATCCTTTGATCTCCTGCTCCCTTCCTGCTAGACTGATATGCATAGGATGCTGACCATATCTTCCCATCTCCTTCCTTCTTTTTCTTTCTCCAGGGACAGCAGACATCTTCTCTTTGTCTCTCCCTCTCCTCCAGCATGAGGGCAAACACTAGGCTTAGTGTTTGCATCTCCAACTTAGCTAGTTAGCTAGATGTAGAACTCTTTCCTATCAAGCATGTACTTCCAGAATAAAGTAGTTATTTCTTATTTTAAAGCTTAAGGTCTAAGTCTGACTAATTCCAGGGAAGGTGTTATCTTTAGCAAAGATTCAAACACACAAAGCTCACTCAGACGCTCAAATACCCAATTTCGTTACTCTGCAACATTGTGAACCACCCTGTTCAGATCTTGTAAGTGGCTTCCTTTATGGAACCAACCCATCTATTGTTTGGTCTTCCTCTTACTTTCTCTATACCATGCATAATTTCATACACTTCTGTGATGACTCCTCTTACTCGTCTTTTCTCTCAACTGAAAAGCCCCAAATGCTGTAACGTTTCCTCCAAGGGGAATTGCTCCAACCCCTTGACTTTTATGCTTGCCCTTGGCCTCCTTCAGACTGCCCTGCCTGTGTAGAGCCATCTCTTCCTTTGGCTTCCCATTTGTTGTGCCGCTGAAGAATCACAGAGTGTGTGTCCTCTCTAAAGGCCATTTGCTGAACAGTGAATTGACTCCTCTCCCCCATTTTTCTTTGTGCAATTTCTTCTTCCACAGTCTTCGACTCCGACGGGCTACCTAACTGAATTATTCTGACCACGGCTGGCATGAAGGCAGTAACTGCAGAAGAGTTGGCATTAGGCTCTTTTTCTGCTGTCACTGAGCTAATCGAATTAGCATTCTTTTTTCCTAAAACTGCGGTGCAAATTAAATGTTTATTCTTTCATGTAGGGAAAAGTGTCAGCTGCTCAGATTGCCTGGAGGAGGCAAGATCTCAGATGATTGAAAGGAGGGAGAGAAAAAGGCCAAGATTTTGTGGTAAAGAAGAAGTGGTCCCCCACCTTCACAGCATCCAGGTCAAACAGAAATGATTACTTTTCTATATTTGTTGACAGAAAACTTAACCCTGTTACAAGGAGTGGGAAGCCCCTCGGCCCTCTGGATTCTGCTGAAGTTGGGATGGGTGAGGAATTTGATCCGGTTCGCATCTCAAGTCACATCTATCAAATTCGCATTTTCCAAAACAATATGAGAACCGCAACTGAGCCATCTGTTGACATTTGCACTTATTTGAATTTTCCAGTGCAGTTCGCCAACCAAACAATGTTTACAAAAATGCATATGTTAGGGGGAAGTGTGCATAAAAATGAATATATAAGTAAAAATAACATGCAAAAATGCTTTATGTGACAAGAAATTGCTTGCAGAAATGTATAAATGATTCAAAACTGCCTGCAGAAACATGTTTTATTAGGAGAAATTCACACCAAAACGCTGGAGAATTTTCATGAGGATTTAAAAAAAAAGAAGAAAAAATCACAAATTGCTGCAGAATTGTGGAGAACTGAATTTAATACTGGGAAAATGATAAACTGAGAGAACTGAAATGGCCAGATCCTTCCATCCCTATGCTGAACTACAACTCCCATCAGCCCCAGCAAATGTGGCCAATGACTAAGGATGGGGGCAGTTGCAGTTCAGCAACATCGAGAGGGCCAAAGATTCCCTGTGCCTGCCCTAAGACATTTGGAGGCCTGAAGTAACTGCACTGCATGATCTCACAGAGCACCCAAGGATTCCTTGAAATCGAGAGACATAGGGCATGGCCTTATACGAAGTCGTACCACTGATCTGTCTAGTTCAGTATAGTTTACACGGCCAGAGCTTGGAAAAGTTACTTTTTTGAACTACAACTCCCATCAGCCCAATCCAGTGGCCATGGTGGCTGGGGCTGATGGGAGTTGTAGTTCAAAAAAGTAACTTTTCCAAGCTCTGTCAGGGCTGGAGATAATTCGTCAGGCCAAGAGCCCCATTCTGTCCTGAGGACCATTCCAGGGACTGCCTGCTAGGGGTGCATGTGGCCAGAGGCAAAGGCAGGTGGAGCAATGGATGCATCTCTTACACATACTAGAGTCTGAAGTTTCTGCACAAACCCTACGTCCATCCTGGCATTATTACCTTACGAGGACACGACCCACTCAGGCAAAAGCACTCAAGTGGGTCAGAGAGCGGGGTTGTTGAGAGGGTGTGGGCTGTAGCTCAGTGACTGAGCATCCGCAGAAGGTCCCATATTCAGTCTCAGGCATCTCCAGGCAGGGATGGGCAACAAAATTGATTCAGTTCACATTTCAAGCTGAATCGATCAAATCTGCACTTTCCGAGATAGCATGAGAACTGAAAGAACAGCCATCCTTTGAAATTGGCACTTATTCGAATTCTGCAATGCAGTTCGCCGACCAAACCCTGTTCGCAGCAATGCCTGCATTAGGGGAAAGTGTGCATACAATGAAGATATGAGGGAAAGTAACATACAAAAAGGTGTTATATGATGAGGAATTGCTTGCAAACATGTGTACATTAGTCAAAACCACCTTAAAAATGTGTTTGTTAGGAAAAATTTGCACTAATATGCTGGAGAATTGTAACGAGGATTTTTTTTTTTTTTAAGAAATGCCAATTGCTGCAGAAATATGGGAACTGAATTTAAGATGGGGAAAATGGGAAATGCAGAGAGCTGAAACCCACTGATCGTTACATTCCTGTCCCCAGGCAAGTCTGGGAGAAACCGCTGTTTGAAACCCTGAAGAGTCGCTGCCCACCAGTGTAGACAATACTGAGTTAAATGGAGCAATGGTCTGACTTGGTACAAGGCCCCTTCCTCAGTTCCAACCCTCCCTCACACCATCTTTGATGGGTCCCCTGAGCCTTGCTTTGCAGCCAGCCTCTCTCTTTGACCTCTTGACTGGTGCACTGTGAGAACAGGCTACAGCCTGTCTGGGGGGGGGGATTTTACACAGCCCTTTCCCTGTGCTATGAACCTTTCCCTCCCTCCCTCCCACTCTGGGGATTGCTTGGGGACAGCCGTAAATTTAGGCGACGTCATTGCCAGCGCTCCGAGCCGAAGGCAATAGTTCCTCAGCAAGGCTTCATTAAGAGGAAATTCATGCCTTAAACACCTTGCTGGCTGCATTTTTGACAAGTCATCACATTTTTGTGTGCCCTGTTTTATTTTAAAGCCCTTCAAACCGTGACATTTGTGGACTGGCGGAGGATGGGGGTATGTGAGGAGGGAGAAGGAGCTAGAGCTGGTCTGCCCTGTCTGAGATGAATCTTTTCCAACCAGCTCTCCAAATGACATAAGAAAAACCCTGCTGGGTCAGGCCAGTGGCCCATCGAAGCCAATGGCCAAGAAGATGGCCATGGGAAGTGTGAGCACAACAGCACTCTCTCCTCCAGCAGTTTCCAGCAACTGGTACGCCCAGAACATACTGCCTCTGACAGTGAAGGGAGAACATTTTGGTGTGTTGTTAAGTGCTTTTGTTTGCCTCCCTGGGCTCCTACTGGGAGGAAGGGCGGGATATATATCTAACCAATAAATAAAATAAATAATAAATAAACATAGGCATCGCGGCTATCCGCCATGGATTTGCCTAGTTCTCTTTTAAAGCCTTACAAGTTGGGGGCCATCCCTGCCTCACGTGGGAACAAATTCCATAGCTCAATGATGCACTGCTATGTGTAGAAGGACGTTCCTTTCTGTGTGTCCTGAGTCTTCCAACATTCAGCCCCATTGGATGGCCCCCGATTCTAGTACTATGAGATAGAGAGACTTCTCCCCATCCAGTTTCTCCATGCCATACATAATCTCACGCAGCTCTTTAAAAGTGTGCATCAGTCAGCTGTGCGTGTTCCATAGCACTGGCGGGAGTGACGCAAGACTGACAGTCCTACGGGAGCATTGTTGATGTCCTCAAGGCAGGATGCTGGACTTGATGGGCCTTTGGCCTGATCCAGGAAAGCTCTTCTGATGTTCTTATTTTTTTTTTTAAAAAAAAGGTATGGTGCCATCTATGTTTTTTTTTTCTTTTTGTGGTTGGCTATACAATCATGGAACACCCTTTATTTGTTCGTTTGTCTGTTATTAGATATATATCCCGCCCCTCCTCCCAGCAGGAGCCCAGGGCGGCAAACAAAAGCACTAAAAACACTCTAAAACACCATAAAAACAGACTTTAAAGTATATTACACTCCCCAAAACATATTAAAACAAAACACCTTTAAAAATATCTTTGCAGTGAGCCCCACCAAGCCCTTTGTCAGACAGGATTTGTTTTATTTCATAAGGCTTTGGGGGAATTGATTTTTGCTGAGCTCCTGTGTTCGTTATCTGCCACATTTTAACTGTTGAGTGCTTTGTAAAGACGATATGCTTTAAAGGAGATAGCTTATCCCAGTCTGCATTTGTACTAGAATTGTTTTTCTGAGATGTTTTGGTTTGTAAGGGGTTTTTTTTAGTCCTGGGTCTCTTTTGGAGAAAAGGCGATACTAATACTAATACTAATACTAATACTAATACTAATACTAATACTAATACTAATACTAATACTAATACTAATACTAATGTTTTTCTTACATTTCTATGTATGAGTTGCCTTGGGAGGATGTGTTTGTAAAGGTAATTCTTCAAATAAATTACTTAAAGCGACATGGGGCCATGATGATCTAATTTAGAGAGGACTATGGAGTAGCGATGAGATCCTGATGACTCTGGAGGTCAGTGGAGGCTGGCACATGAGGGCGAATGGAATGCCACCCCATCCACCTGCCTGCTTTCTTATGTCCAACTAGCTTAGCGGTGACACTGTCTGTCAGCTTCTTCCTCCTTAGACTCAGTGTTGCCCTTGTAGAAATCAGCAGGAAGGAGGATGGGGACTAAACAGGTATTAGTTGGCTCCACTTCTCGTTGGCTCTGGCGCCACCTACTGTTGGCCTCCCTGCTTGCTGCCCTACCAGTCCCAATGGGCACCCACCAACACTGCTGAAGATGTACATAAGCACTAGCGCTCTAGATCAGCCAGGGGGGAAGAAAACTTATGTAGACCACCGAGGAGCACTCTCAAATGATGGGAAGGGCCAGAATCTCCAGCCGCTTCTCCCAGAAGGTGCACTCCTCCAGGCACTGCCATTTAGAGGCATGTACGTACTAGGCAACACACCACAGCCTCGGAGCTAAATCAAACTCAGAGTGTTTATTATTATTGTTGTGGTGGTGGTGGTTGTTATTGTTATTCCGGCAGGAGCCCAGGGCGGCAAAAAAAGCACTAAAAACACTCTAAAACATCAAAAAAACAGGCTTTAAAATATATTCCAACAAAATCTTTAAAAACATATTAAAACAAACCATATTTAAAACATTTTTAAAAAACCTTTAAAAGCATATTAAAAAGCAATTCCAGCACAGACACAGACTCTATGGTATAAGGGATAATGTCTCCACTTAAAAGGCTTGTTGAAAGAGGAAGGTCTTCAGTAGGTGCTGAAATGATAACAGAGGTGTTGTAAATGATGAGCCGAGTCTCCAACATATTTATTTATTTATTTATACTCCGCCTTATGGCCAAAAGGCCCTCAAGGCAGCTTACAAGAATAACACATCAATACATCAATAAAACAATACAATTTACAAAATTAAATAACAATATTTAAAAAAACAGTGATTATCACACACACACATCAGGGTGTAGAAGCAGGGTAGCATAGATGGTTCTGCTGTCCTCCAGAGATGTTCTAGGCAGCTGTGTCAGTCTGAGTCATATCTCGTACCCAGGAGAGAGAAGGGCATTCCCAGCTCCCAATAACCCAGAGACAGAGAACCTGCCACCCTCCAATTTTTAGACCCAAGCTCCCATCATTCCTAGCCAGCAAGGCCCACGGTAAAGGATGACAGAAGTTACAGTTCCCTAAAGACAATACTCACAAGAAGAGGACCATAACTCAATGGTGGAACATTTGTTTTGCATGCAGAAAGTCCCAGGTTCAGTCCCCAGCATCTCTAGCGTGGGCTGGGAGAAACCTCTGTCTGAAATCCTTGACAGCTGCTGCCAGTCAGTGTAGAAAATACTGACCTAGATAGACCAATGGTCTGACTCAGTGGAAGGCAGCTTCCTATGCTTCTCTGCCACCCAGCAACATCTGGAGGGCCACAGGCACCCAATCCCTGCTGTAGCCCTTAAGAGCTGGGCTTTGCCCCCTGAGGACCACAGGTGCTGCACTTTCATGCTAAAATACCCTGACGAGATACATTTATCTCCCCCATTATTAACATTCAGGAAGCATTTCAAAATATTCCTGTTCACCCTGGCATTTGATGGCTGAAAGCTTTTGTTCCAGTCAACCTTGAAATTATCAGTTGCGAGGGTGTGTAGCTGTTTTCACATTTTTTATTTAATATTAACATTTGCATACCATTTAATTGTTGAAACCTCTATGTGATTTATATAGACTGTAAAATATACATTAAAATAATCAACAAAAGCCAGAAGTTAAAAACAAGATGACTTAAAGAAAAATTAAAGTGTACATAAAATCAGTAGTCAAAATGTTATTCATTATTTTAGATGTTCTTAACGTTTCTTAAATGTTTTAAATATGTTTTATTTTTAATTCTGTTGTTTTATTGCTTTACTGTTTGCTACCCTGAGCTCCTTTGGGGGGAAGGGTGGGACAGGAATTTAATAAATGAATAAATAAATATACAAATAATACGCATTCATCTGCCGCAAGTATTGCTCATACTTGAGAGCCAGTGTGGTGTCGTAGTTAGAGTGCTAGATTAGGATCTGGGAGGCCAAGGTTTGAATCCCCACTCATCCACAAAGCTCATTGGGTGACCTTGGGCCAGTCACTGCCACTCAGCCTAACCTACTTCACAGGGTTGTTGTGGGGATTACGTGTGGAGGAGAAGTACCATGTATGCCACCTTGAGCTCCTTAGAGAAAAGGTGGGCTGTAAATGCAATAAATAAATAAAATCACAAAAGTTCCCCTCTGTAAGGTCATTGTTAAGGTATTGCAGCAAAACCTGGTTGTGCATATTAGATTGGATCCAGCTTGGTTCTACTCTGAGTAAACCTATTGAAATCAATAGACCTAACTGAGTCATGACCATTAATTTTAATGGGTTTACTCTGAGTAGTCCTAACTCTGGCTACAATCCATTGATATTTTGGAGTTTTAAGAACATGAACTCAGGCCTTCCCAGACCATAGAGGAAGGAGCTGCAGTTCACAGGGAAGGACCATCGCTCAGTGACAGAGCATCAGCTTTGCATGCGGAAGGGCCATGGTTCATTCCCCGACATCACCAGATAGGGCTGGAAGTGTCCCCTGTCTGAAATCCTGGAGAGCCACTGCCAGTTACTGTAGACAATACTAAGCCTGGCGGGCCAATGATCTGACTTTATATAAGGCTATTTTTATTGGTTTGAAAACGATACATCCATTTTTTAAACATTTATTTTGGAGACTCCAGATATCTCTGGACTGTGGTTGTGAGAGTACCATCAGCACCTATTGGCTAAGTGTCTATGACGTCACCAGCAAACAGCGAAAGAAATCCCATCCTCCTGCTAATGCCCTGTGCTGTTTACAGCAATGAACCCTCAGAGCAAATTCAGAATGTGTGATTTAAATCAGAACCCTGGAAAACTTCAGGGGAGACAGCTTTAAAAAAAAAAAAAAGTTTGCTTCACACATCAGCAGGAATGCAAATCTGGGATCTGATCCAGGGCTGGTTTTAGCTCAAGAGAGAGGTATGTCTTTCCCTCCCCTCCTAATGAAATCTGTTATTGTATCCCTGCTTCTAGGAAGGATTTCTAGGTAAAATGGGATGAATGAAATTTTACCTGCCACACCTGTTTGTGTCTGTGGGAGAAGTGATGGGTGCTCAACAAAGATCTCCATGACATCCACATAATAACTTGCGTACAACCCTCTCAAGAATCTCTGCAGTCACTGGTCAATCATGCTGTTGTTTGTGCTGGCAGCCACATCGGGAACCTGAGACTCAGAAGCTTCAAGTTCCAGGGCTGAGGCTCCCTTGTGTCTTGTAACTGAAAATATGGACATGTTTTGGAGTGCGCTGATCTCGCACCATCACCACCACCATCCTCTTTGCGGGTGCCATTTTCCTACTGTCCAGAAAACAGGAAATGAGTCAGGGATGTACACAAGGCCCATGGCAAGCAGCTTGCTCGCAAAACCCTCAGAGGATCCAGGCATCGGAGGTGTTTAGGAAGCT
Organism: Rhineura floridana; assembly: GCF_030035675.1. Lineage (NCBI taxonomy): Eukaryota > Metazoa > Chordata > Lepidosauria > Squamata > Rhineuridae > Rhineura > Rhineura floridana. The sequence continues at coordinate 86,313,035 of NC_084489.1, read as the reverse complement.
TGAGTGAGGATTGTCACACTGGACATCCTCCTTTCCAACGTCACAGGGGAAATGGATGAGGACAGGTGGAAAAAGTGGGTATCGTGCAATCACCCATGTTTATCGTAGCCAGAATAGGTTTTGATGAAGCCGGTAGCAAAGAGGGATGGCCTCTCTCTGTTTTTCATTTTTCTAATCTTAGGTTCAGTTTTCCACATTTCCACATCAGTTTGCAAATATATATAAGTCCTCCTAAAATTTCATCAGCATTTGAGTGCAAATTTCTCCTAATATGCACATTTTGTTACACATTTTCCCCTAACATACACACATTAGCAAAGCAATTCCCCTCTAATATAATTATTTTTGTATCTTAGTTCTCTAATTCACTAATAGGCAAAAAACCTTGCAGTTTAAGAACGTACCTATAGCCAATAGATATTTCTATCAAACTTTAAAAAGCAGGGAAATTTGGCAGCACAAGATTGGGTGGGTGGGCACTTTCCTTTCCGAAAGGAAAACATCATTCTTTTTCAGGGTTTCCCCCACCTTTTTATTCTACAGCAGGAATGTGTAGTCTCCCACTCAAATTTAAACCAAAGCTGTCCCTGGCCACATCCACACCAGACCTTTATTTCACTTTAGACAGTCATGGCTTCTCTTAAAGAATCCTGGGAAGTGTAGTTACTGAAGGGTGCTGAGAGTTGCTAGGAAAGGCCCTGTTCCCCTCACAGAGCTTCAGTCAGAACGGCTGACTGTTAAACAACTCTGACCACTGGAGCTCTGTCAGGGGAATAGGAGTCTCCTCTCAGCACCCTTCACAAATGACACTTCCCAGGATTCTCTGGGGGAAGCCATGACTGTCTCTAGTGAAATCAAAGTCTGGTGTGGGTTTGCCCCCTGATTAGGCAAGCCCAGCACCTGTGAGTCTGGCTTTTAGAACACTGACAGTTGGTTCTTACTGAGCATGCCCAACACTATCATTCAGTTCAATGCAACATTTATTAAATTAAGTAAAAATCAACCAGGCATTTTTTAAAAACTTTTAAACTGCAGAAGATGAAGATCAGAGTATGGGGCAAGGTCAGTAATAGGATTACAGGTACTCTGTGAACATGGCTGATTTTTAATAGATTTCAACAGATTATGAGAACTCTGACAGAAAAAAGTCCAAAAGGGGCCTAGTTTTTTTTCCTCTCTCTTTATACTTTGTATTCTTGATTATCTCTGACTGTTTTGTGTATCACCATGAAAATTTAGAGGGTTGTTAAGCAAGCGTTTCTGAGTTCAGGACTATAAGTTTTGTAAGGTTTTGTTTTGAAATGAGCTTATAGGAAGGATCAGAATGGCATGGGGGTATTTTCAATTTAACATTGCAGAATGTGAAAAATCCATGCTGACTATAGTATACAGCCACTGTCATGGCTGTATAATGTATGTTAGGATAAGCAGGCTTGCATGCTTTAGTAGCCAGAATTTGGGGACACCTCTATGCTTGCTTACTGCGATGTAACTTCCTGTTGACAAGGTGTTGTTTCCCACTTCTCTTCCTCTTCTTTGTTAAGAGTAGTTGTTCTCTTTTGTATAACCTCCATTAAGCCACATTAAGCCCCTCCCAGAACATCCCAATCATGGATTACTACTTACATTACAGTAAGTCTACTACTTATTTCCTCTCCAAGCTAGATCCTATGTTTCTTGAACACACGAAAGTTGTGAGCAAACATTTTTATTAATACTTTTTACCAAAGAAGACTATCTCTGTTGCTGTTATTCAGCAAGTCTGTATGAGGGGAAGATGGGCTGGTTAATTCTCATTCCGCTTTGCTAAACATAGGGCCGATCCATACCTAACTCCAAAATCCACATTTTCCATATTCGGTTGGTGGCCTCAAGATCTATATGTGTCCTATTTGTGGTTGGATTATTGTGAAAACATGATTATCAAGGAACCTTTTGTTGTTGTCGTTGTCTAAATTGCTTTAGCATTAGCTACTCCCCTAAGTCCACCCCGTTTCAGTGATTGGTCCATAACGGTTTTTGCTTTTTGTGCACTTCTTTGGAAGAGCGCAGAAACGTATATATATTTTTTTAAAAAAATCACACGCATGTGCAAGTTTGTGGATGTGCTATTGGGTGAGAAGGAGAGGGGGCTTGACATACGACAGAGGAATGCCCATGGACTGCCTATTGCAGGAAAGTCCATGGCATTGCGTCTGAGTGCGTGAACCTTAATATGATTGATTATTGGTTTGGGAAAGCATATTGGTTTTTCGTTGTTATTTCTAAAGCAGATTTGTGAATGTGAAAATCTGTACTAACTTGCAATGTCTGACGGTGAATTAATGAGGGCACAAAGTTATAATACTGCAGATTATGCAGTCGTATGGACGGGCCCATACTCTGCTCAGAGATTGAACTCCTAAACTGTTTCTATATCATTTAAGCCCAACAATATATACATTTACATACACACTTTACCCTAGCATGTGCCTTTTTGTAAGCATTACTTTGCTGGAGAACTGCATTGCAAAATTCTGAGAAATGCAAATTTTGAAGGATGGCTCTGTTTTGGTTCGTGTGTTGTTTCAGAAATGGTAAATTAGGTAAGTCCGCCTTTAAATGCAAACTGAATCAAATCCCTCCCCCTCCCATCCTTAGTAGCAAGTATGGACATCTCCCTGGAGAAGCTCCAAAAGGAAACACAGATTTCCAAGTTGAAAGCCGGAAGAAAACAGACAATATTGCTTCAGGCCTCACTCAATCTAGCTCTAATTTTCTCTTTTTTAAAATCCTTTAGACATCATTTCCCCTCCCAGAGGTCATGATGACATAACCCTCTTTTCATTCAGTCCAGAGATAATACACCTAACGTTGTTCCAGGTAGAATTTGTGGGCAAATATGAACGCACACATATCCATTTTTAAAGATATGAAAAAAAAGATAAGCAGTATCAAGAGTAGAATTTATCACATAGTTCAAGATCTTCCAGTGAGAGAAACCAAACAGATCATAGAATACAGTGATTGGTCAGTTTCAGAGGTAGAAGCCTAAATTAGTATATTCACAAACAAGAGGGGATATGTGAAGTAAATCCTCCAGGTTAGTGTCTTAGACAGATTAAGCAATACATTCAAAGGACAAAGTTTTGTTGTTATGTGCCTCCAAGTCGATTTCGACTTATGGCAACCCTATGAATCAGCGACCTCCAAGAGCATCTGTCATGAACCACCCTGTTCAGATCTTGTAAGTTCAGGTCTGTAGCCTCCTTGATGGAATCAATCCATCTTTTGTTTGGCCTTCCTCTTTTTCTACTCCCTTCTGTTTTCCCCAGCATTATTGTCTTTTCTAGTGAATCATGTCTTCTCATTTTGTGTCCAAAGTATGGTAACCTCAGTTTGAGGGTGGATGCTGGGAGTGTGGAGAAAGAGGTGTTTGAGGGTGGAGGTCAGGAGTGTGGAGAAAGAGGGAGTTGGAGTTCTGATTAATAATAAGTCAAGTACAAAACAGGAATAGATGAAACCATACGCTTGTGAAACATTCTAAAACTAATCTTGTTATTTCTGATATTTAATAAATACTTATTTGGTTTACCAAAGGCCTGATCCTTGGCTGGGGGATATACATACCAGAAGGGAGGGCAAGGTAATTACCAAGGCTGAACAGAAACAGTATCTAATGGTGGCAGCGGTGAAGGGAGGAATAATAACAATTCAAGTATCCAGAGCAACCCAGAGTTGTATGCGTTATCTATAAAGATACAAGGGGGTTGGGAACAGCATAAGCATGCAGTCACAAAAGTAACCAGCTAGAGAGAGACTCAGGCAAAGTCTCTGGGAGTATTGGTTATAGGACGTGACTGGTGGTGATGCCTAGCAGGGGGATCTAGTGAGATCTGTGCTAGAGCGGAGTGAGAAACCATATAAAGGACGGTCCGGACTGGTGGTATCCCTGGTGGTGCCTAGTGAAAGGCAGTAGCCACAAGCAGGTGGGAACCTGACAGGGAGAACTAGGGAATGACGTCACAGTCTCCTCCACCACCACATTTCAAATGAGTTGATTTTTCTCTTATCCACTTTTTTCACTGTCCAACCTTCACATCCATACATAGAAATTGGGAATACCATGGTCTGAATGATCCTGACTTTAGTGTTCAGTGATACATCTTTGCATTTGAGGACCTTTTCTAGTTCTCTCACAGCTGCCCTCCCCAGTCCTAGCCTTCTTCTGATTTCTTGACTATTGTCTCCATTTTGGTTGTGGCATCTGCAGGCACGCATGCCCCTGCAGAGGCCTGGCCTGGCACCCACAGGGTCCTGTCCCCTTCCTGAACCTGAAGGATCCACTTTCCCCGTCACTGAAATTAGGCCTGGAAAAGGCATTGTTCCATCATAGCCAATGGAACAGGTTGCAGCGTGTTTGGTTGCAGCGTGGGTGAGATGCCCAACACAATTTTTCCAGTTTGCAAATGTGCCTACAGGCCCCAAAAGGTTGGTGACTCCTGACAAATCCAGGATCCCAAAGTGAACTGGGCTGATTCAGGTCCACCCGGATTCATCTGGAATGAGTTGAGGCTGCCCCGGATTTCCTGGGGTCACACTGGGTCCACCCAGAGCAATCCAGGGCTGGCAAAGGGTGGGGCACACTGGCAAGGAGCGAGAGGAGAAGGAGAGGCACATCTTAGTCTCCTGCATACCCCACTCACAACCGCTGGACTCTGCAAGCCCTCCAAATTGGTGCAGGGCCCAGATCCTGGTCGGGTCAGCTCTGGATCATCTTAGGTCGGATTGTTGCCACTCCAAAGTGCTGGACCAGGCCCAAATCGGATCAGGGGGCGTGCGCAGATAGATTAGTTTGTAGTCATGGTAGGTCCACTTTTGTGGGCATGTCAGGGAAATGAAGGGTCTTTGGATGTGGGTACCCATCCCTACTCCATTTCCTCCACTCTGCTGATGGGATGTCATCAGCAGGAAAATCTATGCTGGCACAGCTTTTTGCCTGCATGCAAGGGAGCTTCCAGTGTGTGTGTGGGGGGGGTATCATTCCATCGGCCATTTTCACCACTTCCTATAGCCCTTCAGCTGGTTTTCTGGAGGGGCTGTGGATTGTACTCCTAGTTGATTTAATTGAATGAGCATTACGGCACAGCCCTAGCCTTGTCTACTCAGAAGTAGGTCCTGTTGAATTAAATGGATCTTACTCCTGGTCAAGAGGGGTTAGGATTGCACAACCAACCAACCAACCAACCAACCAACCAAATCACATTCCATACATTTCCATATGACCAAACATAGACTTTTGAAGAAAAAAAATCCATACATGCTTCTTCCCCCTCAATGATTTTTTACATTCTGAACATGTCATGCAAAACACATTCGGCAACCTTTCTCAATGCATACAGGTCAACGAATATTGCTTTCATTACTACAGACATCTTTTTAGAATGGCCACCTTCATTTAGTGCAGATCACAAAGAAGTGATATGTTCTAAAATGCTTTTCCTCCCATTGTTTTCCCCATTCCTTTCAGGTGATCAGGGGAGTCTGGCCCAAGAGGGCAAATAGGGCACTGCCCCACCAACCTCAGTCTGTTCTCAGCCAGCCCCCACTTGCCTACCTCTCTTAGGTACAACAGTCCAGTGAGTGGCCCTGCTTGTCCTCTTCCTCCTTCTCAGTCTCAGTGTTGCTCCTTGTAGACCTCGGCAGGGAGGAGGAGGGGGGACAAAACTGGAATGAGTTGGCTCCACCTCTCATTGGCTCTGGCTCCACCTACTGTTGGGCTCCCTGCCTTCCGCCCCACCAGGCCCAATGGGCATCAATCACCACTGTGATGAACCTATCCATCTCTTAAGAAAAGAAAAGAAATATCTCCATTTTGCCCCTTGATGATTTCCCTAATCTGCTTTGGCCTGTGCTCAACTCTTCCTGAATTCTGGTTTAGCTAAGAGACTATCTAAAATTAATTCCAGATGTGGAGCATGCACAGCTGGCAATCGCTTTCAGCCCCTTCCAGTCACTGCGTTGTGTTCCCTTGTTTATGTTACAGATGTGCAGGAGCACATTAATTAAGCACTGGGGGGGAGCGATCTTGATGCAACTACTTTTACGATTGAATCAAGATGGTTCGTTGTCTTTTGTCTACTGATGTGCTGCGTGTTTGCAAAATAGTTTGCAAGCACCTTGGTGTAACTGTATGTACCAGCACACAAAAAATCTGCAGTGCCACAGTAGCACAGAGGAGGAGCAGGGGGCCCTCCGCTCTCCTTCTGCGATCCATGGAAGCATCCGCGGACTGCCATCCCCCTGCTTTACCTACCTTTCCATTGTTTTTTGTGGTGCGCAGATGTGCCATCAATCAAGATGGCGGGCGAGGTTTCCTTAAGGAGCTGAAGCCTCTGCCACCATCTTGGCTGATGGCACACATGCATGCTACATGTGTGCATTGCTGTCATCAACAAAGATGGCAGCAGAAGCTTCAGCCCCTTCGGGAAACCTCGGCCGCAGAAGCTCCTGTCTTGTGGTCCGCAGATGCTTACGTTCCGTGGATCGCGGAGGGGGAGCAGAGGGGGCCAGGCAGGCTGGTACCCAAGGGCCCCGGCATGCCTTGGGCCAGCCCTGCTCTCAGGCCCCATCTGTACTGGACATTTAAAGCAGTATCATACCACTTCAAGCAGTCATAGCTTCCCTTAGGGATTCCTGGGAATTACAGTTTGTTAAGGGTGCTGAAAGGAGACCCCCTATTCCCTTTGCAGAGCTACAATTCTCAGAGTTCCCTAGGACGAGGGACTGACTGTTAAATCACTGTAGGAACTGTAGCTCTGTGAGGAGAATAGGGGTCTCCTAACAACTCTCTACTCCCTTAACAGTCTAAGGTTCCCAGGATTCTTTGGGGGAAGCCATGACTCTTTAAAGTGGTATGGTGCTGCTTTAGATGTATAGTGTAGATGGGACCTCAGTATAAGGCAGCCTCCAATATTCTTGTTCCTGTAGACCTCAGTGGTAGAACATCTGCTGTGCATACGAAAGGTCCCAGTTTAGTCCCTGGTATCTCTAGGCAGCTGGTATAGCACAGTGGGGAGGAGAGCCTGGCTGGGAGTCCAGAGTCTGTGAGTTCAAATCCCCACTCATGTCTCCTGGGTGTCAAGGGCCAGCTAAAGATCACCCCCACAGGGAGTGGCTCAGGGGTTATGTACCCTGCCACCTGTGCAGCCGTGGGCAAGCTGCAGAGTCCCAAGGAGCCCAGTTGCCCCCCAGCTGGCAGTTGCAGACAAGGAAGGGGCTGTGCAGCTGTGGCAAGCTAAGCAGGCCCTAGCCAGCTGGGGAGGACTAGCCTCAGAGGGAGGCAATGGGAAACCCCCTCTGAATACCGCTTACCATGAAAACCCAATTCGTAGGGTAGCCATAAGTCGGGATCGACTTGAAGGCAGTCCATCTCTAGGCAGCCCAAATATGTGTCACCCCCCCTAAAAAAAACCCAGGATGCAAATAGATACATATTTGCATACAGTGTGCATAAGCTAATTTGGATATATAGCAGCAGATTTAGAAAGAAATACAAAAAATAGAATGCATTTCACCATTGTGGGGAATGAGACTGTGGCCTTGTTTATTGTATGCTTGCTGAGATAGCTAATCAGATGCTGTTGACTGTAGATGGGCAACTTTAAAGCCCCTCGTGATCTCCCTTCTTAGGGTTCTTCAGCTTTAAACCAGACTTGTAATGGATAGTACTTCAAATCTCTTTTTAAGTGGAGTTTTTAAAAATTCCAATCTGTATCTGCACTGGAATTGAATATATTATTGAAGGAGGTGGTGGTGTGTCGCCTCCTTAAGAAGACCTCCCTGGACCCAGGAGTGTTAAACAACTATCACTCAGTGGCAAATATTCTCTTTTGGGGCAAGGTGCTTGAGAGAGAGAGTGGTGGTCCAGCTTCAAGCATGCTTGCCGGAAACTGATTACTTGGATCAATTCTAGTCTGGCTTCAGGCCTGGCCATGGCAGTGAAACTGCCTTGGTCACCCTAGTTAAGGGGAGTGCAATCCTGCTCGTTCTCCTTGATCTCTCACCAGGTTTTGATACTGTTGGCCACTGTATCCTTTGAAAATATCTCAGGAAGGTAGGAGGTTCAGTGGTTCTGCTTGTACCTCCAAGGCCACTTCCAACAAGTAGCTATGGGAGGCCACTGTCTGGCACCATGGGAGCTGTCTTGTAGTGTTCAACAGGATTCTATCTTGTCCCCCATGCTATTTAGCATCTACATGAGGCTGCTGAGAGCTGTCATGAGATTTGGAGTGTGGTATCATCCATATGTAGATGACACCCAACTCTATCTCTCTGTTCCGTCTGAATTAGGAGAGGCAGCTGAAGTGCTGGACTGGTACTTGAAGACGGAGATGGACTGGACGTGAGCCAATAAACTGAGGCTAAATCTTGAAAAGAGAGGTGTTATTTGTCCAGAGTTTTCATGTCCAGGAGGTGAGAAGACGACCTGCTGTGGATGGAGTTGCACTCACCTAGAAGGAGCCATCATTGTCACTGAAGACTCAGGTGGCTATGAGTCCCTTTTTTGCCAGCTTTGGCCCATTTTGGATGCTCTAGTAACTCTCAGATTGGATGCACTCTGCGTGGGGCTACCTTTGAAGATGACTTGGAAACTTCAACTGGTCAGAAATTCAGCAGCCAGACTGCTGGCTGGGATTCCCTTTAGATCTCATAAAAACCCTGTTTTAAAACAGGTGCATTGGTTGCCGGTTCATTTCCAGGCCCAGTTCAAGGTGCTCATGTGAATGTTTAAAGCCCTAATGACTTAGGTTCCAAATATCTGAAAAACCACCTCCAGTGCAGACCCTCTCGGGTGTTGATATCAGCACTACTTGGCAGCACTACTGTGGTGGGGCAGGAGAGGGCCTTCTCTGTGTCAGCCCCTGTTGTGGAACTCACTCCCCACCAAGGTCCACCTGCAGTAACAACTTCTTCTTCTTCTTCTTCTTCTTCTTCTTCTTCTTCTTCTTCTTCTTCTTCTTCTTCCACCCCTCCTCCCAGAAGGAGCCCAGGGCAGCAAACAAAAACAATATACACATATTTAAAACATCTTAAAAACAAGACATACTTTTTAAAAAAACCTAAAAGCAATTCCAATGCAGATGCAGACAGGGATAAGATCTCTACTTAAAAGGCTTGGCGAAAGACGAAGGTCTTCAGCAGGCGGAAAGATAACAAAGATGGTGCTTGTCTAATCTTTAAGGGGAGGGAATTCCAAAGTGTAGGTGCCACAACTTAATTGTACGGTTCTAGGAGAATGCTGAAGACTCACCTCTACCCTGGCCTTTGATACCTGAGATGCATATTTTTAGGTTGTTTTTAATGCTGTATTTTAAAATTGTTGCAACCCTTCCTGGGATGTTTGGGTGAAGGGTGGGTAATAAATGTTAACAACAACAATAATAATTTTATTTATTTCACTTACGAATCTTTTGAAGCATCTTGAAGTGATTTCACAATACAATACAAATATACACAAAACAATTGCATATATATATATATATATATATATATATATATATATATATATATATACATTTAAAACCATCACATATATGAAATGTGTGTATACAGTGTTGTCATTGTTGATGTGTGGGGATTTTTTTGTATTGCTTCAAGATGTTGTATAGGAAGTAATTCATATATGGAATAGATTAATGAAATGAATGAATAATCAGAAGACTTCTTCAGATGGAGAGCTGTCCTCTGTTAAGCAGGCCTCATGGCCACCCTGCAATAGATTGAGGTCTACAGTGGGAACATGCCAATGACTTCTGTCCATTTGTCACAGGGGTGGCACATTGCGGGCACTGTTCCAGACCTCCTGTCTACATACGACTCCATTTTAAAAAGGAAAACAGCAGGCTCTTGATTTATGGCCTGCTTCCTTTTGACACCTTGGGTCAGTGGCACGGTCAACCCGAGGCCTGATACTGCCTAATTCTTTGGCATTTATGAGCCGCCCAGAGCACATTCGGGAGGGATCTCTTCATCATCTTCTTCCATGCCAAAGTGATGGCCTGTATATCTATAACACATCAGTGTTGACAGTTTTCATATCAGTGACCTTTAGCCAAAAAACACTGCCAGGTGACTTTTTGTGGGAGGGGAGAAGGGTGGGGGGAACTGTGTAGAAATTAGAAACTGGAAAGTCCCAGTTGGCCATCTGCTCCAAGCTTCTGTTGCTAGTAACACACACACTGTATAGAGTAAATGAGGGTCACTAGGTCTTCAGTTCCTGTTCACCCAACCATTTTGCTCTAAACCGGTGTTCATCTTTTTAGAGTAAATAGATTTGAGACCATTTTTTTTCGCAGTAAGTGACAAATAAAGGCAACAAAATAAATAAATAGATCCACACACCAGAAGGAGTTATCAGCAGGCTTGTAAATGTTTTGATTTAAAATACCCCTAGTCCGCTTTTCATTACATAAAAAAAGACAAGAAAAAAAATCCTGATATGGATTACGATCATGACACATTTACAGTCATTTCCCCCCACCCCCATCAAAAAACCCTCAGAATCATAGTGTGACGATGGCGCCAAGGATTCCGTTTGAGATTCCTGCCTCCCTCTCACAGAACTACAGTTCCCAGGGTTCCCTGCAGAGTCTAGAGGAAGTTCCCACTGTAGAGTCTGTAGGATAGTTTGGCCTTTGTAGCGCCTACTAACGGTATTGAGTAGAGTGATCTGTGCACAGATTGCCCTCATTGGATCAAGAGAATCCTTTCTTACCACCGTCAGATCTTACATTGTTATGGCAGATTCAGAAAAGGACAATAATGAACGTTTTTGTTTTATGTTTAACAAACAGCTGAACTGCATGTGCGGCTCTTCCTTTGATCACTCATCACACTCCTTTTCTTCTTCAGTAGATCGAAACAACAGCATCAGACGTGACAGCCCTTCTGCATTGTGGGTGTCAAGCTCAGAGGCATCTTCAAGATGGAAGCCTGGATGAGGCTATTCATGATGTTCTCGATGACCAGCATAGCTCATCAGGGAACACAGTCCTAGTCCTTGTTAATGTGCTGGTCACTGTTGGGCAAACATTTTGATGCGGTGCTGAGGAGAACTATAAATGCCACTTTATTGGGTCCCCCGGGCCTATGTTTATGGAATCGAGGCTGGTGTTAAAGGGGCCCCTCTAACTACCATATCACTAGAGTAAACACAAGTATAAACAAAGCATGAGGATTTCCCAGCAGAAACATAACAGCTGTTGTGGCATTCTTCTCCCCACATCCTCTTCAACACACTGGCACTGTGAGCAGTTTACACTGTTCTTGTGTTCTGTGCCCAGGCAGATAAGTGGACTCCTGAAAATATCACCACATGACCTGTGGTGAATTGGTTCTTTACTTCTACCACTTATTTTTTAAAATAAAATTTTAAATAAATTTCTTTTATACATGTACGAGTTCAAAAAAGTGTGCATCCCCCACCCTCAACACTCACAGATTCGTCCGTGGGCCCTATGCGCTTCTCTGATTCTGAAAAATACAGGATTTATGCAAGATCCACGTCACCTTGACATCTACAGTTCTCAGCTATCTCAAGAGCTTGTGAGGCTTCTTTCAGTGGAGAGGCACCTTTTCGAGACGGATGTGACTTCACTTCAAAGCACTCGACATTTGAAAGATGATTCAATTGTTACGATGTGGACTTGTATTTTAAATCAAAATGAGTTCTCACTTCCACATTCCAAAACTATTTTCAATATTTGGTTTGGCTTGGCTCCACGAATCAAACTTTTCTGTGGTAAAATCGAAATATAGGTCGCAGATATTGGATGAAAATTTGGAGGCAGAGTTGGGATGTAGTCTTTTTTTATGCTTGACTTCCCTGCACTGCCTAATGAAAAGGTATGTCAGATTTCTCACTATCAATAATGCAAAACATTACTGTGTATTTTTCTAACTGGGAGGGGGGTGTGTGTGTGGGGGGAAAGCAATCCCCCTGTGGATGCTCCCTTTCTCTGACCAAAGGATGGGGCCAGGGTTGCTCTATAAACCAGAGCTGTGCAAAGCTGCCCATTGCAAATGAGGCATACACACTCATTTTCATAAGCAGGCTGTTCATATCTGGCAGGAGGGGAAGGATAATGGAACAGCCAAGAAGGCTGATGGATGGAAAATCCCCCAACTCCCTTGCTGCTTATTGGCTGCATTGGCACTCCAGAGCTTACATCGTGTCAGCTCATTTTCCCACACCTACTTATTCACCGCCATCTCTTGGTATAAACACAAATCTTCCAACACTCTTGTTCGGTCCGCAGGCAGCACCACCCAGGAAGAGGAGGGATATTTCATGGAGAGTGGGGGGGAGGTCATTAAGGTACATAATAAGAGAACAAAGGATACTGCTTTATATCAAGTCAGACCATTGGGCCATCTAGCTCAGTGTTGTTGACACTGACTGGCAGCAGCTCTGCAGGGTTTCAGATGGGACATTCCCAGCTGCCAGGGATTTGAACGTGGGACCTTCTGCAGGCAAAGAAACAGCTTTACCACTATGGACCCTTTCCCAGCTAAGATACTTCCCCACAGGGATGGAAGGGAAGGTTGTTTTGTTTACATATTTAAGGATGGAAAGCTGGACAGTGAAAAAAGTGGATAAGAGAAAAATTAACTCATTTGAAATGTGCTGGAGGAGAGCTTTGCGCATATCATGGACCGTGAAAAAGACAAATAATTGGGTATTAGAACAAATGAAACCAGAACTACCATTAGAAGCTAAAATGATGAAACTGAGGTTATCATACTTTGGACACATCATGAGAAGACATGATTCACTAGAAAAGACAATAATGCTGGGAAAAACAGAAGGGAGTAGAAAAAGAGGAAGGCCAAACAAGAGCTGGATTGATTCCATAAAGGAAGTCACAGACCTGAACTTACAAGATCTGAACAGGATGGTTCATGACAGATGCTCTTGGAGGCCGCTGATTCATAGGGTTGCCATAAGTCGTAATCGACTTGAAGGCACATAACAGCAAAAATTCTTGGGAGTTTGCATTCCTCCAAATTTTGCAAAGTAGTCCTCAACTAAAAAACAACAGCATACCAACATGCATTTAAAAAATGTGCATTTTGGGATGAGCCTACCTGGACCCTTTCATCGTTATCAGAAACTGTTCTCTAGGTCCCTTCTTTGAGAGAGGCTCAGAGGGCTTTGAGAAGGGAGAAGACCTTTTCCAGTTTTGGTTCTGCATCTGTAGAACACTCTCCCCTGGGAGGTCTGCCTGGCGCCTTTGTTGACGTCTTTTCGGCATCAGGTAAAAATCTTACCTTTCCCACCAGGCTTTTGACAGGCCCTCATGATGATGTTTTTGTTGCGAGTGTGCTGCCAAGACTTCCTGTGGCTGTTATGCGGGTGGGGGAGTTGTTCTGCACATTTTTATAAATAGTGTGTGTTTCTGTATCAGTGTGTCAATATTATAGTGAGTTCTGCATGTTTTAAAATACATTGCAAGCTGCTTCGAAACCTCTGCATAACAAGCGACTAACAAGTATAATCTTCATCATCTAGAATGGCCAGTTGGTTGCCAGTTCGTTTCTGGGCCCAATTCAATGTGCTCATCATGCTAGTGTTTAAAGCCCTAAACGACTCCAAATATCTGATAGACCACTTCCTTCCCTACAGACTTTCTTGGATGTTGAGATCAGCAGGATGGGCTTTCCTGGTAGTTCCGCTACCCTCAGAATCTGGGGGCATGGTGATCCAGGGGAGGGCATTCTCTGTGGTAGTCTCTAAGTTGTATGCAATTCCCTCCCTACAAAGGTATGCTTGGCACCTTCACTGTACAATTTTTGTTGAATGCTAAAGACACACCTCTTTACCTTGGCCTTTGGCAGCCAAGATGTATGTTTTCAGGATCCTCCCTATTCCTGTTGATTATAATTTGCTTTCATTGTTTTAATATTGAATTTTAAACTGCTGTAATTTGCCCTCGGACTGCTGGGGAAGGGCAGGTAATAATAATAATAGTAATAATAATGATGATGATGATGATGATGTATACACTGATTAAGTACATATTTAAATATGTATTTTGTGATAAAAGAGTATTTAAATACGCATTTAAAGTATGAATGTTTTGCACTCATGCAGAAAGGACACATTAATAAACATATGCAGTTAAGGTTGTTACAGAATTCAGGCAAAGATGGAAACAGGAGCAGAAACGGCCAATGATTGCTTATTTGCCCAATGTTCAGAATGGATATCAATCCAGTGAATATGATTGGTATTTGCTGCTGTCGCTTTCAGTCTACAAACAATACGTAATTGATTCTCTCCTGTTTGCTTGTGTTTCATTTGCAATGAAATGAATGGGATGGAATAGCATAATGATATTCCATAATGCAGTCACATTTAAAGGTGAACCTACCTAATTTGCACTTTCCAAAACAATAGGGAAGCCGAAACTCAGCCATCCTTCAGAATTTGCACTTCTCTGCAAATTTGTAATGCTTACACAGACATGTGCATAAAATGCCTATATTTCATAAAAATGCATTGCATTAGGGAAAACTGCTTTGCAAAAATGTGTATATTAGGCAAGATTGCATATAAAAATGTTTATATTTATTTATTTATTACATTTATATACCGCCCCATAGCCGAAGCTCTCTGGGCGGTTTACAACAATTAAAAACATTAAAAACAAATATACAGATTTAAAAACACATTTTAAAAAATCCATTTAAAAACACATGCTATAATACCTGGGAGAAGAGGAAAGTCTTGACCTGGTGCTGAAAAGATAACAGTGTTGGCGCCAGGCGCACCTCATCAATAACATCATTCCATAATTTGGAGGCCACCAAAAATATATATGTTTAGCAATATATTGACAAACGTTCATTAGGACTTTTTTTAAAAAAAAAAAGTTGCAAGCTGATGCAGAAATGTAGAGAACTAAATTTAAGACTGGAAAAATGAGAAACTGAGCCAAACAGAAATGGACAGATTTGCCCTTCCCTAGTCCACCGCTAAATCTAACAGGAGGCTAAATTTCACTGGAGCTTTCGGAGAAACCTCTGGACCGTAGGAGCCTCTTGATAAAGGAGGCAGTTGACTAGAGGGATGGGGAACTCTCTCTCTCTCTCTCTCTCTGGAGGTCTGGATTTCTTTCATTGAGCAAGCGATTGGACTAGATAGCTTACAAGTTCCCATCAAACTCCAAGATCAAAAAACCCGTCAGCGTAGTCCACTGTTCCCCAGTTAGCTGAACAATTTTCTCTTTCTCAAGTTTTGTTGTTATGTGCCTTCAAGTTGACTACGACTTATGGCGACCCTATGAATCGGCGACTCCAACAGCATCTGTTGTGAACCACCCTGTTCAGATCTTGTAAGTTCGGGTCCGTGGCTTCCTTTATGGAATCAACCCATCTCTTGTTTGGCCTTCCTCTTTTTCTACTTCCTTCTGTTTTTCTCAGCATGATTGTCTTTTCTAGTGAATCATGTCTTCTCATGATATGTCCAAAGTAGGATAGCCTCAGTTTCATCTTTTTAGCTTCTAGTGACAGTTGTGGTTTACTTTGTTCTTACACCCAATTACGTAAAAAAAATAATAATTCTGCCCCCAGAATTTCTTGCAAGAGACAGGCAGAAGGAATGTTCCTGAGTGCACTCACCCTGCTAGATGACACATAACAGGAACTGCCACCACGGGTCATTGTGATTAGCGAGTTTATTACCCCACCCTGGCCCTTGGTATTTCCTTTTCTGCCATTCCCCTCTCATCCTCTATGTAGCTGAATCATCCGAGGAAGTTTAACCCAGTCTGCTGGAGTAGGGAGGATGTCCCTTGTGTTCTCTCTCTCTCTCTCTCTCTCTCTTACAAAAGGGATTCTCAAGCAGAAGCTGAAGGCATTTTCTCTGACTAGTCATTGAAGACATTTATACCCTGCCTAATATTTAAGGCAGCTTATATTTCCCCTTTATTGACTGTTTTGCCTAGGGGTATTTCTACAAATTTGGTATTGTTCTGTTTAAGGAACGTCTCATCTTCTGTTACCGAAAGTGTTGCAAAGGTTGTTTTTTTTAACACCATGCAAATTAGGAAAAAATGCTGCCAGTCCTCTGACTAACAAACTACCTAATTTGCATTTATTTGCTTTGTAGTAATTATCAGCAGTTGTATTTTTATATGTATTTTATTTTTTGTGGCTTCTTTTACTAATCTTACTCTGTGGCTATAATAAATGATTCATTCAAATAAGGCAGCTTATAAATTTTGGGGAAGCGTCATAGCCCAGTGGGATAACATCTGCCTTGCTTGCAAAAGGTCTTGGGTTCAATCCTCAACAGCTCCAGGTAGGGCTGGGAGCGACCATCGGAAAACCTGCAGAGCTGCTGCCAGTCAGTGCAGACAATACTAATCTAGATGGACCAAAGGTCTGACTTGAATTAAGGCAGCATCCCATATTAAAAATCATTAGATTATAGCAAAGAATAACCAAAGTTAGTCATACTCAGCATAGACTCATTAATGAGTCAACCTTGAGTATAGCTAACAGTACAGTCCTAACCACAGCCGCATTCACACCATGCATTTATCCCACTATTATTAAGAACATAAGAACATAAGAAGAGCCTGCTGGATCAGGCCAGTGGCCCATCTAGTCCAGCATCCTGTTCTCACAGTGGCCAACCAGGTGCCTGGGGGAAGCCCGCAAGCAGGACCCGAGTGCAAGAACACTCTCCCCTCCTGAGGCTTCCGGCAACTGGTTTTCAGAAGCATGCTGCCTCTGACTAGGGTGGCAGAGCACAGCCATCATGGCTAGTAGCCATTGATAGCCCTGTCCTCCATGAATTTGCCTAATCTTCTTTTAAAGCCGTCCAAGCTGGTGGCCATTCCTGCATCTTGTGGGAGCAAATTCCATAGTTTAACTATGCGCTGAGTAAATAATAATAATAATAATAATAAACTTTATTTCTACCCCGCCCTTTTTCCAATAGGACTCAGAGCGGCTTACAACTAAAAACAACACCATTAAAACATACAGAGTATATTATTAAAAAAGAATTAAACTATGAGAAAAATTAAAACCCTAAAATATAGGTTAAAAACAGCAGACAATTTAAAATAATAAGACCATATAATGTAGTCACCAATCCTAGGACACTTAATCCTAGTCGTTCTCTATCCCAAATGCCTGTTGAAATAAAACAGTCTTTACTTGTCACCGGAAAGATGGCAAGGAAGGAGCTAATCGCACCTCACTCAGAAGGGAATTCCATAGCCTTGGGGCGGCCACCGAAAAGGCCATATCTCGTGTCCCTATCATATGTATTTGCGAAGGTATGGGGAGCACAAGAAGGGCCTCACCTGAAGATCTCAAATCCTGGGCAGGTTAATGTAGGGAGATACGATCTGCCAAATAGCCTGGACCTGAGTCGTATAGGGTTTTGTAGGTCAAAACCAGCACTTTGAATTGTCACCAGAAACAAATTGGCAGCCAGTGGAGCTGTTGTAACAGGGGGGTTGTATGATCCCTGTAACCAGCCCTGGTTAGCACTTCCTTTTGTCCTGAATCTTCCAACATTCAGCTTCTTTGAATGTTCAAGAGTTCTAGTATTATGAGAGAGGGAGAAGAACTTTTCTCTATCCACTTTCTCAATGCCATGAATAATTTTATACACTTCTGTCATGTCTCCTCTGACCCGCCTTTTCTCTAAACTAAAAAGCCCCAAATGCTTTTCCTCATAAGGGAGTCTCCATCCCCTTGATCATTCTGGTTGCCCTCTTCTGAACCTTTTCCAACTCTGTAATATCCTTTTTGAGATGAGGCGACCAGAACTGTACACAGTATTCCAAATGCGGCCGCACCATAGATTTATACAACGGCATGATGATATCGGCTGTTTTATTTTCAATACCTTTCCTAATTATCACTAGCATGGAATTTGCCTTTTTAACAGCTGCCGCACACTGGGTTGACATTTTCATCGTGCTGTCCGCTACAACCCCGAGGTCTCTCTCCTGCTCGGTCACTGCCAGTTCAGACCCCATGAGCGTATATGTGAAATTAAGATTTTTTGCTCCAATATGCATAATTTTACACTTGTTTATATTGAATTGCATTTGCCATTTTTCTGCCCATTCACTCAGTTTGGAGAGGTCTTTTTGGAGTTCTTCGCAATCCCTTTTTGTTTTAACAACCCTGAACAATTTAGTGTCGTCAGCAAACTTGGCCATTTCGCTGCTCACTCCTAATTCTAGGTCATTAATGAACAAGTTGAAAAGTACAGGTCCCAATACTTGAGGGACTCCACTTTCTACAGCCCTCCATTGGGAGAACTGTCCATTTATTCCTACTCTCTGCTTTCTGCTTCTTAACCAATTCCTTATCCACAAGAGGACCTCTCCTCTTATTCCATGACTGCTAAGCTTCCTCAGAAGCCTTTGGTGAGGTACCTTGTCAAACGCTTTTTGAAAGTCTAAGTACACTATGTCCACTGGATCACCTCTATCTATATGCTTGTTGACACTCTCAAAGAATTCTAATAGGTTACTGAGACAGGACTTTCCCTTGCAGAAGCCATGCTGGCTCTGCTTCAGCAAGGCTTGTTCTTCTATGTGCTTAGTTAATCTAGCTTTAATAATACTTTCGACCAGTTTTCCAGGGACAGAAGTTAAGCTAACTGGCCTGTAATTTCCGGGATCCTCCCTGGATCCCTTTTTGAAGATTGGTGTTACATTTGCCACTTTCCAGTCCTCAGGCACGGAGGAGGACCTGAGGGACAAGTTACATATTTTAGTTAGCAGATCAGCAATTTCACATTTGAGTTCTTTGAGAACTCTCGGGTGGATGCTATCCGGGTCTGGTGATTTGTCAGTTTTTATATTGTCCATTAAGCGTGGAACTTCCTCTCTCGTTACCACTATTTGTCTCAGTTCCTCAGAATCCCTTCCTGCAAATGTTAGTTCAAGTTCAGGGATCTGCCCTATATCGTCCACTGTGAAGACAGATGCAAAGAATTCATTTAGCTTCTCTGCAATCTCCTTATCGTTCTTTAGTACACCTTTGACTCCCTTATCATCCAAGGGTCCAGTCGCCTGCCTAGATGGTCTCCTGCTTTGAATGTATTTATTGAATTTTTTGTTGTTGGTTTTTATGTTCTTAGCAATGTGCTCCTCAAATTCTTTTTGAGCATCCCTTATTGTCTTCTTGCATTTCTTTTGCCAGAGTTTGTGTTCTTTTTTATTTTCTTCATTCGGACAAGACTTCCATTTTCTGAAGGAAGACTTTTTGCCTCTAAGAGCTTCCTTGACTTTGCTCGTTAACCGTGCTGGCATCTTCTTGGCCCTGGCGGTACCTTATCTGATATGCGGTATGCACTCCAGTTGAGCTTCTAATATAGTGTTTTTAAACAACTTCCAAGCATTTTTGAGTGATGTGACCCTCTGGACTTTGTTTTTCAGCTTTCTTTTTACCAATCCCCTCATTTTTGTGAAGTTTCCTCTTTTGAAGTCAAATGTGACCGTGTTGGATTTTCTTGGCAATTGGCCAGTTACATGTATGTTTAATTTAATAGCACTATGGTCACTGCTCCAATCGGTTCGACAACACTTACATCTCGCACCAGGTCCCGGTCCCCACTGAGGATTAAGTCCAGTGTTGCCGTCCCTCTGGTCGGTTCCATGACCAACTGGCCTAGGGCATAGTTATTTAGAATATCTAGAAAATTTGCTTCTTTGTCATGACTGGAATGCATATGCGGCCAGTCTATGCCTGGGTAGTTGAAGTCGCCCATTACTACCACATTTTCTAGTTTGGATGCTTCCTCAATTTCATATCTCATCTCAAGGTCTCCCTGAGCATTTTGATCAGGGGGACGATAGATCGTTCCCAGTATTAAATCCCTCCTGGGGCATGGTATCACCACCCACAATGATTCTGTGGAGGAGTCCGCCTCTTTTGGAGTTTTGAGCTTGCTGGATTCAGTGCCTTCTTTCACGTATAGAGCGAAACTGCCACCAATATGTCCTTCCCTGTCCTTCCGATATAGTTTATATCCAGGGATAACCGTATCCCACTGATTTTCTCCATTCCACCAGGTCTCCATTATGCTCACTATATCAATACTCTCCTCTAAGACCAAGCACTCCAGTTCTCCCATCGTGGTTCGGAAGCTCCTAGCATTAGCGTACAGGCACTTGTAAGCAGTGTCTCTCTTCAAGTGTCTTTGGCACTTGTGGTTTGGCCTGTAGTAATTTTGCCCTTCTGAATTGATATCCTGTGCCCCTGATCTCACAATGCCTACTTCTAGGCCTACCCCTTTTAAAATTTCATCATTTTTTTGGTCTTTATCCCAGGGGGGAGGTTTATTCCGAACAGGACCTTCCTCAGCTCCTGTCGGGTTTCCCCCCTCAGTCAGTTTAAAAGCTGCTCTGCCACCTTTTTAATTTTAAGTGCCAGCAGTCTGGTTCCATTCTGGTTCAAGTGGAGCCCGTCCCTTTTGTACAGGCCCGGCTTGTCCCAAAATGTTCCCCAGTGCCTAACAAATCCAAACCATTCCACCCGACACCATCGTCTCATCCACGCATTGAGACTGCAAAACTGGGCCTGTCTGGCTGGTCCTGCGCACGGAACCAGTAGCATTTCAGAGAAAGCCACCTTGGAGGTCCTGGCTTTCAGCATCCTACCTAGCAAATTTTGCTTCCAGGACCTCACGGCTGCATTTCCCCATGTCGTTGGTGCCAACGTGCACCACGACCACTGACTCCTCCCCAGCACTGTCTACCAAACTATCTAAACGACGGGCGATATCCGCAACCTTCGCACCAGGCAGGCAAATCACCTTGCAGTCTGCATACCCATCACACACCCCACTGTCTATGTTCCTAATGATTGAATCGCCCACTACAAGGATCCCTCCACCCCCCGGAGATATATCTTCGGCATGAGAGGATAGCTGCTCATCCCCCAAGGAATGGGTCCCTTCTAAGGGATCGTTTCCCTCTTCCTCGGCTGGATGCTCTCCTTCCCCGAGACCATCGTTCTCCATGACAGCAGAAGAGCTATCATCCTTGGAGTGGGACACAGCTATAACGTCCCTGAAGGCCTCCTCCACACACCTCTCTGCCTCTCTCAGCTTTTCCAGGTCAGCCACCTTGGCCTCAAGGAAATGAAGTCGTTCCCGGAGAGCCAGGAGCTCATTGCACCGAGAGCACACCCACGACGTCTGTCCAACAGGCAGATAGTCGTACATGCTGCAGGCGGTGCAAAACACTGGAAAGCCCCCACACCCCTGCTGGCTTCTTACCTGCATAGTTTTGTTTAAGGTTTATTACGTTAATGGGTTGGGGACTGTGGTTTAGTTGAGGTCAGGGAACAGACGGGCAAAGTGGGGGACCCTGGCCTCCTCGCCCTGCTGCCGAACTCGCTCTGCTGCTTAACTCGCCTTGACGCTTCGTCAGCTGGGGCCTATGTTTGGCTGGTCCCTCCCAGCTACTGCTGCCAGCCAATGATGTGTTAATTGAGGCTGATGGCTCAACTCTCAGCTGGGGCTTAACTCCTTAGGATTATCTCAGGCTTCCTTCCTTTGAAGGCAGGAAGGCAAGCTTCCTTCCTTCCTTCCTTAGCGAGGGGGGGCTGTTTAAGGACTTTGACTAGTGGTACTAACAAAGGTTAACTAGCTTTTACTCTATTTTACTCTATTCCATTTGAAACAATCATAGCTTTCCCCAAAGAATCTTGGGAAGGGTAGTTTGTGAAGGGTGCTAAGTAGGGTTGGAATGGAAATGGACGGCTGACCTATGAATAGGGTGTTCATGGTAAGCAGTATTCAGAGGGGGTTTCCCATTGCCTCCCTCTGAGGCTAGTCCTTTCCAGCTGGCTAGGGCCTGCTTAGCTTGCCACAGCTGCACAAGCCAGCCCCTTCCATGTCTGTAACTGCCAGCTGGGGGACAACTGGGCTCCTTGGGACTCTGCCGCTTGCCCACGGCTGCACAGGTGGCAGGGCACACAATCCCTGAGCCACTCACTGTGGGGTGATCTTTAGCTGGCCCTTGACACCCAGGAGACACGAGTGGGGATTTGAACTCACAGACTCTGGACTCCCAGCCAGACTCTCCTCCCCACTGTGGGTTAGGAGACCCCTGTTCCTCTCATGGAGCTACACTTCCCTGACTGGTTTAACCATCAGTCCCTCTTCCCAGGGAACCCTGGGAACTGTAGTTTCATGAGGAACATTCAGTCCAATGTACCCCACCTGCAGTTCTAAATGGTCCAGTCCAGACACAGGCTCATCACCTCAGCAGGGATGGAAGGATCTGTGTGTGAATCTCTCCTGACAAGCACATGTATGTATGCAGTTTTGACTCATGTGCACATGTCTGCAAGCAGGTTCTCCTGATATAATGCATTTGTATATGTTATTTTCACTGTTATATTTCTAATGCATGATGTCCCCTAATACGGACATTTTTGTAAACATTCTATGGTTGGCGAACTCCATTGCAAAATTTGGAAAAGTGCGGATTTTGAAGGATGGCAGAGTTTCTGTCCTCATATTGTTTCAGAAAGTACAAATTGGATAGGTTCTGCTTTAAATGCAAACTAAATCAAATTTCACCCCCATCCTTGCACCTCAATGAGTGTGGAGCCTTTTAGTAACAGTTCTCCTAACTTCTTTGATCAAAGAGAAATCCTAGTAAGAGAAAGGTCTAAATCATGAGTCAGGAATCTACACTTAGAGACCGTCTGCCATCCTTGAGTTCAAATGCTTCTTAACAACTCTTGGAATACAAGTCCTTCTAAAGTAGGGTTTCTCATCCAAAGACTGCCTGCTTCTGAATCAAGAGGCTTGCTCTTAGAGATAATCCTTTTACTTCTCCTTGAAGACATTTAGCTTTGAGGTTCACTGTTTTAAAGGTAAACATCCCCCTCCTCCTTCCCCCCCAACTTTAACCTTCACAGTCCACACTTGAAGGAGCGTCCGCTAATATTTATACAGCCCTCCCCAAATGCAACTTGAACAGGCACCAGGGACATCTGGGGGCAGGGGGTTAACCTCTGGCCTCCGAACAGGTGTTTACTTTTTCACATCTATAAAGGAGGCTGAGGAAATTCCCAGACTACAAATTAGAGCAGTGGCAATTTTTGTGCAGGGGTGCAAAGTTTGGTTTTTATACGGAGTTCTTCAAAACAGGAGTAGACAATTATTACCAAGTTGTATCATACTTTGTTTTCGACATTGCAATCGTTGAACTCATTTTGTGACATTTTTCTCCCTCCTAACCCTGGCCCCTTTGGGTTACTGTACAACAGATGTCTTAATCTGAGACACTGCAAGCGTTGCTGGATGACAACTTCTCCCATCTCTAACCATTGGCTGTGCTGGCTAATGGAAGTTGGATTCCAACACCTGTGGGGGTCTGTAGCTCAGTAACAGAGCATCTTCTTTTTCATGCAGAAGATCCTTGGTTCAGTCACCAGCAGGGCTGGGAATGTCCCCTGTATGGAACTGCCAGTCAGTGTGGACAATATGGGGCTAGATGGACCAATGGCCTGATTCAGTGTAAGGCAGATTCCGATGTTTAAATGGCCACAGATTGGCCACTCCTGCCATAAAACCCATCCTGTGTTCTCAGCCCTGATTTATAGTGATGTTTCCCCCCTAGTCTCTGGGAACATTTCAAGGGTGCTTTAATAGCCCCAGAGAGGAAAGATTTATGTAACTTTAA
This sequence comes from Rhineura floridana, assembly GCF_030035675.1. Classification (NCBI taxonomy): domain Eukaryota; kingdom Metazoa; phylum Chordata; class Lepidosauria; order Squamata; family Rhineuridae; genus Rhineura; species Rhineura floridana. Next base: position 86,289,312 of record NC_084489.1, on the reverse strand, counting down.
AGTTGACAATGAGGACATTGAACTTGTCAAGGATGATCAATACCTCGGCACAGTCATTAACCAAAATGGAGACAATAGTCAAGAAATCAGAAGAAGGCTAGGACTGGGTAGGGCAGCTGTGAGAGAACTAGAAAAGGTCCTCAAATGCAAAGATGTATCACTGAACACTAAAGTCAGGATCATTCAGACCATGGTATTTCCAATCTCTATGTATGGATGTGAAAGTTGGACAGTGAAAAAAGCGGATAAGAGAAAAATCAACTCCTTTGAAATGTGGTGTTGGAGGAGAGCTTTGCGCATACCATGGACTGCAAAAAAGACAAATAATTGGGTGTTAGAACAAATTAAACCAGAATTAAGCTAAAATGATGAAACTGAGGTTATCATACTTTGGACACATAATGAGAAGACATGATTCATTAGAAAAGATAATAATGCTTGGAAAAACAGAAGGAAGTAGAAAAAGAGGAAGGCCAAACAAGAGATGGATTGATTCCATGAAGGAAGCCACAGACCTGAACTTACAAGATCTGAACAGGGTGGTTCACTACAGATGCTATGCTGTTTCATAGGGTCGCCATAAGTCGTAATCGACTTGAAGGCACATAACAACAACAACAACAACATCAGAGGAAAGAGAAGAGGCAGCTATCACCAGAGGTTGTTTCAACCTCTTCCCATTAGGGCTTGCAGTCACCCAGTGCATGGTCTTTACCAGAAGCCCTTCCTCAGCATCAGAGAGCCTTTATATCTAGTCCCAAAACTCCGCCCCCCGTAAGAAGTCAGGTGACTGCCCAAGCACCCCTGGGTCCTAGCTTCCTCCCTCTATGCCAGCCCCCATCTTCTTCCCAGGCGGTTGCCATCTGCCTCAGGGGTGCCCCCTTTTTGCTATGTCCGAAATACAATGAGGTCCCAAAATATATCCAACGTCATCTATATATCTGGCCCTGGCAGGTGGCAAGTCATCTATCTTCTGGGATCCGTCTGTGTTTGCCTTTTGTCACACAGAGCCCTAGCTGCCATAAATCACAAAGGCTTTGGCAGTGGCTGCAGATCCACATCAACAAGCAATTTATTCGCCATCAGCACGGTCCGATAAGAACCAGCCCTTCTGACCGAACGATGGAATTTGGTTTCTCAAGGGTTTGAGGGCTGTCGACTTCGGGGTGTTTGTTCAATGCATCTGGAAAACATGCTGGATCAGTGATTGGATTTGTCAGCTCCTTTCTAAGGCCTTTCCTCTCACCTGGGAGACTGTATAGGCTGTCAGAAACTTCTGGCTCCCAACGTAATCTGACACGAAAACAGTTTATAGAAAGCAGACTCAAGCAACCAGCGCAGCCAGGAGAATCCGCATAGTCCTAGTTTGCACTAAGGTGGTAAAATGGTGTAAAAGGTGGGTGGGTGTCACATGGCTGAATGGCCCTCCATATGAAAAAAGCCCTACATCCAGAAAACTAACATGAGCTAGAACTCCCTTCTCCTTGAGACGCTAGATTTTTCAATGCAGGGATTTTTTTTCTGTAGAGAACAGGGCTGAGCTGAAATCATTTTGGGCATTTTGACTCGAGGCTGCCAGCAGCGAGACATGAATAAATCAGGCTATTTCCAGTCTGCATCAGTTTCACACGTCATTCATAAGTCTCTTCCATTCCATTTCTGCATTAATCTGCATTTGCTTCTTTTTTAAAAAAAAAAGTCTGCATTTAAATTAAAATTTGTATTTAAATACAATTTAATACTTAAATACCTATTTTATCACAAGATACATGTTTGGGAACACATTTTATCTCAATATATGTGTTTCTAAACATATTTCATGCTGAAATATGCATTTTTAAACATATTTGGGTATGGTTTTGGAACCAAAATCAATACTGCAAAATTCAGACAAGGGTGAAATCTGAAGGATAATTTCTAGGGCTGTGCACAGCCCCCCTGACCCCAGTCCAGGAACACTGGTGAAACAGACCCTTGCTGGCAGCAGAATGGAATCCTCTACTCATCAGCAGGTGAGCAGTGAATCCAGTCCTGCTGGGGTCTGCTTCCCCATTGCATTACCTGTAGGTATAACAACGGCAAGGCAGACCCCAGCAGCCAGCAGGATTGCACTATCCATTCACCCTTACCCACCCACGCTCAGAGCGTGGAAAAGTTACTTTTTTGAACTACAACTCCCATCAGCCCAATCCAGTGGCCATGCTGGCTGGGACTGATGGGAGTTGTAGTTCAAAAAAGCAACTTTTCCAAGCTTTGACCCTAGTTTGCTTGTTCATCATCATCTAGTACTCTGGTATACTACCACTAAACCTGGAGGTTCCATTTACTAGCCATGCCTCATAGCCATTGCTAGACCTGTGCACCAGCAAACATTTGGGACTGACACCTTTGAGGACTGCAGCTGCTCGTTTTGCTCTTCAACTTTCCTGTGAGGTCCCACTGCAACAACCTCTCCACGTTCAGTATTCTGCCCTTCCCCCTCTACAAATGTTAACAGTCACAAGGTGAGTTGGCATGTATTTATGAAGCCACACACTTTCCTCCCCTCCTCGCAACACCCCAGTTATTTATGTACCGTATGCACTTCAGCATGGAAAAGAGAGAGAGAGAGGTGGTTTTTTATAGTGGGTTTCTCTTGCCATATGAAATGAAATAAGAATGTTATAGAATTTCATGCATCTAGAGTTATGTGCCGTGCTCTGGCTACCATCTGTTCCTGAAACTCCAGAGATCTTTCAGGAGGGCTGGCAGGTTAACGGGGCAAAACAACGGGTTTGGAAAGGGAGATATTTTTAAACGTGCTGTGGTGTTAAATTGTGCACTGCTATTCTCTTGGACATGGAGTCATTAGCTGCCACTACTGTTTTGTATGCGCTTTATGGTTGGAAAGCAGGGGTCGATGAATCTGTCGATTTTGGTTCCTCTCAGTTTCTCAGTTTTTCCCCATCTTAAGTTCAGCTGGCAACATTTCTGCATTCATTTCCAAAGTTTTCTTTAAAAAAGGCCTCATGAAAATTTGTCAGGTTAATGCATACTTCTCCTAATACACACATTTTTGGCAACCATTTTCTCCTAATATAATAATAGAATCATAGAATAGTAGAGATGGAAAAAGCCTATAAGGCCATTGAGTAACGCCCTGTTCAATACAGGAATCCAGCTTAAAGCATTCCTCTTGAATGCCGCCGGTGTAGGAGAGCCACCACCTCCCTAGGTCATTGGTTCCATTGTCATACCGTTCGAACAGTTAGGAAGCTTTTCTTGATGTTCAGCCAAAATCTGGCTTCCTGTAACTTGAGCCTATTATTCCGTGTCCTGTACTCTGGGATGATCGAGAAGAGATCCTGGCCCTCTTCGTGTGATAACCTTTTCAGTACTTGAAGAATGCTGTCATATCTCTCCTGGTCTTCTCTTCTCAAGGTTAAACATGTCCACTTCTTTCAGTCTCTCCTCATAGGGCTTTGTTTCCAGTCCCCAGATCATTCTCGTTGCCCTCCTCTGAACCTGTTCCAGTTTGTCTGCATCCTTCTTAAAATGTTGTGTCCAGAACTGGACAAAGTACCCATTATTGGGCCTAACTAGTGCTGAATGGAGAGGAACTAATACTTTATGCAATTTGGAAAGTATACTTCTTTTAATGCAGCCTAAAATAGCATTTGCCTTTTTTGCAGCCACATCACACTACTGGCTTATATTCAGCTTATGATCAACAACAATCCCAAGATCCTTCTCACAGGTAGTATTGAGGAGCCAAGTATCCCCTATCTTATAACTGTGCATTTGGTTTCTTTTTCCAAGGTGTAGAACTTTGCACTTATCCCTTTTGAATTTTGTTCTAATGCTTTCAGCCCAATGTTCCAGCCTATCAAGATCACTTTGAATTTTGTTCCTGTCTTCCAGGGTATTAGCTGTTCAGGTCTGTGGCTTCCTTTATGGAATCAATCCATCTCTTGTTTGGTCTTCCTCTTTTTCTACTCCCTTCTGTTTTTCCCAGCATTATTGTCTTTTCTAATGAATCATGTCTTCTGATTATGTGTCCAAAGTTTAAGAACCTCAGTTTCATCATTTTAGCTTCTAGTGACAGTTCTGGTTTAATTTGTTCTGACACATCCATACATCCATACATAGAGATCAGGAATACCATGGTCCGAATGATCCTGACTTTAGTGTTCAGTGATACATCTTTGCATTTGAGGACCTTTTCTAGTTCTCTCATAGCTGCCCTCCCTAGTCCTAGCCTTCTTCTGATTTCTTGACTATTGTCTCCATTTTGTTAATGACTGTGCCGAGGTATTGATAATCCTTGACAAGTTCAATGTCATCGTTGTCAGCTTTAAAGTTACATAAATCTTTTGTTGTTATTACTTTAGTCTTCTTGACGTTCAGCTGTAGTCCCTACACGGTTTCGGCCCAGTCTATCTGAAGGAGCGACTCCAGCATCATCAGCCATGCCGTCCAACAAGATCAGCCTCAAAAGACCTTCTCTCTATCCCATCAATCAAAACAGCCAGACTGGTGAGGACTAGGGAGAGGGCTTTTTCAGTTGTGGCCCCCACCCTGTGGAACTCCCTCCCAAATGATCTCCGCCAGGCCCCCTCCTTAATGAGTTTCCGCCAGGCCGTGAAGACCTGGATCTTCAGGCAGGCTTTTGGGGTGGGCTAGATTTTACTATTCTTGTTTCCAGATTTGTAATGCTTATTGTATTTGTGTGGTTATTTTGTACGTCGTCCACAGTGGCTGGATCGCTAGCCAGATGTGCGACTGAGAAATTCAATAAATAAATAAATAAATAAATAAATAAATAAATAAATAAATAAATAAATAAAACGTTGTGCTTTCCTCTTTAACTTTCATCAGCACTCATTTCAAATCATGACTGGTTTCTGCTAAGAGTATGGTATCATCTGCATATCTTAAATTATTGATATTTCTCCCTCCAGTATTCGCACCTCCTTCATCTTGGTCCAATCCTGTATGACATAGATTAAACAAGTAGGGTGATAAAATACACCCCTGTCTCACATCCTTTCCAATGGGGAACCAGTCGGTTTCTCCATATTCTGTTCCAGAGCTTGGAAAAGTTACTTTTTTGAACTATAACTCCCATCAGCCCCAGCCAGCATGGCCACTGGATTGGGTTGATGGGAGTTGTAGTTCAAAAAAGAAACTTTTCCAAGCTCTGCTCTGTCAAACCCATTTGGGAGACAACACTTACTTACAGTAGCCTCTTGTCCGGAGTATAGGTTGTGCATCTGGACAATCAGATGCTGTGGCACCCCCATTTCTTTTAAAGCATTCCATCGTTTTTCATGATCTACACAGTCAAAGTCAAAGTGTTAGTAGATCTACACTGGCTACCAGTTGTTTACCGGGCCCAATTCAAGGTGTTGGTGTTGACCTATAAAGCCCTATACGGTTTCGGCCCAGTTTATCTGAAGGAGCGCCTCCAGCATCACCAATTATGCCGCCGGACGAGATCAGCCACACAAGACCTTCTCTCAGTCCCACCAGTTAAAATAGCGAGGCTGGTGCAGACTAGAGAGAGGGCATTCTCGATTGTGGCCCCCACCCTCTGGAATTCCCTTCTTTTTGACCTGGCTGTTCAGGCAGGCCTATGGGATCCCTGGGGTGGGTTAGCTTTTAATACTGTTATTAATCAGAATTGTAGTGTTTAGTCTAATTATTGATTGTGGCCCTCACTGTTTTATATTGTATTTTATTGTACTGATGTATGTCGCCTAGAGTGGCTGTTAACTCGGCCAGATAGGCGACTCATAAATAAAATTTTATTATTATATTATTATTATTTCCTTCTGAAATTCCTTGCTCCGTTCCATTATCCAACGTATGTTTGCGATATGATCTCTGGTGCCTCTTCCCTTTTTAACTCCAGCTTGGACGTCTGGCATTTCTCACTCCATATATGGTAAGAGCACAGATTTCAGCAGTAAGCCAGGCAGCCTGGTATCAACTACACCTCATACGAAGGCTGCAACCCTACCTTCCTGTCCATCAACTCCCACTGGTAGTACACACCCTGGTCACCTCTCGTTTGGATTACTGTAATGCGCTCTACGTGGGGTTACCCTTGAAAACGGTCCGGAAACTACAACTTATACAAAATGCGGCGGCTCGACTACTTACGAATAGTCGCCGCCGGGATCACATCACACCAGTGTTGTTCGATCTACACTGGCTTCCAGTTGTTTTCCGGGCCCAATTCAAGGTGTTGGTATTAACCTTTAAATCCCTATACGGTCTCGGCCCAGTTTATCTTACGGAGCGCCTTCAACGCCACCAATTATGCCGCCCGACAAGATCAGCCACACAGGGCCTTCTCTCAATCCCGCCGACAAAAACAGCCAGATTGGCGGGTACTAGAGAGAGGGCCTTTTCAGTGGCGGCCCCCACCCTCTGGAACTCCCTCCCACAAAATCTCCGGCATGCCTCTTCCCTAAATACATTTCGTAAAGCCTTAAAGACCTGGCTCTTTCAACAGGCCTTTGGGATTTCCGGGGAGGGTTAATTATTAGATTGAATTGCCTCCTATCCTGTTTTAATATCATTGGTTGCTGCTGTATTGTTTTTCTATTGTTTTTCTATTGTACTATTGTATTTTATCATACTGTGTTTTAACTGTTTGTACGTCGCCTAGAGTGGCCATTGGCCAGATAGGCGACACAGAAATTAAATTTATTATTATTATTAATTATTATTATTATTAATCTTGAGCATTACTTTACTTGCATGGGATATTAAGGCAATAGTTCGATAATTACTGCATTCTCTGGGATCCCCTTTCTTTGGAATTGGGTTGTATATTGAACACTTCCAGTCTGTGGGCCATTGGTTAGTTTTCCATATTTCTTGACAGATTTTACTCAAAATTTGGACTGATTCAGTCTCAGTAGCTTGTAGCCGCTCTATTGGTATGCCATCTATTCCTGGTGATTTGTTTCTTCCAAGTATTTTAAGAGCAGCTTTCACCTCGCATTCTAAAATTTCCGGTTCTTCATCTGTGAATGAATTTGTCATCCTTTATTTATTTATTTATTGTCATTCTTTTTACCCCGCCCTTTTTCCAAAGCTGGAACTCACGGCGGCTTCCAGATAAAAGCACACATATAATTAAAAACATACAAAAGTCTAGATTAAAATCAAATTAAACTATTTACAGTATTAAAACCATTCATACATACAGTTAAAATAATTCAAACTCCGTTTAAAATAATACAATTGGGCAACAGCAATGCAGCACCCTTCAAGTCCTGTCTTTAACAGCTTTCAGTTCCAAAGGGTTGTTGAAATAAAAAAGTCTTTGCTTGCCGACGGAAGGACTGCCGGGAGGGGGCCATTCTTGCTTCCCTAGGAAGGGAGTTCCAAAGCCTCGGGGCAGCCACTGAAAAGGCCCTATCTCGCGTCCCCACTAGTCGTGCTTGTGAGGACGTAGGTATTGAGAGAAGGGCCTCTCCTGAGGATCTCAGGGCCTGGGCAGGCTCATATAGGGAGATACGGTCTGACAGATAGCCTGGACCTAAGCCAAATAGGGCTTTATAGGTCATCACCAGCACTTTGAATTGTG